>NC_088243.1:26794800-27116943 GCF_036934945.1 Oncorhynchus masou masou
ATAACTGTTGAATTTATCAACACTCACAGGTAAGTAAACGTTGGCAAAAAAAAAGCGTAATTAAATTGTTGCCAGCAGCAGAGAAACAGTCATCAACGCTCTGGTTAACATGAAAACAGCTTAACCAGCTATGCTAGGGCGAGTAAAATGGTCAGAGTGAGGTGTTCTGTCATTTGTGTCTGGAAGTAGCAAGCAAGCTAGCCAACGTTAGCCAGTTAGCTTGGGTGCTTGACTGCCGTTGTGAGGTAAGAACGCTCAGATCAACCCCACTCCTCAGCTCGAGCGTCCACTGGTTGTGCCAAGATCGTAATGTCCTGAATTCACGAACGGACAATCTGACAATGCTCTGGATTTACGAAAGCCCAGAGCGCACTCTGAGGGCACTCCAGATTGAATTTACAAAACACACCCAAAATCGTAAAATGTCTAGCTAGTCATTTGCTATGCTAACAAGCTAGGAAGAGATTTTATAGCAACAGCATCAACTTCCGGGAAACAGGCGAACCGTTAGTACGCTCAACTGAAAGGATACCAGTCGTTTACAGTATACTAAAATGAACTAATAGTATATATTATGCAGAATGTACTCATTAAGTATGGAGCATACAGTATGTTAATATGGGTATTCAAACTCAGATAAAAAAGGGCTCTTTTCTGTATACCACCCCTACTGTCACGGTTTTCTGTAGGTGAAAGAGAGTCGGACCAAAATGCGGCGTGTCTATTGCGATCCATGTTTAATAAAACTGAAGTAAACACGAATCAATATGAAAAACCAATAAACAATACACGAAAACCGAAACAGCCTAATACTGGTGCAAACTAACACACGACAGACCTAAGGACAAAAGGACAGGAACAGGAACAATCACCCACCAAACCCAACACCAAACAGGCTACCTAAATATGGTTCCCAATCAGAGACAATGACTAACACCTGCCTCTGATTGAGAACCATATCAGGCCAAAAACAGACAAACAGACAAACTAGACACACAACATAGAATGCCCACTCAGATCACACCCTGACCAAACAAAACATATAAACATACAAAGCAAACTATGATCAGGGTGTGACACCTACCTTGTCACAACACAACTGATTGGCTCAAATGCATTAAGAAGGTAAGAAATTCCACAAATTAACAAGGCACACCTGTTGATTGAAATGCATTCCACCTTATGAAGTTGGTTGAGAGAAAGACAAGAGTGTGCAAAGCTGTCATCAAGGCAAATGGTGGCTACTTTCAAGAATCTCAAATACATGTTATTGTGATTTGTTTAAACCCTTTTTTGGTTACTACATGATTCCATGTGTCATTTCATATTTTTGATGTCTTCACTATTATAGTAAAGTAAATATAAAAATAAAGAAAAACCTTGGAATGAGTAGGTGTGTCCAAATGTATGATTGGTACTGTATATTAGAAATGAAGAGCAGTATTGTTTGACTAAATAGCATTTGACAAAACGGTATGCTTTAATACAGTCAAACAGCACTATTGTACATCGAGGGGAGGTCTAATCCTGAATGCTGATTGGTTAAAACCGCATTCAAAACTGTGTCTATTCCACAAGATACAACCGGCTAAATCTGTGATGTTATAATACATATTTACTCTGTTCCATTGGACTGTGCAATACAATTCAAAATCCATATGTCTGCAGCTTGCCTTCCCTCATGGCTTACCAAATGATTGAATTAATGACTTAAGGCCAGGCAATTACATTTTTGCATCTACTTATCAATTTTGAGATGTTTTGGTATTTTGGTCCTTTAATAGGAGTACTTTCAAAATGTAAACATAAAAATGTACAGAACTTAATGTAAATGTATATTTTCTTTAGTTTATAATACTGCAATCATCAACTTTTCATGAATTTAACCACTTTTAAATGGACATGCATCTGTAATTTCAAAGCTTACTACATAGAATCGCACATAATTTTAAAGCTCATTTCATAAAGAATGTTACAAACTGGACTATATGTAGTAACTTACTTTGAATAAACGGTTCTCGGGTCCAGATAGGCGTTTGGTGATTGTCAGGCAAAAAATGACGTCGAGGCCTACTCGTCTTTAATAACTGCATGCCATTCCCGAAAGTCAGATTCCTCCTACATGCCAACAACCTTTTCTCAGTTTCAGAAGCGTCTACATTTACCAAAGTTTGTGTGGTTATCCATTTATACATTCTCCAGACTTACTCAGAAGGAATTGTTCATATGTTGTCAAAGTTTTATTCTAGATAACATTTTCTTGGAAAAATGTGCCAAAAAAAGCATTTTTAGATAACAAAATTATGAGGACACCTGCTCGTCGAACATCTCATTCCAAAATCATGGGCATAAATATGGAGTTGGTTCCCCTTTGCTGTTATAACAGCCTCTACTCTTCTGGGATGGCTTTCTACTAGATGTTGGAACATTGCTGCGGGAACTTGCTTCCAATCAGCCACAAGAGCTTTAGTGAGGTTGGGCACTGATTAGGCCTGGCTCGCAGTCAGCATTCCAATTCATCCCAAAGGTGTTCGAGCAGGCCGGTAAAGTTCTTCCACACTGATCACGAAAAAACATTTCTGTATGGACCTCGCATTGTGCACAGGGGCATTGTCATGCTGAATCAGGAAAAGCCCTTCCCCAAATTGTTGCCACAGAATCGTCTCGAATGTAATTGTGTGATGTAGCATTAAGATTTCCCGTCACTGGAACTAAGGGGCCTAGTCCGAACCATGAAAACCAGCCCCAAACCATTATTCCTCCTCCACCAAACTTTACAGTTTGCTCTATGCATTCGGGCAGGTAGCGTTCTCCTGGCATCCGCCAAATCCAGATTCATCAGCCTGACTGCCAGATGGTGAAGCATGATTCATCACTCCAGAAAACGCGTTTCCACTGCTCAAGAGTCTAATGGCGGAAAGCTTTACACCACACCAGCCAAAGCTTGGCATTGCGCATGGTGATCTTAGGCTTGTGTGCGGCTGCTCGGCAATGGTAACCCATTTCATGAAGCTCTTGACGAACAGTTCTTGTACTGACATTGCTTCCAGAGAGGGTTTGGAACTCGGTAGTGAGTGTTGCAACCAAGGACAGACGATTTTTGCACGTTACACACTTCAGCACTTGGCGGTGCCATTCTGTGAGCTTGTGTGGCCTACTACTTTGTGGAGTCGTTGTTGCTCTTAGAGGTTTCCACTTCACAATAACAGCACTTTGGCCGGGGCAGTTGGCCGGGGCAGCTCTAGCAGGGCAGAAATATGACGAACTGACTTGTTGAAAAGGTGGAATCCTATGACGGTGCCATGTTGAAAGTCATTGAGCTCTTCAGTGAGGCCATTCTACTGCTAATTGTTGTCTATGGAGATTGCATGGCTGTGTGCTCGATTTATACACCTATCAGCAACAGGTGTGGATGAAATAGGCGAATCCACAAATTTGAAGGGGTCCACATACTTTTGTATATATAGTGGATATGTCTTTAATATTTTACAGATAGAAAGATTTTAAAAGTATTTAACCGAAATCAGGTCCTGGAGTGTCTTAACAAACTAAAACTATAATATTTAGGCCAACTTCATCCAGTGTTGAGAAAAATGGATTTCGGGTATGTGCAAATACCACCTAATTTGCATGTTTTATACAATATTTCTGTTTAAAAAATGCATAGGCTACAAAAAAAGTATGATATTTGTGTCTAGAGCTGATGGTAACATATCCATTCTATCAGGTACACAGGCACTATGCTAGATAACATTCTCTAGTGATACTGTGTCAGACACTGTATCAGACATGTAAAGCCTGGATTAAAATATATCTGTATAACAACGTGTTGCTTTTCTCATTAGCTTTGCCATGATCGGTCGAGATGAATGAATATTTGTTTTCAATCAAAATTCATTTTTTCTTTCTGACTGGAGGACAGCAGCACAGACTATAGTGCAATTTGTAAAAGTGGTGATATACTAGTACTGTACCATTCCATTGTGCTCATTCTCAACAACAAATGGAGAGTAGAGAGAGACACAAAGAGAAGAATAGACAGCCTTGAATGCCATGATAGATATGCGGCAGGTAGCCCAGCGGTTAAGAGCGTTGGGCCAGTAACGGAAAAGTCGCTGGTTTGAATGCCCGAGCCGACTAGGTGAAAAATCTGCCGATTTGTCCTTGAGCAAGTCACTTAACCCTAAATGCTCTAGTAAGTCGCTCTGGATAACAGCGCCTGCTAAATTACTAAAATGTAAATATATGGATTTCAACGATAACTATCCAGTTGATATGTCTATATACTGGACAGACACAAAAGGTGGGCATAAAAGGTATATTACTAAATGAGACCACTGAAGATTGAGACACCAGAGGGGGGCTAGTGTAACAATCACACAAACAACTACTGTTAATTTTTCCCCTCAATTTGCCATAAGAGATGAGTACATTTACTTTGAGTCATCAGCATGGCGCAAGCTGGGTCGTAGATTCTCCAGGGCAGATAGGACGGAACAATGAAGGAGAGTCGAACATACACAGTAGCATGTGAACAGTCTGGAAGTGACCCAGATTCCCTCGGATCAGTCGAGCAGATGAGACGGTACAACACTCACCCTGCCACTGTTTCATTCTGAATCACCTTCATCGTTCCCTCCCACTACTAAGCATACACCACACTATTATTACCCCCTCATAAACTCACATGAAAAATACACACACCTGCTTACAATCACACACACTGTACAATAAGTTAACATTCACTCACACTAACCTAAATATACACACACACACATACACATGCCTGAACATTGTAATAATTATGTTGAGTCTATAACCCTGAAGCAACCATGTCATACCCTTTGACCTGTTTCTAAACATCCTGAACCCTGTAAATCCTGGATTCCAAAGCAACCAAACAACATCAACACATACTGTTTCTGCCTGGCATGCATACAGGGCAGCACATACCCATGCTATCTGTTCATAGAGCTGCCTAAGGCATGGAATTAGTCACCCTGGCTTGCCAAACTCTAAGGAAGACATCAAATACTATTGTCTAATAATTGTTCACAGGGCGATTTGTGTCAGTATTGTGTTCAGTTCATTCTGCTTGACAGACTGTTTTACTCTAGTTTCTTTAGACTCAGCTGCCACAGGATTAACTTTCCAATTAAGATATCATGTCAACAACACTGGCCATAACCCTATTTTGCCCTGGATGTATTTAAGTCTGCTACAGAGAACTCTAAAATAAGTAATTTCATCCATACATTGCTTAATCACTACACAGACAGAAGGGTTAAGCCAAAGCTGGAGGCCTCGCAGAGCTGTGTTTTCAGTCCCATTTGTCCTCGAGGGAGCACTGGCTCTCGATGCTGCGTTTAATCTGTGGATTTGAGGTAACAGAGAAGACTTCTTATCCAGTGACCCATTGGCCTCCAGTGTGTGTAATCCACCGACTCCCAGTCAGAGAGCCCTGCTGACACGAATAGAGGAGGTCCAGGGCTAGTGCAGCTGTCCGCCAGTGTGGGGACATACCCAGATGACTTGCTGCCTGACACAGATACTGCACACAACACTTTGTCTCAACAGACACACAGTACACAGCATATAGCCATCGCAACAGAGGTGTAATAAGAAACACGATAAAACATCAAATATTTTTTATCTTCATGCCGTTTAACAAAACTCTTTTACAATAATCTTAATGTATGCTAAATTTAATTGGAATTAGGCTACATTGTGTTACTAATGAGAAGAGAACTGTTACATATATGCAAATAATATCAAATCCAATTTTATTTGTAACTTGCTTCGTAAACTAACGGTGAAATGCTTACTTACGGGCCCTTCCCAACAATGCAGAGAAAAAGGAAATAGAAAATGTATAAAAAAGTAAAACACGTAATAATAAAATCATTAATAAATACACAATGGGTAACGATAAGTTGGCTTTATACATGGGGTACCAGTAACGAGTGGATGTGCAGGGGTACAAGGTAATTGAGGTAGATATGTACATATTACTAGGAATAAAGTGACAGATAGTAAACAGTAGCAGCAGCGTATGTGATGAGTCAAAAAAGTTAGTGCAAAAAGGATCGATGCAGATAGTTAAATTGTGTGTAACCAAATAGCTACACGGACTAACTATTTAGCCGTGTTACGGCTTGTGGGTAGAAGACGTTCTGGGTCCTGTTGGTTCCAGACTTGGTGCATCGACACCGCCTGGTATAGAGGTCCTAGATGGCAGGGAGCTTGACCTCAGTGATGTACTGGGCTGTACGCACTACCCTCTGTAGCTCCTTATGGTTGGATGCCAAGCAGTTGCCATACCAAGAGGTGATGCAGCCAGTCAAGATGCTCTCAATGGTGCAGCTTTAGACATTTTTCAGGTTCAGAGGGCCCATGCAAAATCTTCACAGCCTCCTCAGGGGCAAGAGGCATTGTTGTACCCACTTCATGACTGTGTATGTGTGAACCATGATAAATCCTTAATTATGTGGACACCGTGGAACTTGAAGCTCTCAACCCGCTCCACTACAGCTCTGTCGATGTGAATGGGGGCGTGCTCGGCCCTCCATCTACCATAGTCCACGATCAGCTCCTTTGTTTTGCTGACGATGTGGGAGAGGTTGTTGTTCTGGCAACACACTGCTAGGTCTCTGACCTCCTCCCTATAGGCTGTCTCATCTTCATTGGTAATTAGGTCTACCACCGTTGTGTCGTCAGCAAACTTAGTTATGGTGTTGGAGTCGTGCGCGTGGGTGAACAGTATGCAAATTGGAGTGGATCAAGGGTGTCTGGGATGATGGTGTTATTACAGACTTGGTAAGGGAGAGGTTGAAAATGTCAGTGAAGACACTTGCCAGCTGGTCAGAGCATGATCTGAGTACTCACCCAGGTAATCCGTCTGGCCCTACGGCCTCGTGAATGTTAACCTAATAAATCACAGAGAGAGTCACAAGCAAAGCACCCCCACACCATCACACCTCCTCCATGCTTCATGGTGGGAATCACACATGCGGAGATCATCCGTTCACCTACTCTGCGTCTCACAAAGACCCAACGATTGCAACCAAAAATCTCAAATTTGGTCTCCTCAGACCAAAGGATAGATTTCCACCGGTCTAATGTCTATTTCTCGTGTTTCTTGGCCCAAGCAAGTCTCTTCTTCTCATTGGTGTCCTTAAATCAAATCAAACTTTATTTGTCACATGCACCGAATACAACAAGTGGAGACCTTACCGTGAAATACTTACTTTACAAGCCCTTAACCAACAGTGCAGTTCAAGAAAGAGTTAAGAAAATATTTACCAAATAAACTAAAGTAAAAAAATTAAAAAGAATAAAAAGTAACACAATAACAAGGCTATATACATGGGGTACCGGTACCGAGTCAGTGTGTGGGGTACAGGTTAGTTGAGGTAATTGTACATGTAGGTAGGGTGAAGTGACTATGCATAGATAATAAACAGCGAGTAGCAGCAGTGTACAAAACAAATGGGGGGGGGGTTAATGTAAATAGTCCGGTGGCCATTTGATTAATTATTCAGCAGTCTTATGGACTGGGGGTAGAAGCTGGTAAGAAGCCTTTTGGTCTTAGACTTGGCGCTCCAGTACCGCTTGCCGTGTGGTAGCAGAGAGAACAGTCCATGACTTGGGTGACGGGAGTCTCTGACAATTGTATGGGCTTTCCTCTGACATCGCCTATTATATACGTCCTGGATGGCAGAAAACTTGGCCCCAATGATGTACTGGGCCGTACGCACTACCCTCTGTAGCGCCTTACGGTCAGATGCCAAGCAGTTGCCATAACAGGCGGTGATGCAACCGGTCAGGATGCTCTCAATGGTGCAGCTGTAGAAACGTTTGAGGATCTGGGGACCCGTGCCAAATATTTTCAGTCTCCTGAGGGGGAAAAGGTTTTGTCGTGCCCTCTTCACAACTGTCTTGGTTTGTTTGGACCATAATAGTTTGTTGGTGATGTGGACACCAAGGAACTCGAAAGTCTCAACCCGCTCCACTACAGCCCAGTTGATGTTAATGGGGTCCTGTTCGGCCAGCCTTTTCCTGTTGTCCACGATCAGCTCCTTTGTCTTGCTCACATTGAGGGCGAGGATATTGTCTTGGCACCACACTGCCAGTTCTCTGACCCCCTATAGGCTGTCTCATCGTTTGCCGGTGATCAGGCCAACCATTGTTGTCAGCAAACTTAATGATGGTGTTGGACTCGTGTTTGGCCATGCAGTCGTGGGTGAACAGGGAATACAGGAGGGGAATATGTACACACCCCTGAAGGGCCCCAGTCATGAGGATCAGCGTGGCAGATGTGTTGTTGCCTACCCTTACCACCTGGGGGTGGTCCGTCAGGAAGTCCAGGATCCAGTTGCAGAGGGAGGTGTTTAGTACCAGGGTCCTTAGTTTAGTGATTAACTTCATGGGGACTATGGTGTTGAACGCTGACCTGTAGTGTAATGAACAGCATTCTCACATACAGTGGGGAGAACTAGTATTTGATACACTGCAGATTTTGCAGGTTTTCCTACTTACAAAGCATGTAGAGGTCTGGATTTTTTTATCATAGGTACACTTCAACTGTGAGAGACGGAATCTAAAACAAGAAAGAACAAAAAAATCACATTGTATGATTTTTAAGTAATTAATTAGCATTTTATTGCATGACATAAGTATTTCATACATCATAAAAGCAGATCTTAATATTTGGTACAGAAACCTTTGTTTGCAATTACAGAGATCATATGTTTCCTGTAGTTCTTGACGAGGTCTGCACACACTGATTTTGGCCCACTCATCCATACAGACCTTCTCCAGATCCTTCAGGTTTCGGGCTGTCGCTGGGCAATACGGACTTTCAGCTCCCTCCAAAGATTTTCTATTGGGTTCAGGTCTGGAGACTGGCTAGGCCACTCCAGGACATTGAGATGTTTCTTACGGAGCCACTCCTTAGTTGCCCTGGCTGTGTGTTTCGGGTCGTTGTCATGATGGAAGACCCAGCCACGACCCATCTTCAATGCTCTTACTGAGGGAAGGAGGTTGTTGGCCAAGATCTCGCGATACATGGCCCCATCCATCCTCCCCTCAATACGGTGCAGTCGTCCTGTCCCCTTTGCAGAAAAGCATCCCCAAAGACTGTTGTTTCCAACTGCATGCTTCACGGTTGGGATGGTGTTCTTGGGATAGTACTTATCCTTCTTCTTCCTCCAAACACGGCGCGTGGATTTTAGACCAAAAAGCTCTATTTTTGTCTCACCAGACCACATGACCTTCTCCCATTCCTCCTCTGGATCATCCAGATGGTCATTGGCAAACTTCAGACGGGCCTGGACATGCGCTGGCTTGAGCAGCGGGACCTTGCGTGCGCTGCAGGATTTTAATCCATGACGGCGTAGTGTGTTACTAAAGGTTTGCTTTGAGACTGTTGTCCCAGCTCTCTTCAGCTCATTGACCAGGTCCTACCGTGTAGTTCTGGGCTGATCCCTCACCTTCCTCATGACCATTGATGCCCCACAAGGTGAGATCTTGCATGGAGCCACAGACCGAGGGTGATTGACCGTCATCTTGAACTTCTTCCATTTTCAAATAATTGCGCCTACAGTTGTTGCCTTCTCACCAAGCTGCTTGCCTATTGTCCTGCAGCCCATCTCAGCCTTGTGCAGGTTTACAATTTCATCCCTGATGTCCTTACACAGCTCTCTGGTCTTGGCCAAAAAATTAAAAAGAATAAAAAGTAACACAATAACAAGGCTATATACATGGGGTACCGGTACCGAGTCAGTGTGTGGGGTACAGGTTAGTTGAGGTAATTGTACATGTAGGTAGGGTGAAGTGACTATGCATAGATAATAAACAGCGAGTAGCAGCAGTGTACAAAACAAATGGGGGGGGGGTTAATGTAAATAGTCCGGTGGCCATTTGATTAATTATTCAGCAGTCTTATGGACTGGGGGTAGAAGCTGGTAAGAAGCCTTTTGGTCTTAGACTTGGCGCTCCAGTACCGCTTGCCGTGTGGTAGCAGAGAGAACAGTCCATGACTTGGTTTACAATTTCATCCCTGATGTCCTTACACAGCTCTCTGGTCTTGGCCATTGTGGAGATGTTGGAGTCTGTTTGATTGAATGTGTGGACAGGTGTCTTTTATACAGGTAACAAGTTCAAACAGTTGCAGTTAATACAGGTAATGAGTGACAGGAGGACAGGAGGGATTCTTAAAGAAAAACTAACAGGCCTGTGAGAGCCGGAATTCTTACTGGTTGGTAGGTGATCAAATACTTATGTCATGCAATAAAATGCTAATTAATTACTTAAAAATCATACAATGTGATTTTCTGTATTTTTGTTTCAGATTCAGTCTCTCCCAGTTGAAGTGTACCTATGATAAAAATTACAGACCTCTACATGCTTTGTAAGTTGGAAAACCTGCAAAATCGGCAGTGTATCAAATACTTGTTCTCCCCACTGTAGGTGTTCCTTTTGTCCAGGTGGGAAAGGGCAGTGTGGAGTGCGATTGAGATTGCGTCATCAGTGGATCTGTTGGGGAGGTATGCGAATTGGACTGGGTCTAGGGTATCCGGGAGGATGCTGTTGAGGTGAGCCATGATCAGCTTTTCAAAGCATTTCATGGATCCCGACGTGAGTGCTACGGGGCGGTAATCATTTAGGCAGGTTACCTTTGCTTTCTTGGGCACAGGGAATATGGTGGTCTGCTTGAAACATGTAGGTATTACAGATCAGTCAGGGAGAGGTTGAAAATGTCAGTGAAGACACTTGCCTGTTGGTCCCGCGCATGCTTTGAGTACACGTTCTGGTAATCCATCTGGCCCTGTGGCTTTGTGAATGTAGACCTGTTTAAAGGTCTTGCTCACATCGGCTACCATGAGTGTTATCACACAGTCATGCAGAACAGCTTGTGGTCTCATGCATGCTTCAGTATTGCTTGCCTCGAAGCGAGCATAAAAGGCATTTAGCTCGTCTGGAAGGCTTGTGTCACTGGGCAGCTCGCGTCTTGGTTTCCCTTTATAGTCCGTAATAGTTTTCAAGTCCTGCCACATCCGACAAGCGTCAGAGCTGGTGTAGTAGGATTCAATCTTCATCTTTTATTGACGCTTTGTTTGTTTGATGGTTCGACTGAGAGCATAACGGGATTTCTTATAAGCGTCCGGATTAGTGTCTCGCTCCTTGAAAGCGGCAGCTCTAGCTTTTAGTAGTGGTTTCTTTGCAGCAATTCGACCATTAAGACCTGATTCACACAGTCTCCTCTCAACAGTTGATGTTGAGATATATCTGTTACCTGAAGCATTTATTTGGGTTGCAATCTGAGGTGCGGTTAATTTATCCTCTGCAGCAGAGGTAACTCTGGGTCTTCAATTCTTGTGGCGGTCCTCATAAGAGCCAGTTTTATCACAGCGCTTGATGGTTTTTGCGACTGCACTTGAAGAAACTTTCAAAGTTCTTGAAATGTTCTATATTTACTGATCTTCATGTCTTAAAGTAATGCTGGACTGTTGTTTTTCTTTGCTTATTTGAGCTTATTTGAGCTGTTCTTGCCATAATATGGACTTGGCCTTTTACCAAATAAGGCTATCTTCTGTATACCCCTACCTTGTCATAACACAATTGATTGTGTCACGGATCCAGTGGTGGGCCGTCAGGGCCAACAAGGCCTTCTCTGCTGGCCTAAACATCATCAGAATATATATATTTTTTAAAATATATTTTCCCACAAATATGTATTAAATTATTCCTCAAAGTAAGAGTTATACTCTTCATTTCATAGCTTTCCTCTTGGTTGCACTGCTTCCAGCCCCAGGTTGAGATTTGGAGGGCTGGTCTTTATGTTAGATCTTTTATCCAATCATATTCAGCCATCATGTGTTGCCAGGGGTCTAAAATCTGCCCTCAGGCCTTCAGAATCAAACGTGCGGGTGCTTGTAGCTTAAAGTGAATGGAAATTAAAATTTAATGTCAACCAATCAGCTTTAGAGTTGTATATTATATGCCTGCTAGCTGGCTCCAGTGTTACACAGGAGCCAGCTAGCAGGCGTAGTGCGTGCACATCTTTTGATTGGATTATAAATATTGAGAGGCAGGTCCTATGGGCAGGTCTATGCAGAACCTCAGAGCTAGGAAACTGAATTTGATAAACAAATTAATTTGCGTACTACTAAACTGTTTTTTTTAACCCACAATGGCAAAAGGAGGAGAAGATATCGATTTGGTCAAGGATATAATTATAACGCCATTCTCAAGCCAAACTTTTCAAGAAAAGTTCAACATTGTAAGGAGAGGTCGCCCGACGCTACAAAGCCTGTCACAGGCGGGAAAGGGGTTCGTTCGCCACTTTCAAAGTTCCAACTACGAGCGCTATCAATGGCTCACAGGCTCAGAGAAGCACTGCAAACTGCACTGCTGGGAATGCCTATTATTACAATTGAGCGAGAGAGGCGCGGGTTCACAGCGTGCATCTCAAGTTCACCCAGCGTACGCAGAGACCCAGCACAAGGAGACCCTCGCACATACTACCAACAACTCCACAGCAATATTCTGGACAACATTCTTTTCCAGATACGAAACAGATTTCAAGACCACAAAAAATTAATATTTCTCTCCCTCCTGGACCCCCAGCATTTTCAGACCTCCCGGAAAAAAATCCCGCAAACAGCCTTCTCCAGCATAATAGAAAGTCACGGAACACTGTTCGACCTATCCAAGCTAAAAACAGAACTGATTGTAATGTATGCTATGACTGATTTTGAAGCCTGTTTCCACGTCTTCTGTCGAGCGGTCATTCTCGGCCTTAAAGCGAATCAAAACGTATTCCAGAAATACTACTGGACAGACTCGACTTTCAGCATTTGCCTCCATGTCGATAGAAAATGACTTATTGGTGGAACCAAAACGAACAGATAGACTGTACAACAGAGTAATTGAAGTCTTCTTGAGGAAAAAGAGGATGGATTTTGTGTTCAAATAATCAGTTTTTGGTGAGTAGGCATACAATGCATTTAATTTTTTATTAAATGTGTATGTATGTTTCGCATTTTATTTTGTTAATATTAAATAGCCTATATATTAACAAAATAAAATGGCAAATAGCCTATGTGGCAAATTATTTGTTTTCTTTCTTTTATTTTCAGTGAATAGTTGTCTTTATCATCACGGTGAAACTGCTTTGGGTGCGACGCAACGCCTGGTTATACTATGTTTCTGTCTAAATGTATAGTGTCCAGAGCCATGGCATCATAATGATAGTAATAAGAGGTGGATTAATTCGGGTGGGACTGTGTAGGACCTCACTGAAGGCCCAGGCCCCAGGCCCATGGCACGCCACTGCACGGATCCCCCGGTACCGCTGCTCATTCTGTTCACCAGCTCCGGAGGTCTACGTCACCGGCCTTTTAGACGTCACTGAACTGGATTCATTACCACCAACCCCGTACTGTCTTGTCTCATTACGCACACCTGGTTCCCATTCCCCATGATTAGTATGTGTATATATATGTGCCCTCTGTTCCCCATTGTCCTTGTCGGTTATTGTTACCATGTCCGTTGGTCCTGTGAGTACCGGCTTCCACGCTACGTGTTATTGTGCACTTGTTTTACAGGTCTTGTCCCGTGTATTATTTAGAGGTTTACACCTCACTCTTTTGTTTGTGTGGCGTAAATTAAAAACCCTATTACGTATTCCTGCGCCTGTCTCCAATCATTAGACAATGAGACAGATTGGCTCAAACGCAGAAAGAAATTCTATAAATGTACTTTTAACAAGGCACACCTGTTAATTGAAATGTATTCTCATGAAGCTGGTTGAGAGAATACCAAGAGTGTGCAAAGCTGTCATCAAGGCAACGGGTGGCTAATTTGAAGAATCTCAAACATAAAATACATTTGGATTTGTTTAACACTTTTCTGGTTACTACATGATTCCATATGTGTTATTTCATAGTTTTGATGTCTTTACTATTATTCTACAATGTAGAAAATAGTAAAAATAAATAAAAACCCTGGAATGAGTAAGTGTGTCCAAACTTTTGATTGGTACTGTACATTATGTGCTGTTCCACAATCTGTGCTCTGAAATAGCATCTTCATACAAGTTTTTTTATTTTTTATTTATTTATTTATTTTACCTTTATTTAACCAGGTAGGCTAGTTGAGAACAAGTTCTCATTTGCAACTGCGACCTGGCCAAGATAAAGCATAGCAGTGTAAACAATCAACACAGAGTTACACATGGAGTAAACAATTAACAAGTCAATAACACAGTAGAAAAAAAAGAAAAAAAGGGAGTCTATATACATTGTGTGCAAAAGGCAAGGAGGTAGGCGTATAATTACAATTTTGCAGATTAACACCGGAGTGATAAATGATCAGATGGTCATGTACAGGTAGAGATATTGGTGTGCAAAAGAGCAGAAAAGTAAATAAATAAAAACAGTATGGGGATGAGGTAGGTAAAATTGGGTGGGCTATTTACCGATAGGCTATGTACAGCTGCAGCAATCGGTTAGCTGCTCAGATAGCAGATGTTTGAAGTTGGCGAGGGAGATAAAAGTCTCCAACTTCAGCGATTTTTGCAATTCGTTCCAGTCACAGGCAGCAGAGAACTGGAACGAAAGGCGGCCAAATGAGGTGTTGGCTTTAGGGATGATCAGTGAGATACACTTGCTGGAGCGCGTGCTACGGGTGGGTGTTGCCATCGTGACCAATGAACTGAGATAAGGTGGAGCTTTACCTAGCATGGACTTGTAGATGACCTGGAGCCAGTGGGTCTGGCGACGAATATGTAGCGAGGGCCAGCGAGGGCCAGCCGACTGGCCGACAAGTTAATGGATTATAGCTGCTGTTTCGTACGACAGAATGGAGAGGTCTTATCAAAGTCTTCCTAGAATCTACCTTTCAGGTCATGTAGTAAATTAGATTTGGCTAATTGCAAACAAATATGCCTGAGCAGACCTCTGCCTTTATCTGTATAGTATCTGGATGCAACAAAAAGCCATTTCTCCAACATTTCGTTCCAAAATCATTGCCATTAATATGGAGTTGGTCCCCCCTTTGCTGCTACATCAGCTTTGACTCTTCTGGGAACTCTTTCCACTAGATGGAACATTGCTGCTGGTACTTGCTTCCATTCAGCCTCAAGAGCATGAGGAATTTAATTCAGTCTGGTATTTTTTGTAACCACAATGACAGCAGAGGGTACACACAAACGTACGAACAAAATAATAATCTTGTATGTATTTTCCATTACTTTCATGTAAACCTCTATCCATCCATGCAGTAAATGTCCAATCCATTTTTGTGTCCAGTCCATTAGTAAAAAGGTTGGATGGATAGAGGTTTAATTGAAAGTAAGGAAAAACATAGATGAGATAAGTATGTTGGTCCTATGTTTGTGTGTGTGTGTGTGTGTGTGTGTGTGCGTGTGTGTGTGTGTGTGTAAATAAGTGAATATAGGCTACAAGATATACATTGGGGCAAAAAAGTATTTAGTCAGCCACCAGTCACCATAATTTGCAAATAAATTCATTAAAAATCCTATAATGTGATTTTATGGATTTTTTTCCCTCATTTTGTCTGTCATAGTTGAAATGTACCTTTGATGAAAATTACAGGCCTCTCTCATCTTTTTAAGTGGGAGAACTTGCACAATTGGTGGCTGACTAAATACTTTTTTGCCCCACTGTATATGGGTTTGTTGTCACTATCAGGTAGGCCTATAACACCCTGCCCTATATATGGTTGCTATATGAATGCTCGCCACAAGCCATCTAATTTCCGTCTATGTGGAAATGCTCATATTCAAATGCTCACTCCAAAAGTATGATGAATATGCTTAACCAATGTGTAATACACTGAGTGTAAAAAACATTATGAACACCTGCTCTTTCCATGACAGACTGAATAGGTGAATACAGGTTGCGGCTATGATCCCTTATTGATGTCACTTGTTAAATCCACTTCAATCAGTGCAACTCAATATTAGGAAGGTGTTCATAATGTTTTGTACACTCAGTGTAAGTCGTGGACACACTGGGTACACTGTATAATAGCAGGAATCATTTTTAACACAAATCCTTGAAATATGTCTGAAATAAGAGTGAATAGAATAATAAATCCGGAAAATGTATCAAATGAAAATATTTGTGATTGTTAAACAGACTATTTATTGTGTGCCACAGTGTTACAGTACTGTACACTGTGACATTGACCGTGTAGATAATGGTAGGTATAGGAGAACAAATAGCTACCGTAGTATGCTTCATGACAACTACCTTGGACAAATGTCAAAAACGCAGTTGAAGGCTAGCAACCTGGCTGTTCAGCAAGGAAGTATCGATAGCAAGACTTTTTTTCTGACAAATCTGTTGCATGTCAAAATAACTGATCTTCTTCACATTCTTTCAGTGTACACTTTCCACTTTGCTAAATGCATGCTAATGACATTTTAGACAGAAACAATATGTTTATTTCCCATGAAAAAATGTTGGAACACTTTTGAAGAACATCAAAACGACAAAATGCAGTGTCTATCAAAGCATTTCAGGTTGCTAAAATACAGTGAACATTGTGATGACATGGCAATTATCATCAGATAGCCTTATAAAATGAGTTTAGCTTTTGCAAAAAGTTATTCACCATCACTGAATTTTCAGATTTAGCCTCGCTCAGTCAGAGGAGAGATGGTAACCCGCAGAACATTTGTGGCTGAGGAAGCATCCCTCCTGTCCTGTCCATGTCAAAGGGTCTTGACGTCACCCAAAGATGATAGGAGTCAAAATTCATCATGGCGCGAAGCTAGGCCAGGGACCCAAATTATGCGTGAGTCAGGGCACAGGTCTCTGTGCTGCAGTGCTGCTGCCTTCCACTCACCTCCTCTTCACATTGTCTGCGAGTCTCAATCACTCTCACATGCATACTAAAAGACTCTCCCTGTCTGTCGATCTGTCAATAAACATTTCCCTTTGCTATAGCCTTTGCCATCACGGATTACAAAGGGAAACCCAGCCTCGAGCTGCCCAGTGACACAAGCCTACCAGATGAGCTAAATGCCTTCTATGACCGCTTTGGGGCAAGCAAAACTGATCCATGCATGAGAGCACCAGCTGCTCTGGACAACTGTGTGATCTCGCTCTCTGTAGCCAATGTGAGTAAGACCTTTACACAGGTTAACATTCAGAAGACTGCGGGGCCAAACGGATTACCAGGACGCGTAATCAAAGCCAGCTGCCCCAAAACGCCAAGGTAATCTGTCTAAGCAGGTCAAGAGCTTTAAGATCCTCGGTGTCCACACCACTAAGGAATTAACATGGTCCACACACACCAACACAGTAGTAAAGAAGTCACGACAACGCCTCTTCCCCATCAGGAGGCTGAAAAGATTTGGCATGGGCCCTCAGATCCTCAAAAAGTTATACAGCTGCACCATTTAGAGTATCTGTACTGGCTGCATCACTACTTGGTATGGCAACTGCTTGGCGCGACAGAGGATAGTGAGTATGGCCCAGTACATCAATGGGGCTAAGCTCCCTGCAATCCAGGACCTCTATACCTGGCGGTGTCAGAGGAATGTCTTAAAAATTGACAAAGACTCCAGCCAACTAAGTCATGGACTGTTCTCTCTACTCTCGCATGGTTCCAATGCACCAAGTATGGAACCAACAAGACTCTGAACAGCTTCTACTCCCAAGCCATTGACTGCTAAATAGTTAACCAGAAACCCGGATCCCCTTTTTCCACTAACTCTTTTGACTCATCACATACGCTGCTGCTACTGCTTATAATCTATCCTGTTGCCTAGTCACTTTACCCCAACCTAAATGCACATACACTACATTACCAAAAGTATGTGGACACCTGCTCGTCAAACATCTAATTTCAAAATCATGGGCATTAATATGGAGTTGGACCCCCCTTTGCTGCTACAACAGCCTCCACTCTTCTGGGAACTCGTTTCACTAGATGTTGGAACATTGCTACAGGGACTTGCTTCCATTCAGCCACAAGAGCATTAGTGAGGTCGAGCACTGATGTTGGGCGATTAGGCATGGCTCGCAGTCTGCGTTCCAATTCACCCCAAAGATGTTTGATGAGGTTGAGATCAGGGCTTTGTGCAGCCCAGTAAAGTTGTTCCACACCGATCTCCACAAACCATTTCTGTATGGACCGCGCTTTCTGTACAGGGGAATTGTCATGCTGAAACAGGAAAGGGCCTTCCCCAAACTACTGCCACAAAGTTGGAAGAACAGAATTGTCTAGAATGTCATTGAATGCTGTAGTTTTAAGATTTCCCTTCACTGGAACTAAGGGGCCTATCGCGAACCATGAAAAACAGCCTCAGACCATTATTCCTCCTCCACCAAACTTTACAGTTGTCTTAATGCAACGGGAAGGTAGCGTTCTTCTCGCTTCAACCAACCCAAATTCATCCATTGGACTGCCAGATGGTGAAGCGTGATACAATCACTCCAGAGAACATACAATTTCCATCCCTAACTATAACATTTTCGTCAAGGTAAAACTGCCAAAGAGGGGCAGTGTTGCAATCTACTGCAGAGATAGCCTGCAGAGTTCTGTATTACTATCCAGGTCTGTACCCAAACAATTCGAGCTTCTACTTCTAAAAATCCACCTTTCCAGAAACAAGTCTCTCACCGTTGCCGCTTGCTATAGACCATCCTCTGCCCCAGCTGTGCCCTGGACACCATATGTGAATTAATTGCCCCCCATCTATCTTCTGAGCTCGAGCTGCTAGGTGACCTAAACTGGCAACGGTCCCCAGTCCAGAGCTTCCGGCGACGGTCCACTGTCCGTAACCTCCTGAGACGGTCCGCGGTCCGGAGCTTCCTGAGACGGTCCGCGGTCCAGAGCCTCCAGCAACAGTCTGCGGTCCAGAGCCTCCAGTGACGGTCTGCGGTCCAGAACCTCCAGCGACAATCTGCGGTCTAGAGCCTCCAGCGGTGGTTACAGCGGTGGTGACGACCTACTGTCTGGAGTCCTTGGCGACGACCCACAGTCCGGTTACTCCGGCGACGACCCACGGCCCGGTTACTCCGGCGACGATCCATGGTCTGGAGCCTACAGCGACGATCTACGGTCCGGAGCCCCCGGCGACGATCCTCGCACCAGAGCCGCCATTGAAGATGAGGTATCCGCGAGCGGAGTGGGTACTTCGCCCCGCACTGGAGCTGCCCCTGACAGTAGATGCCCACCCGAACCCTCCCCTATGGAGTCAGGTTTTGCGGTCGGGGTCCGCACCTTTGGGGGGGGGCGGTACTGTCACGCCCTGACCATAGAGAGCTTTTTATTTTCTATGTTGGTTAGGTTGGGGTGTGACAAGGTTAGGTCAACTAGGTAATTATATTTCTATGTTGGCCTGGTATGGTTCCCAATCAGAGGCAGCTGTTTATCGTATATAGGCAGCCATTTCCCCTTTGTGTTTTGTGGGATCTTGACTATGTTTAGTTGCCTGTGAGCATTATTGTAGCTTCACATTTCGTTTTGTTCGTTTATTGTTTTGTTTTGCTTTGAGGTCCACATAGAAATAAAGATGTGGAACCCAGATCAAGCTGCGCTTTGGTCCAGTTATTAGGACATTTCCACCTGGCTACCCCTACCCCGGTCAACAGCCCTGCGCTCCCCACAGCAACTCGCCCAAACCTCCCCCACTTCTCCTTCACCCAAATCCAGATAGCTGATGTTCTGAAAGAACTGCAAAATTTGGACCCCTACAAATCATCTGGGCAAGACAATCTGGACCCTCTCCTTCTAAAATTATCTGCTGAAATTATTTCAATTCCTATTACAAGCCTGTTCAACCTCTCTTTCGTATCGTCTGAGATTCCCATAGCTCGGAATGCTGCCGCGGTCATCCCCCTCTTCAAAGAGACACTCTAGACCCAAACGGCGACAGACCTATATCTATTCCACCCTGCCTTTCTAAGGTCTTTGAAAGCCAAGTTAACAAACAGATTAACAACCATTTAGAATCTCACTGTATCTTCTCCGCTATGTAATCTGGTTTCAAAGCTGGTCATGGGTGCACCTCAGCCACGCTCAAGGTCCTAAACGATATCATAACTGCCATCGATAAGAGACATTACTGTGCAGCCGTATTCATCGACCTGGCTAAGGCTTGCGACTCTATCAATCACAACATTCTTATTGGCAGACTCAACAGCCTTAGTTTCTCAAATGATTGCCTCACTTGGTTCACCAACTACTTCTCCGATAGAGTTCAGTGTGTCAAATCGGAGGGCATGTTGTCCGGACCTCTGGCAGTGCCACAGGGTTCAATTCTTGGGCCGACTCTATTCTCTGTATACATCTATGATGTCGCTCTTGCTAGTTATTCCTTGATCCACCTCTACGCAGATGACACCATTCTCTATACCTCTGGCCCTTCTTTGGACACTGTGTTAACTAACCTCCAGACGAGCTTCAATGCCATACAACTCTCCTTCCGTGACCTCCAACTGCTCTTAAATGCAAGTAAAACTAAATGCATGCTCTTCAACCGATCGCTGCCCGCACCTGCCCACCCGTCCAGCATCACTACTCTGGACGGTTCTGACTTAGAATATGTTGACAACTACAAATACCCAGGTGTCTGGTTAGACTGTAAACTCTCCTTCCAGACTCACATTAAAACATCTCCAATCCAGAAATAAATCTAGAATTGGCTTCCTATTTCGCAACAAAGCATCCTTCACTCATGCTGCCAAACGTACCCTCGTAAAACTGACCATCCTACCGATCCTCGACTTCGGCAATGTCATTTACAAAATAGCCTCCAACACTCTACTCAACAAATTGGATGCAGCCATCCGTTTTGTCACCAAAGCCCCATATACTACCCACCACTGCGACCTGTATGATCTCGTTGGCTGGCCCTCGCTTCATATTCGTTGCCAAACCCACTGGCTCCAGGTCCTCTACAAGTCTCTGCTAGGTAAAGCCCCGCCTTATCTCAGCTCACTGGTCACCATAGCATCACCCACTCGTAGCACACACTCCAGAAGGTATATCTCACTGGTCACCCCCAAAGCTAATTCTTCCGTTGGCCGCCTCTCCTTCCAGTTCTCTGCTGCCAATGACTGGAACGAACTGCAAAACCTCTGAAGCTGAAGACTCTTACCTCTCTCACTAACTTTAAGCACCAGCTGTCACAGCAGCTCACAGATCACTGCACCTGTACATAGCTCATCTGTAAATAGCCCATCCAATCTACCTCATTCCCATACTGTATTTATTTACTTATCTTGCTCCTTTGCACCCCAGTATCTCAACTTGCACATTCATCTTCTGCACATCCTACCTTTCCAGTGTTTAATTGCTATATTGTAATTAATTTGCCACCATTGCCTATCCATGATAATCGAAAACCTCGGCCAACAGCTCCACCCCCCGCGCAGCTACTCGCCCAAGCCTCCCCAGCTTCTCCTTTACCCAAATCCAGATAGAAGATGTTCTGAAAGAGCTGCAAAACCTGGACCTTTACAAATCAGCTGGGCTTGACAATCTGGACCCTCTATTTCTGAAACTATCCGCCGCCATTGTTGCAACCTCTATTACCAGCCTGTTCAACCTCTCTTTCATATCGTCTGAGATCCCCAAGGACTGGAAAGTTGCCGCGGTCATCCCCCTCTTCAAAGGGGGAGACACCTTGGACCCAAACTGTTACAGACCTATATCCATCCTGCCCTGCCTACCTAAGGTCTTCGAAAGCCAAGTCAACAAACAGATCACTGACCATCTCGAATCCCACCGTACCTTTTTCGCTGTGCAATCTGGTTTCCGAGCCGGTCACGGGTGCACCTCAGCCACGCTAAAGGTACTAAACGATATCATAACCGCCATCGATATAAGACAGTACTGTGCAGCCGTCTTCATCGACCTGGCCAAGGCTTTCGACTCTGTCAATCACCATATTCTTATCAGCAGACTCAGTATCCTTGGTTTTTCTACTGACTGCCTTGCCTGGTTCTCCAACTACATTGCAGACAGAGTTCAGTGTGTCAAATCGGAGGGCCTGTTGTCTGGACCTCTGGCAGTCTCTATGGTGGTGCCACAGGGTTCAATTCTCGGGCCGACTCTTTTCTCTGTACATATCAATGATGTTGCTCTTGCTGCGGGCGATTCCCTGACCCACCTCTACAACGACACCATTCTGTATACTTCTGGTCCTTCCTTGGACACTGTGCTATCTAACCTCCAAATGAGCTTCAATGCCATACAACACTCCTTCCGTGGCCTCCAACTGCTCTTAAACGCTAGTAAAACCAAATGCATGCTTTTCAACCGTTCGCTGCCTGCACCCGCACGCCTGACTAGCATCACCACCCTGGTGTCTGGCTAGACTGTAAACTCTCCTTCCAGACTCATATCAAACATATCCAATCCAAAATCAAATCTAGAATCAGCTTTCTATTTCGCAAAACAAAGCCTCCTTTACTCACGCCGCCAAACTTACCCTAGTAAAACTGACTATCCTACCGATCCTCGACTTCGGCGATGTCATCTACAAAATGGCTTCCAATACTCTACTCAGTAAACTGGATGCAGTTCATCACAGTGCCATCCGCTTTGTTACTAAAGCACCTTATACCACCCACCACTGCGACCTGTATGCTCTCGTCGGCTGGTCCTCGCTACATATTCGTCGCCAGACCCACTGGCTCCAGGTCATCTACAAGTCCATGCTAGGTAAAGCTCCGCCTTATCTCAGTTCACTGGTCACGATGGCAACACCCACCCGTAGCACACGCTCCAGCAGGTGTATCTTACTGATCATCCCTAAAGCCAACACCTCATTTGGCCGCCTTTCCTTCCATTCCTCTGCTGCCTGTGACTGGAACGAATTGCAAAAATCGCTGAAGTTGGAGACTTTTATCTCCCTCACCAACTTTAAACATCTGCTATCTGAGCAGCTAAACGATCGCTGCAGCTGTACATAGTCTATCGGTAAATAGCCCACCCAATTTACCTACCTCATCCCCATACTGTTTTTATTTATTTACTTTTCTGCTCTTTTGCACACCAATATCTCTACCTGCACATAACCATCTGATCATTTATCACTCCAGTGTTAATCTGCTAAATGGTAATTATTCGCCTACCTCCTAATGCCTTTTGCACACAATGTATATTGACAAAAAAAAATGTTATTAAAAAAAAACTTGTTTATTGTTTACTCCATGTGTAAGTCTGTGTTGCTGTCTGTTCACACTGCTATGCTTTATCTTGGCCAGGTCGCAGTTGTAAATGAGAACTTGTTGTCAACTAGCCTACCTGGTTGAATAAAGGTGAATTTTTTTCGTGCCTTACCTCACTTATCCTACCTCATTTGCACATGCTGTATATAGATTTTTCTACTGTATTAATGATTGTATGTTTGTTTATTCCACATGTAACTCTGTGTTGTTGTATGTGTCGAACTGCTTTGCTTTATCCTGGCTAGGTCGCAGTTGCAAATGAGAACTTGTTCTCAGCTAGCCCTACCTGGTTAAATAAAGGTGAAATAAGTAAAAATAAATCAAAATAAAAAACATGTTTCCACTGCTCCAGAGTCCAATGGCGGCTTGCTTTACACCACTCCGGCCGATGCTTGGCGATCTTAGGCTTGTGTGCGGCTGCTCGGCCATGGAAACCCATTTCATGAAGTTCCTAACGAACAGTTCTTGTGCTGATGTTGCTTCCAGAGACAGTTTGGAACTTGGTAGAAAATGTTGCACAGAGGACAGACTATTTTTACATACTACACGCTCCAGCACTCAGCGGTCTGGTTCTGTCAGCTTGTGTAGCCTACCACTTAGCGGCTGAGCCATTATTGCTCCTGGATGTTTCCACTTCACAATCACAGCACTTACAGCTGACCGGGCCAGCTCTTGCAGTGCAGACATTTGACAAACATTCTCTGACGATGCCACGTTGAAAGTCACTGAACACTTCAGTGAGGCCATTCTACTGCCAATGTTTGTCAATGGAGATTGCATGGCTGTGTGCTCGATTTTACACACCTGCCAGCAACGGCTGTGGCTGAAATAGCCGAATCCACTAATTTGAAGGGGTGGCCATATACTTTTGTATATATAGTTTATCTACCTCAATTCCCTCATACTCTGCACATCTATTTTTCTCTCTGAATCATTGGGAAAGGCCCGTAACTAAGCATTTCACTGTTCATCTACATCTGTTGTTTATGAAACGTGACAAATAACATTTGATTTCATTTGCTCTGTCATTGTCTGCAGACCCCAGCTTTTCAGCAACAACGACCTCTAGACACCCAAACTGGGGATATCTCCTCGATACTAGAAATAGTTATATTTTCTTATGGTTAGATTTCTATATGCATGAATTTGTATATCTTGATAAATGGTGTTGTGTGATTCATGGCAGGCCCCTGGTAGCACAATGACTCCCTGAGCTCAGAGTTACAGTACACTACACTTTGGTCTGTAGACTCCGTCCCCACTTCTTCCATGACTGAAGAGGCTCCCTTAATTAGTTCAGTCTCCATAAAAATAGCACTGTTCTGCTTCCTATTTAGGAGTAAGTATTTTAATAGACTCAGCCGTAGTACAGTCAGGCACCTGACGTGGCCTTCTGTAGCGGGAATGGGTATTTGGGTTTTGCATAGTAAGTCCAGGAGCAACATCACCAGACAACAAAAGCAGTGTAACATATGTCACGACGTGTAGCTTACAGACACCAATCTGTTACTTAACAGTAAAGCATGATGATCCTGTCTTGGAATAGGTGTCTGGAACATGTTGTACATTCCTGGACATCACTAGTCAAGTATTACAGGGAAAGGCCATCAAATACATATTTCCTCTGGTACTGTTCTTTTCAAATTACAACATAACGTAAAGCTACATTTTGCAGCACTAAAAAAGCATTCCCACACTATTAGAAAAACTGTACAGTTATTGTACTGTATTGTTCCCTGGGGTGCAAAAATATCAAAATACACATAATGTACTTTCAGAGGTACACATATGATCTCATATGGTACTGTTGGGTACCTTTTAGGGTACATGTGAGGATAATCTAAAATAATAGTACATTTTTGTACCCAATATTTTGAATATATAAGGTACAATCATCACACACTCTCAAAAAAAGGGGTACAGAGAAGGTACATTTCTGTTTCCAAGGGTACAAACTTATTTTGTGTACCCTCAAGGGTACACTAATGAGTGTTCATGGTACTGATCTGTCACTTTGCTTAGCAGAATAGCTACAAATTGACAATGTAGTGAAGAGGCATGGCTTAGTGGAGGATGGCTTTTAGTTAGATATTTTTGGGCACTCATGAGTGGAAGCGTTGTGCCAGTTTAAATGGCCTTTATTGCTTAATTAACATAACCATAGACCAAGGGGGTGTGGTATATGGCCAATATAACAGCCCTTAGCTGTGGTATATTGGCAATATACCACAAACACCTGAGTTGCCTTAAGTACAATTCAGTACCTTTTTTTTCTGAGAGTGCAGTGTGGTAACCAAATAGAAGGCAGTGTTTATTAAGCTTGCAATCAACAATGTATGCATTGCATAAGCATACCGTTTATGGGAATGCATAAAGTGTGCACTTTCGTGTAATAGATGTAGCAGCACAGAACCCAGATTTCAATCTGAGTGATGTTACATGGATAACTATCAGCTGTGCATTAGATCAGAACATCCGAAGAGGGACTTGTGCCCAGATTACAAGGTTAGCATTACTGCTGTGTATTTTTCCTCTTCAGGAGGCCAGGGGCCAGGGATCTCCTGGATTTCCACAGTCTTAATGTCTGTCAACTGTGCTTTATTGATGGCTTATGTCAAATGCCATTCTGCCAGAGTTCATTAGGCTGAGAGGCTCTGCTAGGTAGAGGGAAGGCAGGGGAAGGCAGAGCTGGTGCGATGCCCGATCACTGTCTGTGCAAACCCTGCTGTACCAGTACCAGGGGGATGATGTGGTGATTAGTTTGACAGGGCTTTGCTGACAGGTCTGTGTGTGTGTGTGTGTGCCCGTGTGACTACTTGAGTCACACTGTGTCACAGAGCAGGTCCCCTGCTTGATGCCATGACTCCGATCACAACTGACAGGCTGAGAGTCATCTCACTTTCACCCCTCACACATATTCAAATATTTATCTCTGTAGAGCCTCTCCAGTGTTGTGGTCACTAAAAATAATCCCTCATTACACTAACAGTCCTCGGCAATAATACAAGAAGCAGTGTGTTTAATGAGTCTGTTAGTGTAATGAGGGATTACATCTGAACTGACATCTTAAGGAGTTTTTCTAATATCCTGATAGAAAATGTATGTTTGGAGAGCAAGCAGAGGGGTGCACTGGGAGGTCCTGCCAGAGCAGATGAAATCATTTGAATTAAAATACATTCTCAGGACCAGTGTCAATATAAAGTTGCAAACTGTCAGATGCCAAAGTCATCAGTCGCCCAGATAACTCTACAAAAGGTGGCATAAAGATAATGACAAATGCATGATAAAAGTCCTTGTACATGGGTGCATATGTTCAAACTGGAACTGAATCACATGGGTCTACTTTATAGGGCGGAATATTTTTAATCTAAATTGCAGTTAATTCAAAACAAATCCTTGATTAAATGAACCTGCTAAATTTTGTCATTAATTTCATGGAATATAAATCAAATGTATCCCAACTCGGTTTCCTTTATCCAATGTACCAGCATAATACTACCATACAATTTCATATAAATTCAACTAACAATATACCACAGTTTTTTTGTCAACAGTATTAGTCACGTTTATTTTTTCCTTTTGAGTGTAAATGAATATAGCTAATAACATTAAAAATGGCCCTTCCCATTGGCTTGGAGATGATAGAAGACGCATAGGCATCTAAGTTCAATGGAAGCCTTGCCAAATAGTTTGGCACACTGCTCTACATTACTGTATCCCACAACAGAGACAGACACACAAACAGAGAAGTAAAATCCTTGGCAGTGTTAATGCCTTCATAGCTTAGAGAATCTCATCCTGGTACATCCTAAAGTCCTTTTAAGGTATACAGGGTGGCCAAGGGGATGTGGCTACTAATCCAATCAGCTAACAGACAAGCCCATGTGCTTTGAACCAGGCATTGAATTGAGCCAATCAATATCAATCAAATGTATTTATGAAGCCCTTTTTACATCAGCAGAGTCCACAAAGCGCTGTACAGAAACCCAGCCTAAAACCCCAAACAGCAAGCAATGCAGATGTAGAATCCCTGCTCTCCTATCCAACAGTTCCTTGCATTGCCAAGATTCTGAAAAAACACTGATTGAATATGCAGCTACAATATGCTACTACACACCATACACCATGCGCACGCACGCACATATGCACCCATGCACGCGCACACGCACACACGCACGCACGCACACACACGTGGGCACCCACAGATCAGTCCTGCTACAGTAGCACGCCCGTAGTACTGTTACAGCAAACGATTAATGTAAATTGAGTATTTCTCCAAGGTAGAAATTTGTTCTATCGTTTTACAACAATGAACTTAAAGTGTTCAGTGTACAGTGTCCTGTGAACTTATCCCTGTGTTTTGGTTTATGGGCTGAAATATCATCTAACCTTGATATCGTTGTTTAGAATTCTTTCTCCCTCCACATCTATTTCCTGGTTCTAATTACGCCAGCACTGGGCTTTTAATTATTCCTGTTGTGATCCGAAAAGGCAAATCACTCACAATTCAGTATGTCCTCTCTCAGAAAACATATTATGTTGCACACAGTTTGCACCACACCCACACACCAATCTCCCCCTTTTTGTCCGTAAGCCTTTTACTTTCATACAGAAATTATTATCCATTGGAACTCAAGCAGAAAAACTAATGTGCAATATTGAGTGTTTTCCCATTCTCTACAGTATGCAATTAGCTCGATGTGGAATAACTTTTCTTTAGGAGAACAAAATGAACTTTTTTTCTGACCAACAACCCTTCAAGGGGAAAAATATAAATGTATTCTATGAAGTAGTCAAACGAGGACATTGATGAGAGTCATTGAGCGAGGGCAAGAGAGAAAAGACAGAGAGAGAGTAAAATACTCAATTCAGTAATAGTTGTTGGGACAGTTGATATGGGATAAGGAGGAAAAATACGATAGTATACTATGGTATAAATACTAATAGGTAGGACTGGAGTCCGAAAAGATAGTTCAGAGCTTCTGCTCTTTTCTATAACCTATAGGGAACACAACCTATGGTCTATACTTTGTATGTAGGTTACTTACTCATTGGTGGCACAAATTGGGATGTGGGGGAGGGGAATGGGTAGGGTATATGCAAATTAAATACTGTAGTATTACTATAGTAAAAAACGGTATGTCACACGCTGATCTGTTTCACCTATCTTTGTGATCGTCTCCACCCCCCTCCAGGTGTCGCCCATCTTCCCCTGTGTATTTATACCTGTGTTATCTGTTTGTCTGCCAGTTCGTTTTGTAGATTCCTACCTACCACCGTTTCCCCTTGCTCCTGTCCTGTCTATAGTGCCTGTTTTCTAGTTTTCCGGGTTTTGACCTTTTCTGCCTGCCCTGACCTTGAGCTTGTCTGCCGTCCTGTACCTTTGCCCCGCTACTCTGGATTACCGACCTCTGCCTGACCTGACTCTGAGTCTGCCTGCCGTCCTGTACCTTTGACTGCACGTATTCGAATTAATAAACTTTTGTTACTTCGACATTGTCTACACCTGGGTCTTACCTTCAAACGTATTACTGTCGTGTCTTTTCATACACTGTAGGGTTTTGGTGGACATTACTGTAGTATTTACTGCAGTGTTTATTGTGGATAATATTGTAGTATTTACTATAGTATTAGAAAGTGTGCTACAAAATGATATAGTAAGTACTACACATGATCAAGAGATACTACAGTGTGGAATATAGTATTTTACAATATACTAAAACATTCTATAGAAAGTACTACACATGATTGAATGATACTACATTGTGGAGTATAGAGTTCTACAGTATACTTTAGTTTACTACAGTTTACTACACAGTTCTATATAAATTACTATAGTATTCTATAGTAAACTGTAGTATTTTTTAATGTAGGGTGGTATGTTCCATTTGAGAAAGCCTTTACTGTTTTAATTTACACAGAACAAACGTGAGTTTCAAAACCCCCACGTATACAGTACATACCTGTATGTGCACATTGACTTTCTATAGACAAATTTGTAGAACAATGAGACAGTATTAAGACGGATGAGGTCAGTGAAGATCTACGGCAGATGCCTGAGTTACAAAAGTATGTGGATATTTCAGCAACACCCATTGCTGACAGGTGTATACAATCAAGCACACAGCCATGCAATCTCCATAGACAAACATTGGCAGTAGAATGGCCTTACTGAAGAGATCAGTGACTTTTAACTTGGCACCGTGATAGGATGTCACCTTTCGAAGTCAGTTCATCAAATTTCTGCCCTGCTACAGCTGCCACCGGTCAACTGTCTGTGTTGTTATTGTGAAGTGGAAACCTCTATGAGCAACAACTGCTCAGCCGCAAAATGGTAGGCCACACAAGCTCACCGAACAGGACCGCAGAGTGCTGAAGCATGTAGCACATAAAAATTGTCTGTCCTCGGGTTGCAACACTCACTACCGAGTTCCAAACTGCCTCTGGAAGCAACATCAGCACAAGAACTGTTCGTCAGGAGCTTCATGAAATGGGTTTCCATGGCCGAGCAGCCGCACACAAGCCGAAGATCACCATGCGCAAGCCAAGCATCGGCTGGAGTGTTGTAAAGCTCACCGCCATTGGACTCTGGAGCAGTGGAAACGTGTTTTCTAGAGTGATGAATCACGCTTCACCATCTGGCAGTCCGACGGAATCTAGGTTTGACGGATGGCAGGAGAACACTACCTAACCGAATGCATAGTGACAACTGTAAAGTTTGGTGGAGGAGGAATAATGGTATGGTGCTGTTTTTCATGGTTTGGGTTAGGCCCCTTAATTCCAGTGAAGGGAAATCTTAACGCTTCAGCATACAATGACATTCTAGATGGATTCTGTGCTTCCTACTTTGTGGCAACAGTTTGGGGAAGGCCCTTTCCTGTTTCAGCATGACAATTCCCCCTTGCACAAAGCTAAGATAGTACAGAAAGGGTTTGTCGAAATCGGTTTGGAAGAACTTGACTGGCCTGCACTGAGCCCTGACATCAACCCCATCGAACAACTTTGGGATGAATTGGAACACCAACTATGAGCCAGGCCTAATCACCCAACATCAGTGTCCAACCTCACTAATGCTCTTGTGGCTGTCCCCGCAGCAATATTCCACCATCTAGCGGAAAGCCTACCTAGAAGAGTGGAAGCTGCAATAGTAGCAAAAGGGGGACCAACTCCATATTAATGCCCATGATTTTGGAATGAGATGTTCGACGAGCAGGTGTCACACATACTTTTGGTAGTGTAGTGTATGTTCACTCTAAGCCCATAAGTGTCTCATATCAAGATTAATGGATCTTGATATGATATCAAAGGAGACTTACACTCTATCCGTGTCTGCCTCACTGCACAATGCAAAGGGAGAGGTCAGACCAAACTGTCACTATGTCACATTGTTAAATCATTTAACAATGTGACATATAGACAATCTACCTAGAGACAGTTTGGTCTTATCGCTCCCTTTGCATTGTGCAGTGAATCAGAAGGGTTACTGTCAGATGAGTTCCCTAACTGTAGTTCCAGAGAAATTGTGTGCCAGATGAGATCATTGTATTTATTTTTTATCTGGTTGTGTCTTTGTAAGTAACTGAGAGCCCAGGAGTTTCTCTCATCTCCATTTTCTATACCTTGAATGCTTTTAGAAACATTGCCTATCATGGCCTTGCGCTTAATACTCAGCTTTCAAGTAAGCAGGGGAATTTTTCTATGGGCACAGCCTAGGTGTGCCTTGATAGTCTAAGCAGCCTCCGGCATCACAAAGGAATAGAAGATCCTTTCGATGTGAAGAGGAGGGCAGAGCGAGGTGGGGAAGCATATCCACAATGGGTTTCCCCTCTTGGTGTATTCGGTTGAAACTTTCAAGCTGAGCTTCAAATAAATGCAACACTAAGGGGTAATACACAACATCGCATTGCCCTGTATTTCTGTACCATGCACTATGCCTTGGGTGAATACGTGATGTTCAAAGATGGATTTGATTTTTTTGACAAATTCTGAATGTTTTGTTACATTTTTGACAAATAAGAGACCTGGGTAAATTCTGTACAAGCACTAGAATTCCACTATGACAGACATTCACATAGTTCCGCAAAACAAAAAAATGCACCTAATAAACAGCGTAACCCCTTCACTGTGGCCCAGTCCTCCTTGGCACATCATAGTGAAGCTAAACTATTAAGATGCTCCCTGTCTCAGTGGGTGCTGTCAGCATTTTAAAGATACTTGGACCCACCCTTAATAATTATACAGTTAGGGGCCAGATGACATCTCTAGCCCTAGGTCACCCCACCCCACCACACAGACACAAACACACACACACACTCATCCTTGTGTGAAATATCAAAAGAGCAAGTTGCAGATGCTACTACAGACTTCAACGTTTTCAATCAACAGTCTGTTGTACACATGCTGCTTCAATCTGCAGAAGCTTGTGTCAATGATGGCTACAGTGTAATGGAGTTGTCTCAGGAGTCTATCTGCCATGTTGACTGTACTCATATGCATCTCAAGCTCACACTCATCCCTCCCGCCATCTCCCTCTCCATCCCTGGCCTTAGACTGTCCCCTGAGCAGTAGAGGTGCCATGCTTGTCATGCTGTAATGGGGGGGGGGGGGGTGGGGGGTGGGGGGTGGAGCCAGGCACACAGAGGATGGAAGAGCAAGAGATTCTGCACAGGACATTTTAATTATTAAAGAAACAGGCTCTTAGTGTACCTAGGTTTGTTAAAATGGCTGACCAAAATGGGGAAAGAACACGGTTTCAAATCAAATTTTATTTGTCACATGCGCCGAATACAACAGGTACTTTACAGCGAAATGCGAACTTACAAGCCCTTAACCAACAATGTTTCAAGATGTTAAGAAAAAAAAGTGTTTTTAAGAAAAAAATAAAAGAAACACCGTGCACCTGGCAACCTTGGTTAGCGTGCACTGCGCCCGGCCCGCCACAGGAGTCGCTGGTGCGCGATGAGACAAGGATATCCCTACCGGCCAAGCCAACTGTGATCACACAGTCTCTGGAACAGCTGATGCTCTCATGCATGATTCAGTGTTACTTGCCTCGAAGCGAGCATAGAAGTAATTTAGCTCTTCTGCTAGGCTTGTGTCACTGGGCAGCTCGTAGCTGTGCTTCCCTTTGTAGTCTGTAATCGTTTGCAAGCCCTGCCACATCCGACGAGCCTCAGAGCCGGTGTAGTACGATTCAATCTTAGTCCTGCATTGACGCTTTGCCTGTTTGAAGGTTTGTCGGAGGGCATAGCGTGATTTTGAATAACCTTCTGAGTTAGAAGCCCGCTCCGTGAAAGCAGCATCTCTACACTTTAGCTCAGTGATGATGTTGCCTGTAATCCATGGCTTCTGGTTGTGGAATGTACGTACAGTCACTGTGGGGACAATGTCATCGATGCACTTATTGATGAAGCCAGTGACTGATGTGGTCTACTCCACAATGCCATCCCGGGAACATATTACAGTCTGTGCCAGCAAAACAGTCCTGTAGCTTAGCATCTGCTTCATCTGACCACTTTCTTATTGACCGAGTCACTGGTGCTTCCGAGTCACTGGTGCTTCCTGCTTTAGTTTTTGCTTGTAAGCAGAAATCAGGAGGGTAGAATAATGGTCAGATTTGCCAAATGGAGGGCGAGGGAGAGCTTTGTACGCATCTCTGTGTGTGGAGTAAAGGTGGTCTAGAGTTTTTTCCCACTGGTTGCACATTTAATATGATGGTAGAAATGAGGTAAAACAGATTTGAGTATCCCTGCATTAAGGTCGCCGGCCACTAGGAGAGCCGCCTCTGGATGAACGTTTGCCTGTTTGCTTATGGCCGTATACAACTCATTTAGTGTGGTCTTAGTTCCAGCATCGGTTTGTGGTTGTATATAGACAACTAAGAAAAATACAGATGAAAACTCTCTTGGTAAATAGTGTGGTCTACAGCTTATGATAAGATACTCTACCTCAGGTGAGCAAAACCTCGAGACTTCCTTAGATTTCGTGCACCAGCTGTTGTTTACAAATATACATAGACCGACACCCCTTGTCTTACCGCTGTTCTATCCTGCCGAACAAGCTTAAAACCTGCAAGCTGTATGTTATTCATGTCGTTGTTCAGCTGCGACTCGGTGAAACATAAGATATTACACTATTTTATTGTCCTGTTGGTAATATATACGTGATTGTAGTTTGTCTATTTTATTATCGATTGATTGTGTGTTGGCTAATCGGACCGATGGTAAAGGTAGATTACCCTCTCTGCAATGGATCCTTACAAGGCACCCGGACCGTCGTCAACGTTACCTGCGTCTCTTTCTCCTGCGAATGACGGGGATGTGGGCCTTGTCGGGCATCTGAAGTATATCCTTCCCGTCCGTCTCGTTGAAGAAAAAGTATTCCTCCAGTACGGGATGAGTAATCGCTGTCCTGATATCTAGAAGCTCTTTTCGGTAATAAGACATTATGTACAAAATAAGTTACAAATAACACGAAAAAACATACTCAATAGCACAATTGGTTGCGGGATCGTGAAACGGCAGACTTCTCCTTCTGCGCCAGTTTGTGCATATCTTTATTCTACTGTTAGTAGAAATAGGTAGCAAAGGTATACTTTATACAAGGCATAATGTCGCTGCTGTGCAGATTAATTCAATGAAATGTCCTTGGTAACAAAAATTACTGTCTATAATTCATAGATCTTAGCAGAAGTTAAATATTATAGTGGAAGATAAAACTAACCATACAGAGCACCACACTGTATTATATTATGTTTAATATAATATACTTTGAAATTCAAAGACAGGTCCAATGTATCTTACCATTCGTTCCCTTTGATATTGATGCTGTATTTGTATGATAAGGAGCAGATAGAGCCTCGTTATTCCCTGGTAGCAGCCCTGCTATGGAGGAGAGTGGGGACAAAGGGAAATTCAGACTGTTTGTATGTCACTTACCAGCTTCTAGAAAATACCATATTTCTGCTTATGTTGCAAAGTGTCTCTATGAAGCTAATACTTAATGCCAGATTCTATACTCACCTCTACATAGTTAAAATGATGATGACTGGGTTCTTAAGTAGTGGTCGGTAAACAGTACGTCGCCTGCCTGTTTTAGCCACTCTCTCTTTACCTTCATTATCAACACTTCATCAATGAGGAGGGACAGACAAGTAAATTGGTGGGAGGAGGGAAGGAATAAAACAAAATAAAAAGGAAAACAGAAAGAAGTGCCAAGCAATGAGAACTGGCATGCTGCAGTTGTCTGTCAGTCACCTAGCAACAAGTTGTCCCCATCACTTATCCCCCCCATCTCCCGCTGTGCTCTCTAATTCAACAAATCTGCTCAGAATGTATGGCTGCTCTCCTGACAAAACGCATTCTGTGCTGGGGGCTAAGGATGTGGGCCTCCGCTGAACACGCCACTCAGCTGCCCATTGACCACCGGGGCCTTTCTCTGCACACACTAAGGAGCTGGGGACAAAGCCCCTGAAAGAAGGCCAGCTCCACAGAGAAAACATTTGCTTGTAATTGTGTTTGACTGCGTAATGAAAATGATGTTCTTTTTTAATTTGGGCTTGTTAAGGCCACACTATTTTCCTCTGGTCACCTGATTATTTTAAAGAAGCCCGCCTCCCCCACCCTGTAGGGGCTCTTTACTATAACCCCTCTTGTGTTTCAAGTATTCAGTGAGAACAACATAAATATGAACACTTGGTTCATTACAGGATGGGAGACAGGATGCCGGAATTTGGGTTTTCAGATAGGAAAAGGGTGTGCACACAAACACTCACTCACACAGCTCTGTCATCCGGTTCTAAAACCTGCAGTGAGTTGGGAGGTATTGAGGAGGTAGCATTCCTTGTGCTACTTCAGATAAACAGGCCATTAGGGGAACCATCGGGCTAACACCAGAACACTGCCTCAATGGACACATTCACAACCACTGGTGATTTGCAGATGTTAGCCTCTAATTTCCTGTTTCATTAACTGGACTTTTCCTCATTCCACATCCACTTGGTTTTCTTCCATTTCTCCTTCACTTTAACGAATGGAAAGGTGAATGTACAGGTGAATGTACAAGGGAGAAAAAGTAAAAAACAAAGAGAAAACCCTCACATTGAAAGACCCCTTAGCTTGATTGTAATTTGAAAGGGTTGTAATTAAGCTTGAGAGAATTTTGTTCCTAATCAAAAAACCCAACCTTCCACTCTCTCCAAGGGGTCAGCATGTTTTTCTCCAATGTACAGCCACACATTGTTGTCATGACTGATGACATGTTGCATGAAACTTGTGACCATCAAAGAGCAAAGGTTGTTATATTCCTCAAGGTTTCTCCTCACACCTCATATAGATTGCTATTGAATTACATAATTGCTTTGGATGTTGTCCCATATCTCGCCTTCATTGCACAGCAATGAGTGAACATGAGGCTTTCCAAAGAGACAGGGAGAAAGGAGACACAATTTCTGGTTCAGACATTGATATGCAGTTTTTTAATGCATATCTCTGAGCCACTGGCTTACGTAACCCTGCTCCATGTATGTTGCTTTTCATACACATGTAGCTGTTTTCTTTGATAGTGTCCACATCTTTGCTTACGGAAACTAATCTCAGACTAGCACTCTGCAAACTTATTCAGTTTTCCCAGTTAGAAAAGAAAAAAATTGACTTTATGGTTCTCTACAGCCACACACAACTGCACAAACAGAAGATGACACTTCTTTCAGGACATGTCTTACATTGTTATTACTGATGTATTTACTTATAAGTGTCTCTCTCATGAGCACAACCACAGTGGGATTTCAGACAAATACTATACCTGAGAACTTTTAGTCCATTTCCCTAATCTCTGTAACACTATAGTTAATGTAGGGTTCAACGGGTGTATGAAGTAAGGATTAATAGTCTGTGAGGTCAGATGTGAGTGGTCTCAGTCTTAGGGGCTTGGTCACACTTGACTTGCTTGAGGGCTTGCGGTGACAACCCTCACGGAATTAACGAGTTCCACCACATTGACCAGAGCCTGTTTTATTTGTTTTTAAAAGTGGAAACAAGCAGAAGTGTGGGTCTGTGGGTGTTTTTGGAACTCTTTCACCATCAAGACTCCAACTCTGACACCAATTAAAGAGATTATGTTTTAAACTGAGAGGAAAGCTATAGCCCTGTCTGTTACCACGGTGATTGCTTTTGACAAGGTCATGGGGTGCCATGCAACAGTGCATGACCTTAACAGAAATTTACTTTGCTGCACAAATGCCAATTTAACTAATATTCCTCTCTGCATTTAGCAATTTCCAATACCCAATTACGGTTGGCATATATCTGGACGAAGGGACACACCTGCACATATGATAGACAAAGGGACAAAACGGAAAAGGGTGATCTGTTTTCAACTGTTGCCACTCAAAACAATATGTTATTAGCCATATTGTGATGAAAACAAAATCAGAAGTGAAAAAATATGGTGACATTTTTTTTCACGCTGTTTGTGAACATGCCAGTTTATAAAAAAGGTTTGAATAGGTTAGATGTCTTGCTATTCCTTCTTGTCATAAATAAAACATGTGCAGAAGCCTTTTTAAGTGCTCTGAAAAATCCTGTTATATTTTGAATTTATATACATTTCTTAAACCTAGAATCCTTAATTGAAACAATAACAAAGTGGTCACGGTTCTGGTAAAAAGCTGAGGGATGGCCCGGCAAAATGTTTAATTCATGATATATAGACTGATTCTTGAAGAATATAACTTATAAATGGCTCATGAATCAATTGTCTAACCCCATCAGAACCCAAAATATAAGATTCATAAGCTACGTCTTTGTTTGTAAACAATGTAGGCTAATGGTAGCCTAAACAAACTCTATATGGCCTAAAAACATAGTTAAAACTATACTGAACAAAATTCTAAACACAACATGTAAAGTGTTTGTCCCATGTTTCATGAGCTGAAAATGTCATGCTGGTTTAAAGGAATTTGAAGACATGCGCAGGAATACACAATAGGGGTTTTTAATACACCCATAACAAACATGTATACAAAAACACTGGGCTGTACCCAAAAAAAAAAGAGCGAGGGTAAACCTTGTTGACCGACACCCGTAACACACAATATATATATATAGCACACAGCATAACAGCTGCACCAACGCATAGGTACTCACACCACCAACGGACATGGGAACAATAATCGACAAGACAATGGAAACCAAAGGGCACATATATACAAATACTAATCAATGTGAATAGGGGACAGGTGTCCGTGATGAAAGTTCCGGAGGGATCCGTGACAGAAATAAAATATCCCAGACATTTTCCATATGCACAAAAAGCTTATTTCTCTCAAATCCCTGTTAGTGAACATTTGTCCTTTGCCAAGATAATCCATCCATCTGACAGGTGTGGCATATCAAGAAGCTGATTAAACAGCCTGATCATTACACAGCTGCACCTTGTGCTGGAGACAGTAAAAGACCACTCTAAAATGTGCAGTTTTGTCACAGACGTCTCAAGTTTTGAGGGAGCGTGCAATTGGCATGCTGACTGCAGGAATATCCACCAGAGCTGTTGTCAGAGAATTTAATATTAATTTCTCTACCATGAGCCGTCTCCAATGCCGTTTTAGAGAAGTTGGCAGTATGTCCAACTGGCCTCACAACCACAAACCACAGGTAACCATGCCAGCCCAGGACCTCCACATCCTGTTTTTTCACCTGTGGGATCATCTGAGACCAGCCCTCTGGACAGCTAATGAAACTGAGGAGTATTTTGGTCTGTAAAGCCCTTTTGTGGGGAAAAACTTATTCTGATTGGCTGGGCCTTGCTCCCCTGTGGGTGGGCCAGTCTCCCAAGTGGGTGGGCCTATGTACTTCCAGGCCCACCCATGGCTGTGCCCCTGCCCAGTCATGTGATAGCCATAGATTAGGGCCGAACGAATTCATTTAAATTGACTGATTTCCTTATATGAACTGTAACTCAGGAAAATCGTTAAAATTGTTGCATGTTGCGTTTATATTTTTGTTCAGTATATAATTGTGATATCATGGATGGTCAGTCCTTGCACCCATAGCTCTGTCTATGAATTTGAAAATGGTTACATTTCTACAGCCCCAACTCCACGGCTGTTTACAGAAACGGTGTAGATTGCCCCTTTAATGACTCCGAACATGCATTCTCAGAGGAAAATAATAATTGATCTTATGCCAATCAGACAACCTTCAGACAGTCCAACTGGTTTTAATTGGATATAGGAGTTTTGTGCAAGATGGGTTCTTTACAGGTTTTAATTAACAACGTCATGTCTTCCCACATGTAGACTATTCAATTATCTCAAGTTTAGTGAAATATACATGTTGTGGACATAGACTTACTACACGCCATGTTCGTTGGGAATGTAATTTATTGCTTGTAGGCTACATACATGAGTATCGTTTGTTATTTTGAATGTTTGCAATGTCTAGTTCAACATATAGATGGCCGGAGGATATAGATTCATGGTCATCTCGTCTCACAATGGTGTGTGTGTGCAAACCAGAGCGGCTCATCTCTTTTCAGTTCAAGTTGAAGCTAAGTTATTTGGCAATGTTTTACTTTACAATAATACACAAACAGTGGAGTTTTTAGCATGTAAATCTTGGTAGGTGGGAAAAAAGTGGGATGCATGCCAGAAAAGCCACTACACAACACTAAACAATACATTAATTGCACTATAACGGTGACAAATGGTGCCCACAAACTGTTCGAGCCTACATAAAGCTGTCCCAACAGCAGTCCCAACATCTTACCACTGCTACACCTAACTATCAGCGGAGTCTTGTCTGGCAGTGAAACAGTTAATTCAGCCTCATTTACTGCCTTTAAAAAAAACATAGCTGATATGAATGACTTGCTTAAACAAATGTGGTTTCTACTGACAATTGAGATGTACAAACTATGACATAACGGGACAACAAGTGGACAAGAGACAATCTGCAATTTGATATTAAGACAATAATGAGCGAGCTAGGATGGACGTAGTCAATATAACTATTTGTTAAGCACTTTTGAAATGTACAGCAATAGAATACAGAACATAGGTCGTTCTCACAGTGTTCTCCCTGTACACCAAGTCAGAACCATAGGATAAATAATGGGGGTATATAAGCAGACAATGAAAGCTCTTACAATATTCAATGATTACATTTCTCAAAAACAGGTTATAGGCTACAATTTCAGCAGCAAGTCAGAACAGTAGGCGGAATTAAGAGGTGAAAATAGACCAAATTATTAGGGTGAGGCACATGGGCTACTAACAGCTTACTACACAACATACACTTCATCTTACTTTCTTAGCTCCTTGGCATATTACATAATTTATGCAGCAGCAAACAATACATTTTTGGACTCACCTTGTTGTGCTGTGCTCACTTGAACAGGAAGGTGGTGTGGTGGTCTTTTTGGGTAAATTTTGTCATCAAACTTTGTCATCAAAGCCTGGCATTCTCTGGATTTATAGTGCTTTCAAGACAACTGGGAACTCTGGAAAAAAGGCTGATCATGATGATTGATGTCAGTGATCTTCAGGTCGTAGATCTAGAAAGAGGCCCGAGTTCCAAATTTACAATTCCAAGTTGGAAAATAGGTTTTGAACTTTCATCCAAAACCTATTTTCCCAGTCGTAGCTCATTTTTCCAGAGTTCCCAGTTGTCTTGAACTCAATAAAGTCAGATTTTGCAGGTCCAAGTTAAGTTGTTTTGAGCATGGCACAAATCATGCTTCATTGACAGCATGGCCAATGTTGAATGTTTATAATTTTAAAATAGGAAAAGAGACCCTTAATCTTAGACTTGGGATCATACAGCAACTCCACTGAATAGCAGGCTAATGATTGCTTTGCAATGCTTGCAGTTATAGCAGCTGATTCCTTCCAAACCAGTCATGGTTGAATTTGTGATTTCCAACTTGTTGTGTAATGTTTATGTCTAAAGGCCGATGAGCACCGATATGTTTATCTATCATTTCTATTCACTATTTATCTTCATATGACAAGGATTATGAAGGATTTGCCAGTAAATTGTTGTTTTGATTCATGATGATGACTGCTTGCTAAGATTTTGAAAGTATGATGTCCAATCAAATATCATATTTCGTTAATCTAGCTAAACAAAGTCACATATAAATAGAACAGACACATTTAATAAGACCAAATTAATTTACCTGTAACCAGTTACCTACAATTTCAAAGAGACCGAAGGCTCCAATAATTGCTCGCCTATCCCGGGGGTCAGCCTAAAATATAAACAGTTAACAGTGGTTGCCTGATACTTTGACGTTAAGGTTGATGATGACCTTTATTTAGAGTGTATGATTTATTTTACATTTTATACGAAAGTTAAAGCTGGCTTCCTCTATCATGGGAGTTCTCTTTTTGTCTGTTTTCACGTTAATTGGTGGTTGCAATGGGAGTCGTAAATCAAGCACTACGGTGTGTATTAATGAGTTGGACCACCCAAGACACCATTTTATCCCCAGTTTCTTGATGGACAATGTAAGGATGCTCGACCCTGCCACGCTCTGAAAACCATTAATGAACATTCACAAGATCAATGGTCTCCTACTGTCACATTTCCAATACAGGCCTGTGGCGGGGTGCAGGCCTACAACTGAAAAAAATATTTCACAAAGCTGAAGTATTTTGGACACAAAATTCAACTAATTTGTTTATTTTACATGCCATATGTTTGTCCAAATCATGAAAGGTGTGCAGTTGCATTGAACAACAATGCAAGAGGGACAGGCCGAGTTTTGTAGATTTTTTAAATAGTGGGGAAATGTGAATGCCATACCATGCAATTTTTTTTAACCTATTTTACTAGGCAAGTCAGTTAAGAACAAATTCTTATTTTCAATGACGGGCTAGGAACAGTGGGTTAACTGCCTGATCAGGGGCAGAACGACAGATTTGTACCTTGTCAGTTCGGGGATTTGAACTTGCAACCTTTCGGTTACTAGTCAAACGTTCTAACCACTAGGCTACCCTGCCGCCCCCTGCTGCAATATTTGAATACGTGATATTTTACAGGACACCAATTATCCTTGGCGCATAATTGGGCTAATTTCAAACGAGGGAACACGTTGTTTAAACTTATGCACATTTTAATACAATTGGTTAACAGTTTCAGAAGAAAGCCTTTGTTCCGTCTGCTATCAACTTCTCTTTTGTTTTGTTAATAGGATTATTATGTTTTAATCGGCCAAAAATATCATAATAAAGGCCTAATAAAAAATATATATATAATACATATCTATAAAAGACTGAAACGTTTTTTGCTAAAACATTTTTACATTACATTTTTAGTCAGACGCTCGTATCCAGAGCTATTGAAAGCTATTTGTCCTCTTAAACCCCAATGCGTATCTCCTGGTGTTTCTTCAGAGTGCTGAGTTGTTTGAATGCTTTCTCACAGACATTGGAACGTTGGGGTAGTTTCTCTCCGGTGTATTATCATGTGATTCTTTAGAGCTCAAAATAAAGCATTTAAAGTTTATTTTATTTCATAGTATAAAGTAGGCGACAAATCACGTTGTAACATATCAATATCTCCAAGACCTCATTCCAAAAGCTCATTAAGTTGTTATTACTATTCCAAGAAACGCAAGACCATAGTTACAATATTGAGACGGCCGACTGAAACGTCAGGCAGTCAGTAATTAATTAACCTACCATTATTCCAGAATATGCCTATGATTTACAAAGTGTAAATATATATATTTTTTAACTATTATATATTTGAACTTTTTATGAACTCTTTGAATTGCAAAATTAAATATTATATTAATCAGTCATTCACCAAAAATCACATTCAACTAGTCCTACGTTCTCCTGCATTTGGTCTTTTAAAGTGCACTTCATTGATTAATAACTTTGTTCAAAAAAGTTATTTCCCCAAAAGTTTAACTTCAAAAACCTGCCACGAGTTCTTATCAGAAAATAAAGAATTATACTTTTTTTTGCAGGAGGGCATGCTTTCACCACCTAAATTGAAAATTGTCTTCCATTATAACAGTTCACAAAGATAGACCAGTGAAGTATAAAACACAAAGGCTATAATCTTGTTAAAAGGTTTTTCCTCCAGGATACAAAATACTACATTTCCAAAATACACTCATCAATATGAAGGGACAGTATTATTAATTGAAATGTTAACCTTGATGAGCAGGCTTTGAACTTTCAACCAGGTTTGGCATTCATCATTCATAGTGAACCCAAATTAAACATAACATTTACACAAGACTGATGATTCGAAAGACTGATGATTAGTTTTTCAATATCTTAAAAAAAACATTGTTTTGTCATATCAATGGGTAATATGTATGTCCCTGAAAATTTGTTCAGGAATCCCCACTGCTCTAACTCACCCGTTTCATCCTTCTCACCTGTCTACAATAACTCTCACTTGTTCAGGTTAGCATTCAAGATGTAGTATTTCTGCCTCCTCTCTCCTTCCTTCTTTCCCTCACACACTGTCTATTTACTCAGCCAGACTGTCCAAGCCATTCCTAAAGTGGAGAGCGGAGGATTCCGCATGGTGAAGCTAAATGCCCATCTTAAGAGACTTTTCTTCTCTGACACTGTGGCTTTTTAACCCACATCCTCGTGCTGAAAGATGTCGTCTTCCCACACCTGGCCCTGAAATGTGTTCTCTCCAAACACTGTATATCTCTAAACACTGTAGGCCTGTGTGTGTGTCCCTCTCAATGAAGGGACCTCAGTCAGACAGGCAGTTCAACCAATTACCTTTAAAAACTGGATGGATGACCATAGATATTGAAAAAAGGGCTCATGCAGTTTTCTTACTTGAAGAAGTTCTATACTGAGAACACTGAAGGGGCTGTAGCAAAATAACTGCCTTATATTCAACAACTGCCTTTTAGGTTGAATACAAATGGAAGTAACCACCCATTCTAATCATAATCACACCAAGTCTAATGGTAGTTGTCACCTAATTATTGTTTGGGTTTGTGTGTATGGTATGTCATTGCACTGGGAAATGTAGAACAAAAGACTACTGTGATAGGAAAATGGTCACACACCTGGTATATAAATAGCACAAATAGGACAACTGTGAACAAGTGTTGATATAACTGTGAACAAGGTTGATATTCCTACTGTATTCCAGTCTGTCCTTTCTTACCAACGTCATCATATTTTTCAGCCTGGTCTCATATACTAGACGTAACATAGTAAATGTAAATCCGGGCCACTCAAATTAGTATGAAATGTTATTTTGGTATGGTTAAACAAGACTGATGGTTACTTAAGGCAAAACTAATGTAGGGTGGTTGGTCGGGGTGGACATATCACCCAAGCATCTAGCAATCCAAATGTTGTGAGTTTGAATCTCAACAGACAACTTTTTAATTTTTTGCTAATTAGGAACTATTGAACTACTACTACTACTTTTTAGCTACTTTGCAGCTACTTAGCAACTTAACACTTTAACTTAACTCCTAAACGTAACCTTAACCCTAACCCCTAGCCGAGCTAACGTTAGCCACCTAGCTAGAATTCACAACATAACATACCATTTTAAATTTGTAACATATAATACTAATTGTAAATCATAACAGATCATACCAAATGGAGTGTCTCTGATTTACGTTAAAAATATATTTTTATTTCACCTTTATTTAACCAGGTAGGCTAGTTGAGACCAAGTTCTCATTTGCAACTGCGACCTGGCCAAGATAAAGCAAAGCAATTCGACACATACAACAACACAGAGTTACACATGGAATAAACAAACATACAATCAATAATACCGTAGAAAAGTCTATATACAGCATGTACAAATGAGGTAGGATTAGGGAGGTAAGGCAATAAATAGGCCGTAGTGGCGAAGTAATTACATTATAGCAATTAAACACTGGAATGGTAGAATGTGCAGAAGATGAATGTGCAAGTAGAGATACTGGGGTGCAAAGTAACAAGATAAATAAATAAATACAGTATGGGGATGTGATAGCTTGGATGGGCTATTTACAGATGGGTTATGTACAGGTGCAGTGATCTGTGAGCTGCTCTGACAGCTGGTGCGTAAAGCTAGTGAGGGAGGTAAGAGTCTCCAGCTTTAGTGATTTTTGCAGTTCGTTCCAGTCATTGGCAGCAGAGAACTGGGAGGAGAGGCGACCAAAGGAAGAATTGGATTTGGGGGTGACCAGTGAGATATACCTGCTGGAGCGCGTGCTACGGGTGGGTGCTGCTATGGTGACCAGTGAGCTGAGATAAGGCGAGGCTTTACCTAGCAGAGACTTGTAGACGACCTGGAACCAGTGGGTTTGGCGACGAATATGAAGCGAGGGCCAGTCAACGAGAGAGTACAGGTCACAGTGGTTGGTAGTATATGGGGGTTTGGTGACAAAACGGATGGCACCGTGACAGACTGCGTCCAATTTGTTGAGTATAGTGTTGGAGGCTATTTTGTAAATGACATCGCCAAAGTCGAGGTTCGGTAGGATGGTCTGTTTTACGAGGGTACGGTTGGCAGCATGAGTGAAGGATGCTTTGTTGCGAAATAGGAAGCAGATTCTAGATTTAATCCTGGATTGGAGATGTTTAATGTGAGTCTGGAAGGAGAGTTTACAGTCTAACCAGACACCTAGGTATTTGTAGTTGTCCACATATTCTAAGTCAGAACCGTCCAGAGTAGTGATGCTGGACGGGTGGGCAGGTGTGGGCAGCGATCGGTTGAAGAGCATGCATTTAGTTTTACTTGCATTTAAGAGCAGTTGGAGGTCATGGAAGGAGAGTTGTATGGCATTGAAGCTCGTCTGGAGATTAGTTAACACAGTGTCCAAAGAAGGGCCAGAGGTATAGAGAATGGTGTCATCTGCGTAGAGGTGGATCAAAGAATAACTAGCAAGAGCGACATCATAGATGCATATAGAGAAGAGTGTCGGCCCGAGAATTGAACCCTGTGGCACCCCCATAGAGACTGCCAGAGGTCCGGACAACAGGCCCTCCGATTTGACACACTGAACTCTATCAGAGAGTAGTTGGTGAACCAGACGAGGCAACCATTTGAGAAACCAAGGCTGTTGAGTCTGCCAATAAGAATGTTGTGATTGACAGAGTCGAAAGCCTAAGCCAGGTTGATGAATACCGCTGCACAGTAATGTCTCTTATCAATGGCAGTTATGATATCGTTTAGTTCCTTGAGCGTGGCTGAGGTGCACCCATGACCAGCTCTGAAACCTGATTGCATAGCGGAGAAGGTACGGTGGGATTCGAAATGGTCGGTAATCTACCTACATGTACACAGTATCTCAATGAGCCGGACTAACAGGTGTCTGTATATAGCCATGCCACTCTTTTTTTCAAATGTCTTTTTCCTGTTGTTTTATTTCTCTACTTACCTACACACACACACACACACACACACACACACACACACACACACACACACACACACACACACACACACACACACACACACACACACACACACACACACACACACACACACACACACACACACACACACACACACACACACACACTTTTTTCTTTTCGCACCATTGGTTGGAGCCTGTAAGTAAGCATTTCACTGTAAGGTTGTATTCGGCGCACGTGGCAAATAAACTTTGATTTGATTTAATCTGTTTGTTAACTTGGCTTTCAAAGACCTTAGAAAAGCAGGGTAGAATAGATATAGGTCTGTAACAGTTTGGGTCTAGAGTGTCTCCCCCTTTGAAGAGGGGGATGACTGCGGCAGCTTTCCAATCTATGGGAATCTCAGACGATGCGAAAGAGAGGTTGAACAGGCTAGTAATAGGGGTTGCAACAATTTCGGCTGATTATTTTAGAAAGAGAAGGTCCAGATTTGTCTAGCCCGGCTGATTTGTAGGGGTCCAGATTTCAGAACATCAGCTATCTAGATTTGGGTGAAGGAGAAGTGGGGGAGGCTTGGGCGAGTTGCTGTCGGGGGTGGAGGGCTGTTTATCGGGGTAGGGGTAGCCAGGTGGAAAGCATGGCCAGCCGTAGAAAAATGCTTATTGAAATTGACAATTATAGTGGATTTATCGGTGGTGACATTGTTTCCTAGCCTCAGTGCAGTGGGGAGCTGTGAGGAGGTGCTCTTATTCTCCTTGGACTTTACAGTGTCCCAGAACTTTTTTGAGTTTGTGCTACAGGATGAACATTTCTGCTTGAAAAAGCTATCCTTAGCTTTCCTAACTGCCTGTGTATATTGGTTCCTAACTTCCCTGAAAAGTTGCATATCACGGGGGCTGTTTGATGCTAATGCAGAATGCCACAGGATGTTTTTGTGCTGGTCAAGGGCAGTCAGGTCAGGAGAGAACCAAGGGTTATATCTGTTCTTGGTTCTAAATGTTTTGAATGGGGCATGCTTATTTAAGATGGTGAGGAAGGCACTTTTAAAGATTAACCAGTCATCCTCTACTGATGGGATGAGGTCAATATCCTTCCAAGATACCCGGGCCTGGTCGATTAGAAAGGCCTGCTCGTTGAAGTGTTTTAGGGGGGCTTTTGACAGTGATGAGGGTTGGCCGTTTGACCGCAGACCCATTATGGATGCAGGCAATGAGGCAGTGATCGCTGAGATCTTGGTTGAAAACAGCAGAGGTGTATTGGAGGGCAAGCTGGTTAGGATGATATCTATGAGGGTGCTGAGTTTACGGATTTGGGGATGCTCTGAGACGAGGTTATATTTCTCTATACAGTATTCATACATACTGCAAATGACTTGTAATAACCAATCATTGGTGCAATATAGTGTACATTAGATGTTTGTGTGTGTAGCCTGCCCTTCACAATGAGGACCCTTGACCTCTCGGTGAAAGGGTGAAAAGTGACCTTTTCTCAGCCCAGATACTTACCCACCACGAAAACCAATGACTGTTAGCGTGGCATGGGTGTCACACAGACCAATCAACCAACCAACCACACACATACCAACCATTCAACCAACCACACAAGAAGGAATTTGGAGAAAGCGTTTTCTGCTCATATCAAATAAAATGTTATTGGTCACATGCTTCGTAACCAACAGGTGTAGACTGTGAAATGCATACTTACTGGCCCTTCCCAACAATGCAGAGAGAAAGAAAAAATAAAAATAATAGAGAAGAAATAACACGTAATAATGAAAGGAATAGTAACAATAAATACAAAATGAGTAATGATAACTTTGCTATATACTGTACACAGATTACCAGTACTGAGTCGATGTGCAGGGGTGCGAGATAATTGAGGTAGATATGTACGCTATAGAGTGGGGAGAACAAGTATTTGATACACTGACAATTTTGCAGGTTTTCCTACTTACAAAGCATGTAGTGGTCTGGACTTTTTATCATAGGTACACTTCAACTGTGAGAGACGGAATCTGAAACAAAAATCCAGAAAATCACAGATATAAGTAGATAGGATAGTCTCGAATGGAGCTCATCCAGTTTGTTCTCCAGTGATTGTACGTTTGCAAATAGAACGGAGGGTAGAGGCGGTTTATCAACTAGCCGATGTAGTTTCATGAGTGTGCCTGCAACAAATTGAAATGAACATTCAAAGCACTTGTGAAAATACAGTACATCATAAAGAGAGAACCATTTAGAGTTTTAAGTGCTAACCCAAATACTGTGGTCATCAGAACAGATATCACATCTTTAGGGTCCCTATTTTTCTGAGAAGGTTGGCTTGATTGGCTGTTTGGAAGCCTCTCAGATCAGCACCATTGGATGGTCTTGTGGCTTAGAAGCTAAAAGGAGATGATAGGGAACCATCAGCCAGTCCTTTTAGATACCATGAAAATATTATTGTACTTGGCGTGCAGATAAAACCTCTAAGGGGCCACAGACTACTCTTGAATAATCCTAATCTTTACTCAAACATCCCTGAGACGACATAGAATGTCTTGGTCTTGTCCAAGTTGATGTGCTCGACACACTATTCACAAATGGGCCATACACTGACTTGAGTTGAGCACACAAACTCCTGACGATTGAGCACATATGCCCTTGAAACCAGAGGTTGCATCAATGCATCTCAATTCACGATTGAGCCCATTGTTTGGAATGATTTAAAATGTCTTAGGGCTCCTTTTTTCTCAATTTCCACCTGACTGATGTGCCCAAAGTAAATGGTCTGTTGCTCAGGTCCTCAAGCCAGGATATGCATATAATTGGTACCATTGGAAAGAAAACACTTTGAAGTTTGTAGAAATGTTAAAATAATGTAGGAGAATATAACACAATAGATATGGTAGGAGAAAATCCAAAGAAAAACCAACCAGAATTTGTTTTCTTTTGGAGAGACCATTCTCTTACAATTGAAAGCATAAGGGCATACTGAATTCTAGCTACCAGGACGCAATTTATATGGCTTCCACAGGGTGTCAGCAGGCTATGTTCAAGGTTTCAGGCTTGTAACTTCCAAAACGAATAAGAAATATCAGTTTTAGTATAGGGACACAGTCTTGGAAATTCATGTTTGGATTCGCGATGAAGACAAACAATCAGTTTCCTATTGAACATACTTCTTTCCGTAAGAAATATTATAGTTTGATTACATTTTAGGGCATCTGAGGAGGAAATAGAAACGTATTTTGACTTGTTGAAACAAAGTTTAGGGGTAGATTTTCGTATTTCTTTCTCTGCATGTTGAACGAGCGGATTACTCAAATCGATGGCGCCAACTAAACAGACTTTTTGCTATTTGTGAATTTATTAAACCTGTGCCGGTGGAAAAATATTTTGATGTGGGGCACCGTCCTCAAACAATCGTATGGCATGCTTCTGCTGTAATAGCTACTGTATTGCCTTCGATCCACTTCGATTATAATCACAGCCGCATATAACCCCCCCTCCCCCAAGCAGACACATCGATGGCCCTGAACAAACTTTATTTGACTCTGTGTAAACTGGTAACCACATATCCTGAAGCTGCATTCATTGTAGCTGGGGATTTTAACAAGGCCAATCTGAAAACAAGACTCTCTAAATTCTATCAGCATATCGATTGTGCTACCAGGGCTGGTAAAACCCTGGATCATTGATATTCTAACTTCCGTGACGCATATAAGGCCCTCCCCCGCCCTCCTTTCGGAAAAGCTGACCACGACTCCATTTTGTTGCTCCCTGCCTATAGACAGAGAATAAAACAGAAAGCTCCCGCGTTCAGGAGTTCAACGCTGGTCCAACCAATCTGATTCCACGCTTCAAGATTGCTTCGATCACATTGATTGGGATATGTTCCGCATTGCGTCAAACAAAAACATTGATGAAAACGCTGATTCGGTGAGCGAGTTTATTAGCAAGTGCATCGGCGATGTCGTACCCACAGCAACTATTAAAACATTCCCAAACCAGAAACCGTGGATTGATGGCAGCATTCACGCGAAACTGAAAGCGCGAACCACTGCTTTTAACCAGGGCAAGGTGACCGGGAACATGACTGAATACAAACAGTGTAGCTATTCCCTCCGCAAGGCAATCAAACAAGCTAAGCGTCAGTCTAGAGACAAAGTAGTCGCAATTCAACGGCTCAGACACAAGAGGTATGTGGCAGGTTCTACAGTCAATCACGGATTACAAAAAGAAAACCAGCCCCATCGCGGACCAGGATGTCTTGCTCCCAGACAGACTAAACAACTTCTTTGCTCACTTTGAGGACAATACAGTTCCACTGACACGGCCCGCAACCAAAACCTGCGGACTCTCCTTCACTGCAGTCGATGGCATCCCCAGCCGCGTCCTCAGAGCATGCGCAGACCAGCTGGCTGGTGTGTTTACGGACATATTCAATCAATCCTTATCCCAGTCTGCTGTTCCCACATGCTTCAAGAGGGCCACCATTGTTACGGTTCTCAAGAAAGCTAAGGTAACTGAGCTAAACGACTACCACCCCATAGCACTCACTTCAGTCATCATGAAGTGCTTTGAGAGACTAGTCAAGGACCATATCACCTCCACCGACACCCTACCCAACACCCTAGACCCACTCCAATTTGCTTACCGCCCCAATAGGTCCACAGACGACGCAATCACAACCACACTGCCCTAAACCCATCTGGACAAGAGGAATACCTATGTGAGAATGCTGTTCATCGACTACAGCTCAGCATTTAACACCATAGTATCCTGCAAACTCGTCATCAAGCCCTGGGTCTCGAGCCCGCCCTGTGCAACTGGGTACTGGACTTCCTGACGGGCCGCCCCCAGGTGGTGAGGGTAGGTAACAACATCTCCACCCCGCTGATCCTCAACACTGGGGCCCCAAAAGGGTTCATTCTGAGCCCTCTCCTGTTCTCACTGTTCACCCACGACCTCGTGGCCATGCATGCGTCCAACTCAATCATCAAGTTTGCAGACTACACTACAGTGGTAGGCTTGATTACCAACAACGAAGAGACGGCCTACAGGGAGGAGGCGAGGGCCCTCGGAGTGTGGTGTCAGGAAAATAACCTCACACTCAACGTCAACAAAACAAAGGAGAGGATCTTCAGGAAACAGCAGAGGGAGCAACTCCCTATCCACATCGACGGGACAGTAGTGGAGAGGGTAGTAAGTTTTAAGTTCCTCGGCGTACACACCACGGACCAACTGAATTGGTCCACCCACACAAACAGCGTTTTGAAGAAGGCGCAGCAGCGCCTCTTCAACCTCAGGAGGCTGAAGAAATTCGGCTTGTCCCCAAAAGCACTCACAAACTTACAGATGCACAATCGAGAGCATTCTGTCGGGCTGTGTCAATGCCTGGTACGGCAACTGCTCCGCCCACAACCGTAAGGCTCTCCAGAGGGTAGTGAGGTCTGCACAACGCATCACCGGGGGCAAACTACCTGCCCTCCAGGACACCTACACCACCCGATGTCACAGGAAGGCCATAAAGATCATCAAGGACAACAACCACCCGAGCCACTGCCTGTTCACCCCGCTATCTTCCAGAAGGCGAGGTCAGTACAGGTGCATCAAAGCAGGGACAGAGAGACTGAAAAACAGCTTCTATCTCAAGGCCATCAAACTGTTAAACAGCCACCACTAACATTGAGTGGCTGCTGCCAACATACTGACTCAACTCCAGCCACTATAATATTGGAAAAATTTATGTAAAAAATGTATCACTAGCCACTTTAAACAATGCAACTTAATATAATGTTTACATACCCTACATTACTCTTATCATATGTATATACTGTACTCTATACCATCTACTGCATCTTGCCTATGCTGTTCTGTACCATCACTCATTCATATATCTTTATGTACATATTCTTCATCCCTTTACACTTGTGTGTATAAGGTAGTTGTGGTGAATTGTTAGGTTAGATTACTCGTTGGTTATTACTACATTGTCGGAACTAGAAGCACAAGCATTTCGCTACACTCTCATTAACATCTGCTAACCATGTGTATGTGACAAATAAAATTTGATTTGTAAATTGCTCAGTGCAGTTAGATTAACAAGTATTTAAGCTTTCAACTGATATAAGACACTTGTATGTACCTCAATGCTTAATATCCATCATTTGTATGATTCTTTTTTTAATTGCGCCCCCTCCAGCTTCACCGGATGTTGTCCCGCTAGCGGGACGCATAATTAAGTGTTCGAATCAGACAGGAGAAATGTGTGAAAAAATTACCAAAATATATCTTCAGTTCTTGCCAAACAGGGTGCAGAAAAACATTGATGGATTTTCTAACAATTCACAGCCTGTTTGGGAGGAGGGGGGTGGTCAACATTTTGAACAGTATTCAAAGTCATAAAATATAACAGTGAGAGAAAATCACTGATCACAGACAGTTCAAAGTCTGACAATAGACAACAGCAAACACCTCAGTCGGTGGGCGGAGATCATTGGTTTAGCTGAAACCCCGAAAGAAGAGGATGTCCTGGGGAGGATGTAGGTGAAAGATGGAGAAATAGCACAAGCAACTGACTGCATGCAGGGGCATGGATACTGAACATTATTGATGCATGTTAACAAGAGACACAAAAACGTAATAACTGTCTGCATTCTGAAGGACAGAAAAGCATACCTTCTCAGATGTACTAAGAAAAAACCTTTTTTCTGCATTCCGAGGAATAAAACGACCACTGACTGAAGGCCAGAAGTCGCGGAAAAGGCCATGAAAACATTCTAAATGAAATGTATTCAAACAGAGGGAAAAGCTTCCACCTCACCACAGTAATAGTCCACAGCGCAGAAAGCACAAACTGACAGACGGGCAGAAAGACACGGATCATGCCTAGTCCGAACAGGTGCCATGTATTCATCAATACATTTAAATAACAAGAACAAACAGTATAGTACACAAAAAGGAACATACAAAATAGCAGGTAGAGCTTGAAATGATACCGGACATGCAAGGGCAGTTTCTGTCACTCTTTTGTGCAAGCATATGGGAAGCATATGATTAAAGTGATTTTCCTGTGTTTTATATATATTTCAAACTACTATGTGGCATCACCAGGCGGTTAACTAGTCAATAGACCAATAAGAAAGAGAGTTTCAAACCTCTCTTCCAATAACAGCTCGTTTTCCCCTCCCCACTCAGATCACTCCCAGACAGTTCTAGCAAAACTCTTGCTTGAGAAATTGCTTTCTGCTAAGAAGCTATTTTTTTGTTGCTTTTTGACCATCTTAAATTAAAACAATCACAGGAAGGTAATTAATTGTTACCCTGAAATGATTTGATATTGAGATAAAATCTGCTGCATTGTAATAAGCAGTCGGGCTGAATGGTGCAGTTTACATGAAGAAAACGTGTAAATAACCATCACAATAAACTCAGTAAATTTGAGACAATGGGCAACAGGTTTGCAGTCAATTCCATTTAAATTCCAGTCAACTCAGCAAGAATACAAAAATTCCGATTCTCTTCAATGACAAACATTTTGAATTTAGTTCACTTTTTAGGTTGACTGGAATTTTAATGGAAGTGAACTCAACCCTGATGATCAACCATAAAGTTGGGACTAAGGACCAGGCTTTTTTACAAGGCAGAGAAAGCTGTAAACACCGAATGAACATAGGAGAGGTGATAAGAAGAGGGTTTTCATGCCCCAACACAGAACGAATCACTGATGCAACTTGACTGTCATGCTGCATCAAAACAAGGGGGATCCTAACAATGGATGTATTTCCCTGCAGTGCCATTTGTAGGGGAAAGGGGGGAGGGGCGGACAAAGGGGGTGTCACATATAAAAGTTGAAACCGGAAGGAAATCAATCAGTCCCATAACTGGAGAATATCAACAGTGGTGAGCTGTGGGCCATATCTGACATTAATCCTGAACCTTCCAGTCAGCGTGAAGGAATGACAGGACATCATTTGGTGGGAGAGAATCCTGATACAGGGTCTAATGAGGAAAGTGCTGATGCTAATGAGTGCATCAGTGCGCCTTAACGAGGCTGTCTTGTTTGGTATCTTAATTTAAAATGAGTCACATCTCAGGGGATTCAGGATAAAATGAGCTGGGCTGGGATTCCCAGGGCAGGAATAATCCACCTCACAAGGAGGATGCCAACTCCCACAATGTGTGTGTGTTTGTGTGTGAGAGAGTGTGATAGAGAAAGCGGGAGGGAAACAGTGTGTGTGTGAGTATGAGAGAGAGGGGTACAGTATGTCTGTCTGTGGGAGGGGGAAAGGGCGAGAGAAGAGGAGGGGAAGAGAACAGCTAGATGTCATCCCTGCCTGATACTCTTGTTTATACACTCATATCATTGAATCACCGTGACCAAGTGAGAAAAGCTTGTGCTCTCTATGACAAACTGACCTCGGGCAGCAAATAGACTCACGGATAGAGGAAACGGAGAGGGAGGGAGTCTGAGCAAGACGAGAGAGAGAGGAGTATAAGCAAATAAGAGAAAAAACCATACAGTCCTAAAAAAGGTTGAATGTTGATTCACTGCAATATTTTCATTGACATTAAGTGTTGTTGGCATTGACCTTGGTTGACTGCATTACTAGGAGCTATGGCCCACTTCAATCTGTATCAATGAAGTAAGGTCAGCATGTCTACCTGTCCATGAGCATTCTATATACTATCAAGGAGAAATGATCAACTAAAGGGATGGCATTCAGTTTAAGGTCTTTCTTACCGGACTACCCAGAGAAAATATTCTTGCACTGTGTTCCGAAGTCAGCTAACAAATACAGAGGCTCAGTGACCTCAGTGTATAAAACCAAATGCAGAGTATGCATTGAGCCCTGCTGCCCCGCCTCTTTCTGCTATGTCTGCATTAGTCAGGCTCAAATGGGTTCCTGCCATGAGTAACAGAGCATGACAGTCACTAAACAACGCCAGGCAGATGACAGGACAGCTCCGTTTGATGATGGCCGCTGCTGATGAGCCCGCTTTTTGATTTGGAGGAATATCAGGGCAGCGTGATTAATTATGAGATGCAGGTGGATTCGGATCTAATGAGTCTGCCATATTACATACACCTCAAAATGCAAATCGACAAATAACCACAGGAAATATGTAACATTCACAGTATATTCACCCAATGGTGAGTTATGGTCTCTTCTGGACTTTAAGCAAAAGCTAAAATATGGGACTTCTTGGCACGGTCTTTGAGAACTGTGTTTAAGGATTCAGAGACTTCATAACATGTTAATGTTGACCATCAAATAATTCAGACACCACTCTGAAAACTCTGATCAATCACTTTAGTGGAATTTCTCCTCACAGTCCACTACTGTCTGTGAGAATGCGTGGATCCACGCAACTCTAATTGACACAGTTAATAACACTGGCCCCCTCTGGCTGGCTTAATGCAGCTCTACCAGTAACTGGGACATTGGTCATTCCTCTGGTCACATTCACAGATCTGAATAGAATACCACAGTATGAGTCATAATACCCATAAAACCTAGTGGTCACAGGGAAATGGTTCCAATTTTAGAAACACTTAAAATAAGGCCTGTGTTTTGTGTAGGCTAACCCCGGCGATTGGAACCATTTCCCTGTTTGACTGCTAGGTTTTATGGGTATTATGACACCTCCACTGTGGGGCTCTATTGGAAGAGGGGTGAAAGAGATGCAATATGAATGAAAAATGATCTTCGTTATTTAACTTCAATTCCAGAAATTGAGATGCACCAAAAGGGTGATAGTAAACAACTACAATGACATTTACAGATGATTAACATGATTGTTTAAAAGAAACAGACAGAACAGACGGAATAGCATCCCCCAAAAATCTTTGGTATGTAAAGTATTAATTCATTGATGGTATTATGTTACTTTAAATCTGATACATTTACTCTATTCCTCTCAAATAAACTGGACTATATTCAGAGTACATACATTTCAATTACACTGAAAAAAAATGAAACATGTAAAGTGTTGGTACCATGTTTCATGAGTTAAAATAAAAGATCCCAGAAATGTTCCATATGCACAAAAAGCGTATTTCTCTCAAATGTTGTGCCACAAATGTGTTCATATCCATTACTGAGTATTTCTCCTTTGCCAAGATAATCCATCCACCTAAAAGGTGTGGCATATCAAGAAGCTGATTAAACAGCATGATTATTAAAACAGGTGCACCTTGTGCTGGGGACAATAAAGGCCACTCTAAAATGTGCAGTTTTGTTACACAACACAATGCTACAGATGTCTCAAGTCGAGGGAGTGTGCAATTGGCATGTTGACTGCAATTATGTCTACCAGAGCTATTGCCAGAGAATTGAAAGTTCTGAAATAAAGCTGAAAATGTCCCAGTTGTTCCATGGCCTGCATACTCACCCATTGAGCATGTTCACTCTGAATCGACAATCATGTTCCAGACAATATCCAGTAACTTCGCACAGCCATTGAAGAGGAGTGGAACAACATTCCACAGGCTACAATCACTCTATGCGAAGGAAAAGATTCACACTGCATGAGGCAAATGGTGGTCACACCAGATACTGACAGTTTTTCTGATCCACACCCCTAACTTTTAAAGGTATCTGTGACCAACAGATGCATATCTGTATTCCCAGTCATGTGAAATCCATAGATTAGGGCCTAATGAATTTATTTCAATTGACTAATTTCCTTATATGAACTGTAACACAGTAAAATCTTTGAAATTGTCCCATTCATATTTTTGTTCAGTACATACAGTTGAAGTCGGAAGTCTACATACACCTTAGCCAAATACATTTAAACTCAGTGTTTCACAATTCCTGACATTTAACCCTAGTAACAAATCCCTGTCTTAGGTAAATTAGGATCACCAATTTACTTAAAAATGTGAAATGTCAGAATAATAGTAGAGAGAATGGTTTATTTCAGCTTTTATTTCTTTCATCACATTCCCAGTGGGTCAGAAGCTTACATACACTCAATTAGTATTTGGTAGCATTGCCTTTAAATTATTTAACTTGGGTCATACAGTTTGAGTAGCCTTCCACAAGCTTCCCACAATAAGTTGGGTGAATTTTGGCCCATTCCTCCTGACAGAGCTGGTGTAACTGAGTCAGGTTTGTAGGCCTCCTTGCTCGCACACGCTTTTTCAGTTCTGCTCACAAACGTTCTATAGGATTGAGGTCAGGGCTTTGTGATAACCAATACCTTGACTTTGTTGTCCTTAAGCCATTTTGCCACAACTTTGGAAACATGCTTGGGGTCATTGTCCATTTGGAAGACCCATTTGCGACCAAGCTTTAAGTTTAAGACTGATGTCTTGAGATGTTGTTTTAATATAATCCACATAATTCTCCTGCCTCATGATGCCATCTATTTTGTAAAGCACCCCCACAACATGATGCTGCCACCCCCGTGCCACAGTTGGGATGGTGTCCTTCGGCTTGCAAGCATCCCCCTTTTTCCTCCAAACATAATGATGGTCATTATGCCAAACAGTTCTATTTTTGTTTCATCAGATCAGAGGACATTTCTCCAAATAGTACGATCTTTGTCCCCATGTGCAGTTGCAAACTGTAGTCTGGCTTTTTTTATGGCGGTTTTGAAGCAGTGGCTTCTTCCTTGCTGAGCAGCCTTTTAGGTTATGTCGATATAGGACTCGTTTTACTGTGGATATAGATACTTTTGTACTGGTTTCCTCCAGCATCTTCACAAGGTCCTTTGCTGTTGTTCTAGGATTGATTTGCACTTTTCGCAACAAAGTACATTCATCTCTAAGAGACAGAATGCGTCTCCTTCCTGAGTGGTATGACAGCTGCGTGGTCTCATGGTGTTTATACTTGCGTACTGTTGTTTGTACAGATAAACGTGGTACCTTCAGGCGTTTGGAAATCTCTCCCAATGATGAACCAGACTTGTGGAGGTCTACAATTCTTTTTCTGAGGTCTTGGCTGATTTCTTTTGATTTTCCCATGATGTCAAGCAAAGAGGCACTAAGTTTGAAGGTAGGCTTTGAAGTACATCCACAGGTACACCTCCAATGGACTCAAATTATGTCAATTAGCCTATCAGAAGCTTCTAAAGCCATGACATAATTTTCTGGAATTTTCCAAGCTGTTTAAAGGCATAGTCAACTTAGTGTAGGTAAACTTCTGACCCACTGGATTTGTGATACAGTGAATTCTAAGTGAAATAATCTGTCTGTAAACAATTGTTGGAAAAATGACTTGTGTCATGCACAAAGTAGATGTCCTAACCAACTTGCCAAAACTATAGTTTGTTAACAAGAAATTTGTGCAGTGGTTGAAAAACGAGTTTTAATGACTCCAACCTAAGTGTATGTGAACTTCAGACTTCAACTGTACATTGGCTAAATCAGGGACACAAGATAAAACCTCCCCTCCCCAACCAGACCATTCATAACGCATCATAACAAAGCAAATTATACCCGATACATCAATTGCATGGCACTTAGCACCATTTAACCTAACAGGGCTCATGACATTATGTTGACATTTAATGTAATCCCTGCCACGGTTCAAAATTTGTCGCGGTGGACGCCCCTGGACCATCCCAAGCTGCATCTCCCCCATGGATGCAGACAGGCAAACACAGACAAGCCACATCCATGGCAGGGCCAATGCTTCGACACTAAGCTCGAGGCCATATGTCCCAAGCATTAGTGCTTGGGACATATGCATATGTATTATGCAGCGTTTCCCAAACTCGGTCCTCGGGACCCAAAGGAATGCACGTTTTGGTTTTTGCCTTAAAACTACACTGCAGATTCAAATTATCAAAGCTTGATGATTAGTTGAATCAACTGGTTAGCTCTAGGGCAAAAAAACTAAACTTGCACCACTTGGACCCAAGGACCAAGTTTTTGAAACGCTAGTAATGTGTATAATATGAAATATGTGAGCATTGTGTAAGAGAGGGAGTGTACCCTACGTTCCCACCCTAATTTGAGCTGGGTGAGTGTGTAACACTGCATAAAAGCAGTAGTAAAATCTGCAATTCATCACCAGTCTACTGTACTACACACTATATCGTCCCCCACTTCAGGGTAAAACACCCCACAAACATGGATGCACAAAATGTACACCTATGTGACATTAACTCCATTCCTGTTGTCCATGCATGAGTGGATAATGTTATAGGGTACTGCTACGGTATAATCAGTTAAGAAAAAAGGTCCAATCTGTTGGCTAGGATCACTTGCGGTTAGAGTTGATCTTTTAGAGACCACCTTAATTCCATACCAAGGGGTGGGGAAAATATATGAACACTAATATGTTCAGAATCTGGAAGGCTTTATAGAGGACTGGTAAAAATACATCACTTAATCTAGATAGCATGAAAAAAACATGGCCTCATGCGCCATCACAGGTCTAGGAATACAGTGCCTTTGGAAAGTATTCAGACCCATTGACTTTATCAACCTTTTGTTACATTACAGCCTTATTCTAAAATGTATTAAATTCAGTCCCCCCCCCCCATCAATCAACACAATACCGAAAATGACAAAGCAAAAACAGGTTTAGAAATTTGAGCTAATAAAAAATAAAAATAAACTTTATTACAATTACATAAGTATTCATACCCTTTACTCAGTACTTTGTTGAAGCACCTTTGCCAGCGATTACAGAATCGAGTCTTCTTGGGTATGACACTATAAGCTGGACACACCTGTATTTGGGGAGTTTCTTGCATTCTTCCCTGCAGATCCTCTCATGTTGTTAGGTTGGATGGAGAGCAAGACTTGTCCCAAAACCACTCCTGCACTGTCTTGGCTGTGTGCTTAGAAAGTCACTGTCGAAAGGTGGACCTTCGCCCCAGTCTGAGGTCTGGAGGAGGTTATCATCAAGGATCTCTCTGTACTTTGCTCCGTTCATCTTTGCCTCAATCCTGACTGGTCTCCCAGTCCCTGCTGCTGAAAAACATCCCCACAACATGCTGCCACCACCATGCTTCACCGTAGGGATGGTGCTAGGTTTCCTCCAGATGTGACGCTTGGCATTCAGGCTAGAGTAAAATCTTGGTTTCATCAAACCAGAGAATCTTGAGGTGCCTTTTGGCAAACTCCAAGCAGGCTGTCATGTGTCCACTACTTAGGAGTGGCTTCCACCTGGCCACTCTACCATAAAGACCTGATTGGTGGAGTGCTGCAGAGATGGTTGTCCTTCTGGTTCTCCTACCTCCACAGAGGAACTGTTGAGCTCTGTCAGAGTGACCATCAGCTTCTTAGTCACCTCCCTGACCAAGGCCCTCCTCCCTCGACTGCGCAGTTTGGCTGGGCGACCAGCTCTCGGAAGAGTATTGGTGGTTCCAAACTTCTTCCACTTAAGAATGAGAGGCCACTGTGTTCTTGTGGATCTTCAATGCTGCAGACATTTTGTGGTACCCTTCCCCAGACACAATCCTGTCTCAGCGCTCTACAGACAATTCCTTCCACCTCATGGTGTGGTTTTTGCTTTGAGATGCACTGTCAACTGTGGGACCCTATATAGGCAGGAGTGTGCCTTTCCAAATCCTGTCCAATCAATTGAATTTACCACAGGTGGATGACAATTAAGTTGTACAAAGCATTAAAAAAAATGGAAACAGGATGCACCTGAGCTCAATTTCAAGTCTCATAGGAAATGGTCTGAATACTTAAGGTATTTTTTTCCCTTTATTTGCAAACATTTCTAACCCCGTTTTCACTTTGTCATTGTATGTAGATGAGGATTTATTTCACCCATTATAGAATAAGGCTGTAACGCAACAAAATATATAAAGGGTCAAGGGGTCTGAATACTTTGAAGGCACTGTGTATATGCACATTATTGGATCAAAAAAACACTAAATCAATACTTTGTGTTGGGTCTTACAGTAGATTGTGTGATTGAAAACATTGGTCTTTTATGAAGGAATCAATAGGTCTGACATTGAGCTTTAGATTTCTGGTTAAAAATGGGACAATGAATTGAGCCGATCAAGAGAGATGAAATGAGAAGAGTGATACAAGGTAACAACCCATTTGTGGTACATTCTGCAAACTAGAAATTTTATTTCAAAATTCACAAAGGCAACAAAAAAACTGAGAAGATGATCAGGGAAATACGAGAACGCATAAATTCACAAGCAAGGAATGCAATTTGTTCAATCGACTCACATAGCACAAAGTTCAGGGAACAAAGCTTTAACATTCTTTTATCCGAGCTAGAACATAATACAAAATATACAGTTTTGAACTTTGTAGTCAATCACAGAGGCCTCTGAGAAGCAGTTGAATCAACATAGACAATACTTATCTACAGCACTAAAGCTATTCTTGAATGCATTCATAAATATAGCAAACATGTACGTACATTTCAAATGCTTACAAGGTTACCCAATTGTTTAACACTTGCATTTGCTGAAAGTTGGACATCTGCAGGACTGAACAATTCAAATAATATTTCAAAAGATTCAATAAGTAACATTTGTTTTTAATATAAACCAGAAATGAAAAGGTGTACCATGTGACTACCAACATAGTATGCCACTTTGTAGAGAAGTACCCTAACTTGGAAACACAATTTGAAATTACTCCTTGAAGTGTCCCAATGAACAAGTACTTTAGGGGGTTGAGTTAGATTGGGTAAGGCAAATCGGTGAGCTTATTAGTGAGCTGAAAAGGTCAGCAACATTGGGTTCAGGCCCCCTGTTAAAGGGGACACAACCCACCACTGCCAAAGGGTCACACAGTATCACCACAACTGAGGTACATCAATATTATGTACAATATGGGCGCAAGCATTAAAATCTCTTACTCCAATATAAATATATTCCTTATGAGGCTTAAATAAGAATGACAGATGACGCCTTCCATGAACCTAAAACCTTAGTCACTGCGCAAGTCCGACAGTGCGCGAGTAGCCCACATTAAAACTGGTGTGTTGACAACAGAATGCTGACCTTAAAGCTGACTCCTTAAACAACAGCAGGGCAGCACAAAATCAGTGTTAAGTTGTACAGATAACAGAAAAATGTCTGGCTAGCCTAAAGATTTAGTTAATGCATTTCGGAAATAAAAAAGTATTTATTTCCAGTCTTGTTAAAAAAAACCTGACAGTAAAAGAATAAACCTGCAAAACAGGTTAAGACAGATTTTCCTTGGTTACATAATTTCGTAAATGTAAAACAATATACATACTGTAGTATTTCTGTAGAAAATACTTTAGCTTATAAAAAGGACAACAGCGTAACTGAATGTTTGCACTCCTTAAGCTAAGACCCTAAACAACTATACAGACGTTAAAAAAAGCTAGGGCTTGTATTACGGTTGTTCACGCCTCTTTGCACTCCTAAAACGTGGTTCCCTTCACACAAAATCACAGTAAAAAGACATTTACCAATTTAACCACATTTTTTTCTCAATTTGGAAAAGTGACTTGGTAGCTGTGACAGTTGAACCAAATGGGTATATTGCATCTCAACAATGACTACATAATCACTTCATCAGATTCATTGATTAAAATTATGAAGGCATTGTTAGACTTGTTTACCCTTTAACAAAATTGTAAGTATAATTGACATTACAGCTGTATCAATTGTCCATATGGCAAGCTCAGAACCTTTTTTTTTTTGAAAAGTTAATCTGGGATTTACTCCGTATTGTTTATAATTTCTGAAAAACTGCAGGTACGGATAAAATACAACAAGGGTGGCATATCAAGCCATCTCTAAACTGTTTCTTGGGGTCAAATTCAGGAGTCAACGTGGTAGTTTGTTGCCAGAAGTTACATCATTAGATTGTCAGTTGGTTAAAGAGAAATTATAAATTCAGTACGTTACCCTGTGTTAGACCAGTGTTTCCCAAACTTGGTCCTGGGTCCACATTTTGTTTTTTTGCCCTAGCACTCTGCTGCCGATAAAAAATTTTTTTTTTTTTAAACTTGTCATCAAGCTTTAATTATTTGAAATCAGCTGTGTAGTTCTAGGGGGGAAACTAAACGTGCATTGGGGACCAAGTTTGGGAAAACCTGATTTAGACAAACAGGACAGAACACAAGCGGATTAGGACACATTTACCTACAGCGCTCAATTCTAATTGATTCAACATTCAAAAACAAGAGTATCTTGCTAACCAAGCATTTAACTCAAGTGACATTATTTATTCCTTGACAATAGGTCAGAAAAGACTTGCAGCAATGCAGTTCAAAATAAAAAACATCTCACCAAGAAATACATCTGCATGTAAAATACAGATTTAGTCTAACTATTCATTTGATTTTTTTTAAGGGAAAGATTTACAGCAAAATCATACACATTTTAGAAGCATACCATATTGTGCACAGGCTCCTGGTGCAGTGGCTGAGGACTCTACACAGAGCCCCCCAAACCACTCAGAGTAAATATAAGGTACTCTAGGACAGCTCATTGCATTCAGTGGATTTGTTCTTGGTTGTATAGTTGAATATCGCAACAATTAAAAAAAATACCACCTCAAAATTGTTAAGGGAAGATTGAAGGTTCACTCAGACTGATGGTGGTAATTAGGGTTTAACTAAATCGGCACTTATACACTTGTAAAATCAGATTATCATATAGATGTTGTGATTTGAACTTCTCTCAGTACCAAACGCAGGCTTTTAACAAATAAAATGCACTGAATCTCAGAAATCTTCACTTGGCATGCCAGGCCATCATAAAGATGAAATATGTGCATCTGTGACATATTACATTTATTTAAAAAAAAATTCTTACATGAATGACATGAACATGTAAACTAGTCAGATTAGCATAAATCACTGCATGTCAGTAGAATTACAAAATGGTTGTGGCAGATGTCATAAGTTAAAAATAGCAAAAAGTCAACTTAATCCATCCAGTGTCATATAAAGTGTGCTCTGAAGTGAAGGGTAGTATCGTACTGATATACAAGACAGGTGCACAATAGGTATGTAGGAGTAATGGAGGAACATTTGCCATAATCTGCACCACCATAGCAAACATTAGCTAACAGCTACAGATCTACCTCTATACAAACATGTGCACGCACACAAGCACCTAGAAACACTTGCCACTACCCACAGGCAGGCACACACACACCACAAGTGTTAAAAGATGTCAGGTGAGCTCATCTTCATTTGCATCTAGGAACTGCTTTGTTGCGTTGTTTACAGGTGATGAACAAGAATTGCCCCCAAAAGACAGAACACACAATGAAAGACTGTAGTACCATAGTTACTACACTACGTAGATTTTTTTTATACAAACAAAAGAAATGTAGATATTAGAATTTATGGTTTAGAGAGCTTACTGTGCTGTGAACCTATACAATTTACCCGTTTCTTAAAGAGCAAAGACAAAAAAAAAAGAAAAAGAGCAAGAGGATAATATCACCTGGAGGACAAACAGTAATATTCACTGAATAGACATTTGTTGGAACTCCAGAAGAGCAGGAAAAGGGCTGATAGTGTATAAAGGTTCTTTTTTTTCTTTTAACTTTAACTCAAGCTGTATTAAATACAGGCTTTGTACAGGACAATTGCACTTCACCAAAACAGAAATATACAAACAAGGAAATTACAGCCCAAAATAGTTGTTTTAACTGATTAAAAAAAAGAAAAGAAAACCTAAAACATAACTACAGAGTCCCAACAGGTTAAGGGTGGGATTGAAAATAAAGGTGAGACAAAATGAAGGGGATCCTGAACTCCAGAGCTGACTGGTGCTGCTCTATCTGGGGTGTAGGGGTGTGTGTGCGCATCTCCTCCTCCTCCCATCATATTCCCTTCTTACAAATGGAACGCTCAGAGTGGTGGGGAGACAAGCTGCTGTGATTCTTGAGGGTAGAGGTTTGTAAACTCTGTGCTGTGTTAGTGGTAGGAGTTGTGTTACCACATGTCGTCTGTTGATGCTGAGTCCTTGAAGGAAGGAAAAACCCATCAGATACTGGATCAACATCCAAGGGGTCTCGATTTCAACTCCTGGAGATGTGCTGATCTTTGCACCCAAGAGGATAATTTTGTCCTAAACTAGTTACGAACTTGGACAGGCATCCAGTAAATAATTTAGACATGAGCAAAGCTTTCTGAGAATTGAGATTGAGATCCCTGGTATAAACAGCAATTTCTTGAAGTCTTCCCTTTTGCCTAAATTTCTTATAGAATTTTATGGTTAGTTTGAATAGAACATTTCACTAACAACAAGTTGTAGGAGTGAGTAGTCATGAAAATGTTAAGATATGAATTCTGCATTTTTCACACTGAAAGAAAACGATAAGAAAAACATTGCTGCGTTTTGTAAAAGGAGATCCAATTTCTGCTCGGCGTCAGACAAATTTTGTGCTTCAGTTGCACATCTCCACTCGGAAGAGAAATCTTTCCTCTGGCCTTCAAGACCAATCAAATTCCCGCATTCAAGAACAGCATTTGATCAGCAGACAGCAAGCCGACTTGATGGCAGTGGGGAATAATGGTTACTTTTAGCTGGTCGTTTTGGCAAAACATTAGGAAATGTAGCTGGCTAGCTTTCTATGGTAAACATAAGAAATCTAATAGCCATGCATTGTCTTTGCAAAAAAATACCTTGCTTTTTCATTGTGTCTAAGTTAAACGTTTGTTTGTCTGCTAGCCAAATATTGTTGCACTTCTGTTGTCATCTGATGAAAACAAAGCCATTTTCGGACTAATGTTTTGCATTACTTTATTTTGTGTGATGAAAAACTAGTTGCACGCCACTTATCACCCAATCTATAGCAACAAAAACGGTTGCCTTTCAATATAGAATGCAGGAGAAATGGTTTGATAAGACAGTTTTTTTGATGGTCTATGTTTTGAAAGTGCAGATCTCTGAACGCTCATGCGACCCCTGTATAAACAGCTCCACAAAATAACCATTTCCTTTTCAAGCAAAAAGCTTATTTGATCATGACAGTACCCAACCAGTATTAGAAACCCTAAATCAATCTGGAGGCTAGCTAAATACTAATTCACCTAGTTAATCAAGCACGACAAATGTGATTGCAAGTGCTGGTTTAGTTTCATAGACCTAGGTTAGGCCTAGTCTTAACATAATCTTAATTGAAAATACAATTTAGTAAACTGTTTCATGGGCATGGCTGACCTCTGCTAGATATGTACACTGGCTAAGTTCCATAAAAAAAGTTTGAGTTACAGTACAGAACCTATTGTCGAGAAGAACATTGGCTGTGTTCATTCAATCTCATCTGCTCAATACAGTATAAAGCATTTTGGTATCTTTACATCAAAGGCTACAGTGTCAATTCAGGAGTGAACTAAACAATACGCATGAAACAGCTGTTAACTGTGGGAAGAACTAAATGCATTCTGGGATGTTATGGTAACGAGCTAAATGGATTACAGGTCAAATGGAAAGTGGATTACAAACAAGGATTATATACAGTTGAAGTTGGAAGTTCACATCTTAGCCAAATATATTTCAACTCAGTTTCACAATTCCTGACATTTAATCCAAGTAAAAATTCCCTGTCTTAGGTCAGTTAGGATCATCACCTTATTTTAAGAATGTGAAATGTTAGAATAGAGAAAATTATTTCTTTCATCACATTCTCAGTGGGTCAGACGTTTAAATGCACGCAATTAGTATTTGGTAGCATTGCCTTTAAATTGTATAACTTGGGTCAAACAGTTCGGGTAGCCTTCCACAAGCTTCTCACAATAATTTAGGTGCATTTTGGCCTATTCCTCAGGAAGGAGCTGGTGTAACTGAGTCAGGTTTGTCGGCATCCTTACTCACACATGCTTTTTCAGTTCTGCCCACAAATGTTCTATAGGATTGAGGTCAGGGCTTTGTGATGGCCACTCCAATACCTTGACATTGTGGTCCTTACGCCATTTTGCACAACATTGGAAGTATGCTTGGGGTCATTGTCCATTTGGAAGTCCCATTTGCGACCAAGCTTTAACTTCCTGACTGATGTCTTGAAATGCTGCTTCAATATATCCAAATAATTTTCGTCCCTCATGATGCCATCTATTTTGTGAAGTGCATCAGTCCCTCCTGCAGCCAACCACCCCCACAACATGATGCTGCCACCCCCGTGCTTCATGGTTGGGATGGTGCTCTTCGGCTTGCAAGCCTCCCCCTTTTTCCTCCAAACATAATGATGGTCATTATGCCAAACAGTTAAATTTTTGTTTCATCAGACCAGAGGACATCTTTGTCCCAATGTGCAGTTGCAAACTGTCGTCTGGCTTTTTTTATGGAGGTTTTGGAGCAGTGGCTTCTTCCTTGCTGAGCTGCCTTTTGTACCTGTTTCCTCCAGCATCTTCACAAGGGTCTTTGCTGTTGTTCTGGGATTGATTTGCACTTTTCGCACCAAAGTACGTTCATCTCTAGGAGACAAAACGCGTCTCCGTGGTCCCATGGTGTTTATACTTATGTACAATTGTTTGTACAGATGAAAATGTTAACTTCAGGCGTTTGGAAATTGCTCCCAAGGAAGAACCAGACTTGTGGAGGTCTACAATTCTTTTTCTGAGGTCTTGGCTGATTTCCCCTTGATGTCAAGAAAAGAGGCACAGAGTTTGAAGGTAGGCCTTGAAATACATCCACAGGTACACCTCCAATTGACTCAAATGATGTCAATTAGCCTATCGGAAGCTTCTAAAGCCATGACATAATTTTCTGAAATTTTCCAAGCTGTTTAAAGGCACAGTCAACTTGGTGTAGGTAAACTTCTGACCCACTAGAATTGTGATACAGTGAATTATAAGTTACATAATCTGTCTGTAAACAATTTCTGGGAAAATGATGTGTCATGCACAAAGTAGAGGTCCTAACCGACTTGCCAAAACTATAGTTTGTTAACAAGAAATGTTTGGAGTGGTTGAAAAACGAGTTAATGACTCCAACCTAAGTGTATGTAAACTTCCGACATCAACTGCAGCTATCCATAAGGCAATGATAGGAAAAGAGCAGTTCAATGCAAACATGAGGATTATCCTGTGCTATGTCATTGTCATGCTATATGTCATCCTATTATCCATCATGTCTGAATAATTGTGTGTATATATACATATTTTTTTTAAATACATATTGCCCCTCCTTGATTCATCTTTAAAAACAGATTCTAAAAATGGTTAAATATGTTGAACGTTCCAAATTGAGCTGATGAAAATGGTATTTTTCCCCTCGACATACAATCAGATGTGCACAAACACACCGACAAACAAACGTACGTACATACGTACGTACTTGCACACGTACATGCACATTCAAATTAAAAAGCTTTCGTGAGAGGATAGCAATTGTCGGGTGATACTTACTGCGTCATCACCTCGGTATGGGTTGAGTTTGTTGTACACTGCTTCAATAACGCTTCGTCTAAAACACAAAAAAGTTACCAACCATGCAGGTTTAGCTAGGCAAGCAATAACAAAAATCATTGTATTCAAGTCCAACGAAAACAAAACAGTTTATACAGGTGAGCTAAATGCTGAGCATAAGAGGGGAAAACAGAAGGCTGGAATTGAAGGGCAAAATTCAATTAGCCCAACTAAAAGCCCAAACTTTCAAGCAAGTCCAAGCTATCAAAACCACTTAGGTGAAAAGTATTGAGTGCCTGTGCACCTGAGATCAGAAATAGATTCCTCCCCCTAAAGAAACCTTACCGTGCAAAGCATGCTACTCTATTTTGCTAAGACTTCATTGACATCAAAAACATTCAGTTGGCTGAGGTACAGTCAAAAGAGCTCACTCACTTGCTGGCCAGCTCTCCCCCAGGAGGGAGGTTAGGGATGCTCTCCGATGCTAACGTCCGCATCACGTGGACCAAGTCTGGAACCCCTTCGTTTCCCTGCTTCTTTATGATCTCTGTGGAAATTAGCAGAACCACACATTCTCTAAGTGGAAAACAATCTATGAAATACACAATTTGTGATCCAAGCTTCAAATCGCATTACATTCATGACAAGGTTCTTGTATTATCTAGGTTTCTATATGCATATTAAGATGCTGCACCTTCTACTCTGCTTTCCAGGTACTTATCCAGCTCCGCTTCCCTTTTCACAGCTTCTGCAGTCACCTTTGGAGCCCCTGGGAGGCAGATCAGCACAACACTCATATTGTCCCGACTCCCCTGTTCATAGAGCGAGTGCAATACAGACAGACTTAAAGTAAAACGTTTACCATGTGCTAATCATGATGCCTATTCGTGTGACAAAATGTTGTAAAATTTTGAAAAATGAACTCTACATGCGAGTGGTAACATTCAAGTGCATGCAAATGCTTAATTGTTTCTGTGAACAATAAATTGTTTCGATTCTGTGAACAATAAATTGACAAATCTCACCTTGTACAAGCAAGTGTCAACAATTTCATTGCAGACTCTTTCAAGGTCATCGGTCACCTCAAGCCTGGACCTGACAAAGTTACAAAGTTCCTCATTGGCCATGACATCCCAGATGCCGTCGCAGGCTAGGACGATGAACTCATCTTCCACCTCAGACCTTTCAATGGCATACACCTCAGGCTCTGGTGAAACCAGCTGCTCCGTGGGGCCCTTGCCATGCACACACTTGTAGTCAAAGTCTCCCAGTGCCCGGGACACTGCCAGAGAGCCATTCACTCGCTGGATCATGACAGAGCCACCTGCGTTCTGGATCCTCTCCTTCTCCAGTGGGTTGCTGGGCTTGTGGTCCTGTGTGAAAAAGTGCACAGCTCCTCCACGGCTAAGAAGACCCCGGGAGTCTCCACAGTTGATGAAGTAGATGTGACCTGGGGAAATCATGACCCCCACCGCGGTGGAGCCGCTGCGGTCCACACCGTGCTTCTTCTCAGAGATGGACCGCATGTGCTCGTCAATCTGCAGGAAACCTGTGCGGATGCCGGTCTTCACACTCTCTACATTGGGTTCCGGCTCCAGAGCACTCTGGAAGTCTGGGTTGCTGGTGATGTGCTCCAGAAGGTGCCCGCAGCAGTATTTAGCTACCTGGGAGCCAGCATGCCCATCATAAACCGCAAAGAAGGCCCAAGGGTCGAGCCCATGAGGCAGGCCAATGACAGCCGTGTGGGCATCCTCCATCTCCACCCTCCAGCCCTGCATGCTGCTCAGGCCATAGGTCAGACGGTTCCCCTCACCATGAGCATTGTGCTTCTCCATCTTTGGCTTGTCCAAAAACGCCCCCATTGTATCCCCCTTAAAACAAGAATGAAACAATTATTCTATTCAATTTAGGTCAGTTGCGTGTTTATAATATTGACATTTGTTATTCTGCTAAGCTCAGCTAGCTACAACTTTAATAAATAAACACCTAAATATTAGCCAGATAAATGTTAAGATGGGGATTATTTAGAAGCAGATGACATATCTGCAATTATTTTATTGCAAAATTATTAACTAGCACTTTAGGGCTGATCTCATGCATTGCAACACGGTCTCAGAGTATTTCGTATTATTCTGCAGGTAAATCCTAGACACTCCATTTCATATGATATCTTCGACTTGAAATTCGTACAATGTTACAAATTGCAATTCATTCAACATTAAGATTTTGCAAAACGTACAATGTTACGAATTTGCAAAACGTACATTATGTTACAAGTTCCAATTTGTTATGGCTAACATTTGCTAGGTGGCTGATGCTTGCTAGCTCTAGGGCAGGGGTGTCAAAGTCAAATGGACGGAGGGCCAAATAAAAAATTTAGCTACAAGCCGAGGGCCGGACTGTTCGAATGTTCATTGAAAAATTTTTAAATGACGCATATAGTCTAGTGAACCTAATTGAACCTACTGAAAACCTAACAAATATATTCCAATATGATCAGATAAATAAAGCAATATTTTCTTATGGCTCTGTCAGTAATCTTTAATTTTCAACAGACACAAAAGACAAATTTCCTTTATATAAAAATCCCCATAACATGAACATTAAATGAAAGAAACCGGTATTCAAGGCACCATCAGTAGCCTATATTTTCTATTTTAGCAAAAGTGGGCTAAATTTACTTCAAAGAAAAAAACAATAATAGCAATTTTCTATCATCCACTCAACTGAAATATTTTTAAAATATAATTGGATTGAAATACAATAAAATAAAGTGCAAAAATCTATTAATCAAAAACAACACTTTGTTTAAGGAGAAGTAACATGCAGTGAAAACAAATATTAAACTTTAACTTTTAAACTTGAACTGAGTAAAAACTCTAAATATGTGATTGCACAGTAATGTTCACTTGTTTGAGGTTGAGGGTGATACTTGGTGGTGTCCCATCTTTTCCACAAGTTCATCAATGTTCGGGGTAAGGCTCTGAGCTGAGGAAATCCTCAGAATTGATGAAATCCCCCTCCGTAAATGGCCGGGCTGATTTAGCGATCTCTTCTGCCAAAATAAAACTGGCCTTGACAGCAGCCTGGCCTTGTGATTTGGCTTTTTTGAACAGAGCCTGTCGAGATTTGAGGCCTCGTTTTAATTCCTCTGCCTTTTGTAGCCTTTGTTCCATGTCCATATTCTTGTTTTTGTCCGCGTGTTTCGTTTCATAATGTCGTCTCAGATTATACTCTTTCAGTACCGCCACACTTTCTCCACACAGAAGACACACAGGTTTTCCAGCTACCTCCGTGAACATATACTCCGACTCCCACCTTGTTTGAAACCCCCGGTTCTCAGTGTCCACATTCCGTTTTTCCATTTTTGATGGGTATCTGAAAGTTGATTTTACTGTGATGCTGACGACTGCTGTGCCAATAAATATTGAAATGAAGCAGCCTACTGCTCGGTGCGTCACCGTTGCATTGTGGGAAATGTAGTATTGGTGCGTGTAAAAGATCTGCGGGCTGCCGGCCGGTTCTAATAATAAATCAAGATCATCCCAGGGGCCGTAAAAAACCTTCTCGCGGGCCGGATGTGGCCCGCGGGCCTTGACTCTGACATATGTGCTCTAGGGGTTAAGGTTAGGGGAAGGGTTAGCTAAAAGGGTTAAGGTTAGGGGTAAGTATTTTGCATGTAACCATACACTACCAAAAGTATGTGGACACCTGCTCGCCGAACATTTAATTCCAAAATCATGTGCATTAATAGAGTTGGTTCCCCTTTACATGCTATAACAGCCAAAACCAGATTTTTCTGTCGGACTGCCAGATGGTGAAGCGTGATTCATCACTCCAGAGAACATGTTCCCACTGTTCCAAAGTCCAATGGCAGCGAACTTTACACCCTTCCAGCCAAAGTTTGGCATTGTGCATGGTGATCTCAGGCTTGTGCGCGGCTGCTCTACCACGGAAAGCCATTTCATAAAGCTCCTGACAAACAGTTATTGTGCTAACGTTGCTTCCAGAGGCAGTTTGTAACGTGGTAGTGCAACCGAGGACAGACGATTTAAACACGATACGCACTTCAGCACTCGATGATGCCATTCTGTGAGCTTGTGTGGCCTACCACTTCGCGGCTGAGCAGTTGTTGCTCCTAGACGTTTCCACTTCACAATAACAGCACTTACAATTGACCTGGGAAGCTCTAGCAGGGCAGAAATTTTACTGACTTGTTGGAAAGCTGGAATTCTATGACGGGATTACGTTGAAAGCACTTCAGTTAGCCCATTCTACTGCCAATGTTTGTCTATGGAGATTGCATGGCTGTGTGCTCGAGTTTACACACCCATCAGCAACGGATGTGGCTAAAACTTACTAACTTTTGTTTATATACAGTACCAGTCAAAAGTTTGGACAACTCATTCCAGGGTTTTTATTTATTAATTATTTTCTACATTGTAGAATAGTGAAAACAAACTATATTAAATCCAAAAATGTTTATATTTAAGATTCTTAAAAAGTAACCACCCTTTGCCTTGACAGCTTTGCACACTTGGCATTCTCTCAACCAGCTTCATAAGGAATTTCAATTAACAGGTGTGCCTTGTTAAAAGTTAATTTGTGGAATTTCCTTCTTAATGTGTTTGAGCCAATCAGTGTGTTGTGACATGGTAGGGGTGGTATACAGAAGAGAGCTTTATTTGGTATAAGACCAAGTCCATATTATGGCAAACACAGCTCAAATAAGCAAAGAGAAATGACAGTCAATCATAACTTTAAGACATGAAGTGGCTTAGCGGTCTAAGACACAGCATCTCAGTGCTAGAGGTGTCACTACAGACACCATGGTTCGAATCCAGGCTGTATCACAACCGGCTGTGATTGGGGGTCCCATAGGGCGGCATACAAGTGACCCAGCATCGTCCTGGTTTGGCCAGTGTAGGCCGTCATTGGAAATAAAAATTTGTTCTTAACCGACTTGCCTTGGTAAACTTTTAAAAAAATAAAATAAAACACTCAAATAAGCAAAAAGGAAAGACAGTCCATCCTGTCTTTAAGACATGTAGGTCAGTCAACCCAGAAAACTTCTAAGAACTTTGAAAGTTCAAGTAAAGTCACAGAAACCATTTAGCGCTATGATGAAACTGGCTCACATGAGGACCACCACAGAAAAGGAAGACCCGGACTTACCTCCGCTGCAGGGGATAAAATCATTAGTTACCAGCCTCAGAAATTGCATCCCAAATAAATGCTTCTCGTAGTTCAAGTAACATCTCAACATCGACTGAGACTTGCTTGGTCCAAGAAACACGAGGAATGGACATTAAACCGGTGGAAATCTGTTCTTTGGTCTGATTAGGCCAAATTTGAGATTTGTGGATCCAACCGCCGTGTCTTTGAGACACAGAGTAGGTTAACGGATGACCTCTGCATGTGTGGTTCCCACCGTGAAGCATGGAGGTGGTGCTTGGCTGGTGACACTGTCAATGATTTCTTTAGAATTCAAGGCACACTTAACCAGCTTGGCTACCACAGAATTCTCCAATGATATGCGCTTCATGGGACTATCATTTGTTTTCAACAGGACAATGAACCAACACACCTCCAGTCTGTGTAAGGGCTATTTGACCAAGAAGGACAGTGATGCATCAGAGGACCTGGCCTCCAATCACCGAATTGAGATGGTTTAAAATATATTTAGATTTGTTAAACAATTTCTTGGGGTTACTACATCATTCCATATGTGTCATGTCATAGTTTTGAGGTCTTCACTATTACTCCACAATGTAGAAAATAGTAAAATAAAGAAAAACCCTGGAATGAGTAGATGTGTCAACTTTTGACTTGTAACTTACTGTAGGTATCATACTAATTTGGCTGTCCCGGATTTACGTTTACTATGTTACCTCTAGTCTATGCGCCCAGTCTGCAAAAATAGGTGACTAATGTAAGCTAAATATTTGTCTCACTACACTAGCTATGAACGTCTATAGCGATCAATGAAGATCTAACGTTATCTGGTAAACGAGCTATGTTATAGGTGTTGGCCATTGATTGCATGAGTTCATTACAAAACAGTCAGTACTGCAAAAACCTAGCTAACCATCCAGCTAGCTAGATTCCTAGTTAGGTCCCAAGCCAACGTCCACTACTAGTTAAGTGTTCTTGTGTGGTTAGGTAGCTAACGTGTACTAAAAACATTACAATAAACAGTGTAGCTAGCTAACGTTAGCTAGCTATCTTGGTGTTTTAATGATGTTGGCTACCTAACTGGTTTAGCAAGATGTTAAATAGTTAACTTGCAACCAACATAGCTAGCTGGCAATATTTGTTAGGTAACGTTAATTAACGTTCGCTAGCTAAGTCTGCTAGTAAACTGGTATTAGCTACGTCACAATAACACGCTAACACTAGTTAACTAGTCATCGGCTTACTAAGTCAATGACCGAGCCAGGGCTAGTTACATTTCTAGAACAAGAAAAACTTTCACGAAATTACCAACAATGTTTTGAAGAGCGTTTTTTAGTTGGCTAACTAGCTAACTTTAAATCCTCCGGCGGCAATGACAATTAAAATAAAACATTGCGTCGTTGTGGGCCTCGGCCCCAAGAACCTCAAGCGTTCACATAAACGTTAGCATTGACAGGCCTTCACTCCCTCACGGACTCATCGCGCTACCCCCAATGCTAGTGAGTATAGCTAATCGCAAATGTTAACGGACTAACTTAGTAGACAGTTTCTTACAGGCACAAACAAATGTGACTTACCAAAATCAGAAAGAGCTGTTTTGAAAGTGTAATGACAAGCAGAAGCTGCGACAGAAACACCAACAAGATTGATAGTTTGTGGGTAACGTTATCTAGCACCTCTACCCCTCTGTACATTAATTTGTGAAAGTGCGGAACTCCCTGTTCTAAGTAAACCAGGGATACATTACTTTCTCATTTGGCGACGTAAAGTATATTTCAAATGTACCTCCTTTAAACCTTTAGGCCGGAGCTGTTGAGGCCAAATAGCGTCAAGCCGAAAGCCCCAGCCTCTTCACTTGACAGACAGCTTACAACAGGAATCGAAAAAGACCCGGATGTTGCAGGTTGCGTACTTGAAAGCATTACATCATTCCTGTGAGGCAGTCAGTGGTTGATATCCTCTAGCAGTGGTTTATATGCATGTCATATCAAAACAAAAACCCATACATGGATTAAACATTGTAAAGGCAAATACAGAATTAACAGAAACAAAAATACATTTCGTATGGAAATAGCTGTGGCCAATCTTATTTTTCTCACTAATACATGTCTTTGTCACATTATCCTTTATCACTCTCTGTCTCTATTAAAGCGCCAAATATCAGCATGAACACTGTCTATTTATCCTGACATGTATTTCTAAATTATAAAACTGTCTTTAATATCTTCTAATTGAGTAAACTGTAACCGGAAGTGTTTTCGTTTCTATTAATAGTCGCTTCCGGGTTATTTACGTTTTTATTACAGCGTTTTATTCTAACGCTGGAGAGCAAATACCTGTTATTCTTGTACTGCGATTTTCATAACATTTTCACACAAGCCAGAATACTATGGATTTGGGCGTGACGTTACTCATAGGAATTGCACTTTGCTTGCTTGTACAGTTTGTGTGCTTCTTATTTGCGGACTCTGACTTGACCTTACTATGGGCAACCTTGTTTGGGAGCAAGCCAGGTAACATACCTGTCCCTTAATGAACTTGTATTAACCAATAACTCAAGGCAGTCGTCACAATGTGGCAATGTACGAGGAGTGAATCTTTCAATACAGACTGTTACACGTTGCTCTCACTTGTATATCTTCATTGTTTCAGTGCAGTTCCATGTTGAAGAATCCATCCAATGTAACACAAAGGTTGTTTTGATGACACGTTCTGTATTCTAAGCACCAAGCAGACTTTGACCTCTCAGGATCTCCTTCAGATTTGAATAGCAATGTCCACACAATGTTGCAAAACAGCAATGAAATGGTACATCTGGAGATCCAGAGAGGTCAGACTACAGAATTTGTCATATAAACAACATTTATCTTTGTATTACATTGGTTGCTTGCCCTCAAAGGTCATTAGGGGAAATTACAACAACGTGGAAGGACCTGTTCTATTATAGTTGGAGAAACCAGGTGATAGTGAATACCGCTACAACTGTATGGCACAATATGACTGTTCACCACCCTCCACAAACAAGGTTGTAGTACTGTTTCTCAGTATTTGCTGTGAAAAGTAACACAATCTGCTGCTTGTTTTCTAGATACCAAGTTGAAAGGACTGGTGGTGTGGGTCACAGGAGCCTCCAGTGGCATAGGGGAGGAGCTGGCTTACCAACTAGCTGGATGTGGGTCTCGTTTGATTCTATCTGCCCGCCGTGTGGATCAGTTGGATAGGGTGAAACTTCACTGTTTGGGTGAGGATGATAGTTCTCTCGTCTATTGAAAACATTATTCTCTCACACACAGTCACAGTAGTAAGTGTGATTTTATACACCTAGCCCTTTCATTTGCAGACCAGTTAAATGAAAAATGTTTTCTTTCCCAAGAGCGCTCCAACTTGAAAGATAAGGATATTCTTGTTCTTCCACTTGATTTGCTGGAGAGAGCATCCCATGAGGCAAAAATGAAAACTGCTATCCAGCACTTTGGCAATGTAAGACCACTACACTTGATAATTTGTAATAACTCTCCCTTATCGCTCTTTATTTTATTGGGATTTTAAGTTAGTTCAATTTAATTCAGTGTCTGACCATTTCCAGTTGATTAACCACTCAATAAAGATGGGAGAAGTAACCAGGCATTAGTCATGTCGGACAGGGGTTCCCAAACGTTTTCACTCTGGGAGGGGGGGTATGTATGCAAGGTATGCAATGACTAACATGACAAGAGGAATTCACTACCGAATTTTGAAATTGCACCTTGAGTTCAGTTTGAAGCTGGACTGAGTTCCCTGAAATTGTTTTGTGTAAGTATGTGTGTATAGATAGATAGATCTATCTATGTATGCGTGTGTATATGTGTGTGTGTGTATACACACACACTACTGTTCAAAAGTTTGGGGTCACTTAGAAATGTCCTTGTTTTTGAAAGAAAATCAATTTTTATGTCCATTAAAATAACATCAGATTTATCCAATAATCCAAGTTTATCATTTTAAAAGACTAATTGATCATTAGAAAACCCGTTTGCAATTATGTTTGCACAGCTGAAAACTGTTGTACTGATTAAAGAAGCAATAAAACTGGCCTTCTTTAGACTAGTTGAGTTTCTGTATCATCAGCATTTGTGGGTTCGATTACAGGCTCAAAATGGCCAGAAACAAACAAACAAAAAAATTCTGAATCTTGTCAGTCTATTCTTGTTCTGATAAATTAAGGCTATTCCATGTGAGAAATTGCCAAGAAACTGAAGATCTCACACAATGCTGTGAAATACTCCCTTCACAGAACAGAGCGAACTGGCTCTAACCAGAATAGAAAGAGTGGTAGGTCCCAGTGCACAACTAAGCAAGAGGACATGTACATTAGTGTCTAGTTTGAGAAAAAGATGCCTCACAAGTCCTCAACTGGCAGCTTCATTAAATAGTACCTGCAAAACACCAGTGTCAAGGTCAACAGTGAAGAGGCGACTCCGTGATGCTGGCCTTCTAGTGAGAGTTCTTCTGTCCAGTGTCTGTGTTGTTTTCTTTTGCCTATCTTAAGCTTTTCTTTTTATTGGCCAGTCTGAGATATGGCTTTTTCTTTGCAACTCTGCTTAGAAGGCCGGCTTCCCGGAGTCACCTCTTCACTGTTGACGTTTAGACTGGTGTTTTGTGGGTCCTATTTAATGAAGCTGCCAGTTGAAGACTTGTGAGGCATCTGTTCTCAAACTAGACACTCTAATTTCAAACCCTTCTTACTGCATTTGAGCTAATCAGTTGTGTTGTGACAAGGTTGGGGTGGTATATATTAGATAGCCCAAGTCCATATTTTGGCAAGAACAGCTCAAATAAGCAAAGAGAAACGACAGTCCATCATAACTTTAAGACATGAAGGTCAGTCAATCCGGAAAATCTCTAGAACTTTGAAAGTTTCTTCAAGTGCAGTCGCAAAAACCACCAAGCGCTATGATGAAACTGGCTCTCAAGAAGACCGCCAACAGGAAAGGAAGAGACACAGAATTACCTCTGCTGCAGAGGATACGTTCATTAGAGTTACCAGCCTCAGAAATTACAGTTTAAATAAATGCTTAACACAGTTCAAGTAACAGACCCATCTCAACATCAACTGTTCAGAGGAGACTGCGTGAATCAGGCCTTTATGGTCAAATTGCTGCAAAGAAACCACTACTAAAGGACACCAATAATAAGAAGAGACTTGCTTGGGCCAAGAAACACAAACAATGGACATTAGACCAGTGGAAACCTGTCCTTTGGTCTGATGAGTCCAAATTTGAGATTTTTGGTTCCAACTGCTGTGTCTTTGTGAGATGCAGAGTAGGTGAACGGAAGATCTGCATGTGTGGTTCCCACTGTGGCTTGACCCCCTGCTGACCCCCTCAGTTTGGGAACCACTGATGTAGGACATAATTTCTTCGCATTTTTCTTTGCATTTACTTAATAGTCTAACCAGACTGGCCTTATTTATAAGACAATACATTATATTCAACAGACATGCTCACTACTAGTCTGATTAATCATGCTGTAATACACAAATAATTGTTATATACAGCCTGAAACATTTGTGTGTAAAATTTTATAAATGTTCCTTGCAAGCCAGAATGTTAAATAAAATTACATTTGAACTTACTCTACTGGTTGTCTCTGAGACAAAATGTCCACAGCAAAGTATTGTTTACCCAACTTTTTAGAGAGCCGGTAGGTATATTCTTTACTGAGGTGTGGATTGTTCTCCATCCTCCCCTGATTCAGAATATACCATTTTAATTGTACTGAACTATATACCTACCGGCTGTCTAAAAAGTCACTTATCCAATACTTTCCTGTGGATAATTTGTCTCAAATTTTGTGCAGCAGAAGGTCAAACCGCACAGACAACCAGTAGAGTAAGTTCACGTGTAATTTTATTCAATATTCGGGTTTGTAAAGAACATTTACTGTCAACAATTTTGTATACAAATGTTTCTTGATGTACATACCAATTCATTGTGCATTACAGCCTGATTTAATCAGACTAGCTTACTACCAACCAGCTCCCAAAGGCAAATTATGCACATGAAAATGCAGTTCAAGGCTAAGTCCAATATTAGCGCTGTCTTATTAGACGTGTTCTCTTATTCTGAGACATGAGTTTGTTTCCACTTGGAATCTGTGTTTTGATTATACCTTTGGCAGAACTGTTCACAACCAAGTCTTGATTTTGTTACCAGTGTATCATGAATTCAATAAATTCCTTTGAAGAATAAGATAATTGGTGATAAATGGCTTGCTTTGTTCCGGTCTCTCTCTGCACTATGCCCATTTAGATTGACATCCTGGTTAACAATGGTGGCCGCAGCCAGCGTTCTCTGTGCCTGGAGACCAGTGTGGATGTGTACCAGGCGCTGATGGAGCTCAACTTTCTGGGCACAGTGTCACTTACCAAGCAGGTGTTGCCCCACATGACGCAGCGAGGGTCGGGCAGTGTAGTTACTGTAAGCAGTGTGGTCGGCCTGGCTGGGGCACCTCTGGCAACTGGATACTCTGCCAGTAAACACGCTCTTCAGGTGAGATCAATCATGGGCCACCCTCTGCCCGTTTGTAGTTTTACAATATCTAGATAGATTGATTAAAATCTTGAGATGACAATCTACTTTTTCCACAGGGCTTCTTCAATTCTCTTCGAACAGAGCTGACTGAATACCCAAGGATACTCATCAGCACAGTATGTCCAGGGCCTGTACAGTCACAGATAGTCCAGAATGCTTTCACAGAAGAAGTGGGAAAGGTGGGTTTTGCTTCCAAATTGTGAATATTTATTCACATTGAATTTCTTTATTGAATTTTTTTCACATTATTGCTGAATTCATGCTTAATTTTACATCTTACGTTGCAATTGCATCACATTTTGTTATTGTCAAGATGTCAAAAACGCATTCATGGGAAAGCCATTGGTCTTTCAAATAATTGTCATTAAAGTATGATTTAACTTCCGTTGAACGGAACATTTTTATACGAGTGTTGACATTAATTTCCTGTCTTATCCCCTCCATATCTAAGGCCATTCCCACTGCTGGGGACCAGCAACACAAGATGGTCACTAGTCGTTGTGTGCGTCTCATCCTGGTGGGTATAGCCAATGGCATCAAGGAGATGTGGATTGCCCAGCAGCCCTTTCTGCTGTTCTACTATGTGTGGCAGTATGCTCCCACCTGGGCCTGGTTCATCACTGATATGCTGGGCAGGAAGAGGGTGCAGAACTTCAAGGCTGGCCTGGTTAGTATTGGTTTTCTGTAGGTCACATCACGATTTTGCTGAAGAATGTGTTTTCTGAGCTGCATACTATATATTGCTACAGTTTTGCCGATTAGAATCATCATAACTTAGAGCTCAGTGTATTCCATAGAGCAGTGTTTCCCAACTCCAGTCCCCTCCAGTACCCCCAACAGTACACACTTGTTGTAGCCCCGGACAAGCACACCTGATTCATCTTGTCAACGAATCAAGTCCTCAATGAGTTGAATCAGGTGAGTTTGTCTGGGGCTACATCAAAAATGTCTACTGTTGGGTGTACACAAGGACGAGTTGGGTAAAACGCACTAGGCCATGGATGGGCAACTCCAGTTCTCTGGGCTGGAGTGGTGTCACACTTTCCCTCCCATCCATAGCAAACACAGCCAATTAAACTAATTGCATTCTAAATTGAAGATCGTGATTATTGGAGTTGGGTGTGTTAGATGGGGATGGGGCAAAAGTGACACCAATCAGACCCTAGAGGACTGGAATTGCCCATCCCTGCACTAGGCATAGTTTATGCATGGCCTTGCTTTCACAGTCTAAGGTTAACCTTGCCTTTCCAGGCCAGGAATAAGGAGACACTAACCGTGTGAACAGTCAAATACTTGAGTAAAGCAGACTATTTAGAGCTGTCTCTTAACAGCTAGGGGGCTCAGCTGTTACTGACCTTGCTTCAGCCTGATAAAGAGAAGGGGTGGCCACACTGGCCAGGGTATAGCAGTGGGCATGACTGATTCCCAGTGGCAGTGACTGACTTCTACGTCTGGTGGCCTCTGCTGGACAGCTGAGGGCCACGCAGAAAGGTCATTTTCTGACTGACCAGACATTTGTCAGGATTTGAATGGACAATGTCGCCCAACCACTGTGGTTTAGTTGTGTGTAGGAATGCTCAAGGTTTGGTCAATATATTTAAAAAATTATACAAAGAAGACAAAATACAGACTGAGGAAAGGCAAAGGTAACTTAGAGAGTTTGCAGGTTTTCATTCTTCATCTGTCAATGAACAGTATTTGAAATCTAGACACCTAAAACAGACAATGAAGCAAGATCGGCCTCAGAACATAGGACATATGGATAAAGTAGAATCAGTCACCTTTCATTAAACTGAGATATGACCTATTCCCATATCATCCTGTTGACAAGTCCATGTTCTGATGCCTTAACTTCTTGAGTGACAGAGCGTCTCCCCAGAATGTAAAAATGTTTATATTTTGCCGGTGATAGATTTTTAACAGTTGAAAAAACAACTTTAAAATTAAGCTTTGTTTTACAGGATGCAGACTCTGCGTACTTCACAAAGCCAAAGCCCAAGTCTTCCTGAAAGGCATTCCAAATGCTTGAGCTCCAACTTGAAATGGGTGAACTTGAATCTGGAAGCAATTGTCTCATTTTTGGCTGTACTAAAACATTTTCCTTTCAGCTCTCTTCACAAAGCAGAAGAATAGGGATGAGGGTGGAAATAGAGACATTGAAGATTTTTCTCTAGCCTACGAAATTAGGATGTGTCCAGGCTGACTCAGTTGATGGGGGGAAAAAAGTATTTCAGAATAAGGAGGAACATTAAATTGATTGTCTGATAGGTGGAGTATAATTAATGCACTCCCCACAGATCTGTGATGAATGTCTATAGCACTGACCAATCTCCAGTAAACAATAGCCTATCAGGTTTCTTTGAAAACGTTAAGTGTATATACAATTACACACCAGTATGTACAAGAGAACATTAGTTAGTCTTAACAAGAACTGTAAACAAAATTATAGCAAAATTAAGACCAACTGAAAGGCACATCCTTGTATTTAACACTGAATAATAATATAAAAAAGCAACATTTTTGTCCAATTTTGTCTTTGGGAGCATTACATAACTGTATTTGAGGGAAAACAATTACTAAATAAGTTTATCATGAAATTGGCACTGTGTTGGCTGTCCACGATTAAATTTAATTTACACATGATACAATTGTTTTTTCCAGAATGATAAATGTATTCTGAATAATTATATCCCATGTAAATGTTGTTTTCTCCAGAAAGCTGATATTTCGTTGTTTGAACTAGTACCACACCTTTGTTAATGTCGCTCCTGCATGAATGAAACCATTTGTTTTAATCTGCCTTCCAGGTACTTTCCTAAGATACCCTTGTGCAGGGGTAGGCGACTAGATTCACTTGTAAACTGCAAATTGACCACAAATAAGCCCAAAAGAGATTGAATTGAGCAAAAAATGATTTCATACATTGAGACATGAGCACCTGTTTTTATTTGTAGAAACACTTTTTGTCAAATTTCTAGTGATTATATTTTTTTCACAAACTAAAATCCCCAAAATACATTGAATCTTGTATTTTACAAAACTTTTTGGGGCCAAAAATTAATTGCGGGCCAGTATTGGCTCACATATACAGGTCACAACATTGGGCTTACCCAATGACAAAGTTAGGCAAACACGAGGCAGGGTGGGTATAGGGAAGTCAGTGAAGATGGCATATCCCAACAAGGGGTTGAGGTTAGAAGCAGGGGGACAGAGGAGTAGATGGGGTACCCCAGAGAGGAGGGGGGGGTCGGCTGCCTGGACAGTGAGGTTCCTCAGCATGATGGGGTGGGCCTGGTTGCTGTAGTGCTCCTCATCAGCGTTGGTGGCGTAGAGCAGGTCCCGGGACAGGTTAGCCCACTGGCCACGCACCACCACCTCATTCGGACGGCCTACCTGAACCAGCCCTGTGTAAGTGCTCTGTGGAGACAGAGACAGGCAGGTAGAGGTTACTTACTGTACTGACCACTAGCTCAGTTTAAAATACACACACCCCAAAGATAACACCACACAAAACACTATATAAACTAAACAAACCATTTTTAAGCAATGTTAATAGTTCATCAGTTGTTTGTTGGGTTACTTTAGTGAGAACCCTGTGAGTTAGTAAGGTAACAGAAACACAGGTGTAGTGTGGTTACCAGGGTTAGGTCATGGCCCGGTGAGAAGAGGGTTTCTTCTGTAGGACACAGTCCTGCCAGCCACCAGGACGATGTACCAGTCCCTCTCATACTCCTCCAGTGTGCTGAACAGCTCCTCAAGACTCTATTGGCCCCAGACTCACCTGATCAAACAGCAGCTTGAAACTGTACCTGCAGGTAAATAGATCAGGTACAAGCTTTGGATAGCAACATTTAATGTGTAACACACATCCAGTATATACGTTTTAGATTCCATATGTTGGGTAGCAGCTACACGCATGTTTCACCCCTGCCCTCTTTACCTGAAAGCCGTAAGTGCAAGCTGGTCAAGTTATTTGTTTTCAGAGAGCCACTCCAGCCCCTCTGTCCAAGGCACATCCCCACAGTAGACCCTGTAGACATAGCTGGGGCTGGTAAAGGCAGACTCTGTCCCCAGGGAGATGAGGCATGACTGGTCCCTCAGCTCCTCATCCTCCTTCAGGGCTTTGGCCACATCTTCGAAAGCCTTGTCCTGAATGGACAGCGCCAACTGCCCCAGAGTGAACCGAAACCACTCGGGAACAAAAGCATAGGGCTGCTGCAACCGGGATGATAAGGGGGATGTCTTTCACCCAGGGGGCAGACTGAACAGCTCAGTGTGGGGGCAGCTAAAGTTTGCATGGGCCAAGATGCCGGAGGACTCTGTGGGGGGTACTTCAGGGTTCCTGCCCTTGTCCACAGCCGGGAGCCCCAGAGCCTGGAGGGACGAGAGGGCCTACTTTTCAAACCTACTGCCCATCTCCACAGAGCCTGGCAGTGAGGGGCTGGTGTGGAGCACTGTGTCCCCCAGCTGGGCCTCCGTACTTACCAGCACCACCATCCTCCTGGCTGGCTGAGCCCCAAACAGGTCATCCTCATCTGACCAGTCTCCGGAGGTCGTCAATCTGGAGCTGTCCCGTCCATAATTGAGAAAAGAGACGGACTCCACCATAACAGCCTCTGAAGGCTGGGTGACAGTTGACTGGCCAAGATGGGAGGGCTGGAACTTACTTTCCTTTCCTGGTGTCCCCAGTAAAAGTCTTATGTCTTGGGAGAGTTCCTCAGCAGCAGCTACACCAGGGCCTTCAGGATGTCATCCTGGACTTCCTCAGGTCATGCGAGCACATTTCGGGCATCAGAGTAGACGTGGACAGGCAGGGCAGCACATGGGGTGAAGGCGTTACCCAAGTGCAGGTTTAACCCCTGGTTGAGTCCAAGCTGCTCAAAGGCCCCCTCAAACACCTCATCCACCCTCCGAGCCTCCACTGTATGGCACGAGGTGTCCTGCAGCTCCAGACCCTGAAACAAAATGGTCAAATAAGTTCACCACAAATGAGCGATTCAAACACATAACCATTAATGAACCAGTACCTTGATGTTGACCATGCAGTAGCCATATCCTCTCTCCAAGATCATGATCCACACCATGCGGTGTCCTGGAAGCAACCCAGGAAGTGGAAGCCAGGAGCCAGAGAACCTTCAGAGGGAAGGAAAAAAATCAAATGTAGGCCTATCAGCTTCTTCATACACTTATCCACAGCTAAGATTTCGGGTAAGGCTGATTCCATTATGCATCATGTCCCTATTCATAGCATATTCTCATCGCAACCTTTGAGTGGTGTTATACTTGGTCACAGTCATCCCAGTGGTAAATTATTATTATAGGACATGTAGTCAAGAGATGCTATCCTCTGGGGGCTGAAGATGAGAAAGCTTGGAGTATAAACATAGATAAGTTCCCCCTGGTCACAGAACCCTTTCATTTTGCATCAGTAGTGAGTCTTTTCGGCTGTGGATAACTTGGCTGTCGGATTAATTCACCATTTCAGTTGTAGAGGAAGGTCATGATACAGTTTAAACTGGCTGACTGCACAGATCTAAATAGTGAATTCCTTATATTCCTCGGCTTTCCATTAGTCTCTAAATATTCATTACTCTCATGGGAGTAGACTTGGGGAATTTGTACGAGGGGGCATTTCATTTTTGGTCGACAAAGGGGAGAGAGGACAGACATTTTTAGTGAAGTTGTAGTGGCAGAGCGATGGTTGCTTTCGTTTAAGTTTGACTAGTGTTCAAGGATAATGTCATATCCTAAAGCGGCGTCTCGGAATATTCACCGACGCTGCCTCGCGATGGGAAATGACACACTGTGCGTTCTCCGCTCCCGCTCAATGCTCACTGATGCACAGCCGCCAATGTCACAGAGGGGGCAAAGGGAGAGGAAAACACTACACTAAACTCTCCTCGTTCTACTGGATATAGCATGCCCAACAAGCGCTTAGCTTAAATTAAACATCACAGTTCAGGCACCCCCAGTTAGCCAAGAAAACAAAATTGAGTGATGACATTACTATAGCAATTTCTGTTTCTGTTTTGAGTAGTCAATAAATAATTAAGCTTGTACTTGCTCAGTTTCTTCCTTGCCCCCTCCTGACAGCAAATAGAGCACTGAACACGTTTTTTGGAAGAAGCTCTGGCTGGCTTTAGAGTATTATGAGGTTAATGGTGTTGAAACATTTGGATGTAATGAATACAGATCAGAACGATTTTATTCGGGTCACTTCTCGGGAATCACAACTGGATCCTGCAAGCTTACATTACTGCCGGCGTCTCTACTGAGCAACTCACAACATTCCTCTTAATATGAAACCATAAGAGGCTCCCCCCGCCCGGCTCTTTCATCTGCATACATTCACTGCTCGGCCAATCTAAAAAAAGTTCAGTCACTGCGATTGAGTCAACATACATAGTAAGTAATAAAACAACCATGAGGACACGGAGCTGGAACACTGAGTGCACTATGGTGTTCTGTGCTAACTGCTTGTGGTTGGAAAATTAATGGCTTCTCCCAACAATAGGGGTTAAAGATTAAACTGAAAATATGCCCAACACCTAATGCAGTATAATGTATACTGTAAAGTGTGGGTAAATAAGGAAGTCTGACAACGTTACTGCCGGTGTAAATGTAATGTTTACCTTATCATTTCATACATTGTACATAAGCTACAAAGTCATGTCTGGAAAATAAACAGTTATATCAAAGTACTTTCACTTCACCCAGTACCTGGAGTCGCAAGCCAAATAAAAAAGTAACAAGCCTCCCAGGTTTGAAGTACTATCTCCACACCTTGACAAAGCAAAAACAGGTTTAGATTTTTTTGCAAATGTATATTTTTTAAACATCACATTTACATAAGTATTCAGACCCTTTACTCAGTACACTGCCAAAATGTGCCTTTTGGCAGTGATTACAGCCTTGAGTCCTTGGGTATGACTCTACAAGCTTGGCACACCTGTATTCGGGAGTTTCTCCCATTCTTCTCTGCAGATCCTCTCAAGCTCTGTCAGGTTGGATGGGAAGTGTTGCTGCAAAGCTATTTTCAGATCCCTCCAGAGATTTTAGATTGGTTTCAAGTTCAGGCTCTTGCTGGGCCACTCAAGGACATTCAGACACTTGTACTGAAGCCTGCATTGTCTTGGCTTTATGCTTGGGGTCATTGTCCTGTTGGAAGGTGAACCTTCGCCCCAGTCTGAGGTCCTGAGTGCTCTGGAGCAGGTTTCCATCAAGGATCTCTGGCCTTTGCTCCATTCATCTTTCTCTTGATCCTGACTAGTCTCCCAGTCCTTGCTGCTGAAAAACATCCCCACAGCATGATGCCGCCACCACCACCCATGCTTCACCGTAGGGATGTGATTGCCCAGGTGTTGAGCAGTTCCTGGTTTCCTCTAGACGTGATGCTTGGCATTCAGGCCAAAGAGTTCGATCTTGGTTTCATCAGACCAGAGAAATAATCTTGTTTCATGGTCCTTTTAGGTGCCTATTGGCGAACTCCAAGCTGGCTGTAATGTGCCTTTTACTGAGCAGTGGCTTCCGTCTGGCTACTCGACCATAAAGAACTGATTAGTGGAGTGCAGCAGAGATGGTTGTCCTTCTGGTTGATTTCCCCCCCCCCCCAGAGTAACTCTGGAGCTCTGTCAGAGTAACCATCGGGTTCTTAGTCACATCCCTGACCGAGGCCCTACTCCACCGATTGCTCAGTTTGGCCAGGAGGCCAGCTCTAGGAAGAATCTTGGTGGTTCCAAACTTCTTCCATTTAAAAATGGAGTGCACTGTGTTCTTGGGGACCTTCAATGCTACAGACATTTTTTGGTACCCTTCCCCAGGTCTGTGCCTTGACACAATCTTGTCTCGGAGCTCTACAGACTTTCTCAGACCTTATGGCTTGGTTTTTGCTCTGACATGCACTGTCATCTGTGGGACCTTAAATAGACAGGTGTGTGCCTTTCCAAATCATGTCCAATCAATTTAATTTACCACAGGTGGACTCCAATAAAGTTGTAAAAACATCAAGGATGATCAATAGAAACAGGATGCACCTGAGCTCCTTTGAGTCATAGCAAAGGGTATGAATACTTTTAAAATGGAAAAACATACCTTATTTACATTAAATATACAAGCATGTCTTAACCTGTTTTTTCTTTGTCATTATGGGTTATTGTGTGTAGATTGGGGGGGGAGTATTTAATTTTAGAATAAGGCTGTAACAAAGTTAAGGGTTCTAAATACCTTCCAAATGCACTGTAAATGTGTCTGTGTGCTAAGGTGCAGAGAATCAGAGCAGGTGGTCAGTCCAGTTCAAGTGTTCAGCAGTCTGATGGTTTTTAGATAAACGGTCTCTGAGCTTGTCTCTAAGGGGCGGGCCATTACCATGGTAACGGTGGGATTCACATGTCTGACAGATTCTCCGACATACCTTTGCTAGTACCAATTGAGCAAGCTCAAACAAACATTGAACAACCTAGCGTGTGAACAAAACAACGTAAATAGCCAAGAAACACAAGGACAAAGTCACACTTCAGTAGATTTTTTGGTAAATTCGACCAACTTCAAGTTGTGCGCTTCTAAAAATGTATATTTCAGTGCGCACAGCGCCCCAGGCACTGTTGCTGCACGCAAGTTGGGATATATGGGACTCTACATAGGTCTTTGTATAGAAATAAATCATTCTTATTTCTACGATTCTTTGTGTGATTAGCTACCAGCTATGAAACAAAATTGCATAAAGACATTAAATAGCAACGGATGGATTTTTTGTTGTTGCTATAAATCACAATTCGCACATGCTCATGCTCTTACTTAAGCTTACTTTTTCAGTTCGTACGCATCTACTTATTGGCGCATATGCAAGTATAATGGTCACATCGTAGAGCCCTGAAATTCATTCAAAGCATCATGCTCTCCCCTTCCTCTTTGTAAATAAATTTGACTACAACCATGGAGTCTGGACAGAGGCAGGCGGTGCCCATGGGCCCAACCCAACTATGCTGAGGCCTAGGGAAGCCCAAAGGAAGATGGGCAGGGTGAAGAGGGGCAGCAGAGGAGCAGAGATCATGGCAAACAGGAACACCACAGAGAGCAGCAGAGGACACAGGGAAGCGTTCGGGGCCAGGAGGTTCCCGGCCGACTGAAGCCTCAGTCCAGGAGGTCACCAGCAGGGTCAGGGCAAACTTCAGCTTGGACAGGAACTGGAGCAGCCTATCACTCAGCAGGCCCACCTGGGTTGACAAATGAAAGACAAAAACTTTGTGCATTTCTGGTTTTGGGCGATACTAAAGATTAAACCAGGACTTCAATTTCAATGTTCAACTTTAAATATTTTTCCGTAAAAAGATCATGCCTAAGTCATGAATGCTGAAATGTGTCGTTACCAGAAGGAGCTGGACCCCTATGCCCATACTGTCCCACCCAGGCAGTCTGGTTTCCCCTGCAGCCAGCCTCACTGACACCATCTGAAACAGGGCATCCTCAAAGCTCTGCCACACCTGCACAACACAGAGACCCATTACTCAAATCAACATGACTTAAATCATATTGATAACAGAGGATCAATGGTCATGAAGTCACCGGAGAGAGAAACTCTGGTTGATTGATATACAGTACATGCTTACGTTATACATAAAATAATCCATGTGTACCATTCTGAAGGCCCGGGTGAATCCCACACTGAGAGAGGCTGTGTGGAGTTGCTGAACAGAGCCATCCAGCATCAGCAAAACAATCATTGCAAAGGGAGACACTGCAATGTAAAACACAGTCACCGTTAAATATAATGTATTACGATGCATGAATAGTATGTTTCAGTAATGACAAAGCAATACTATATTGCAAGGTGAGCTCACTCAGATTGAGCAGCACCCTCCTGATGGCCCCAGCCACGGGGAGACCCCTTCTGCGCTGCTTGAACACCGGGACATTGGCCATTCCTCTTGGGTACAGTGGGTTGAGGAATACTCCTCCAAAAACATAGGCTCCCTGGATCTCTCCGAGAGCCCAGCAGACAATGAAGAGGATGAGGTAGCTGACAGCAGCTTGTGGTCCCCTGGCCAGGTTCTGAAAGGGACTGAGGAAGTGATGTAAGAGGCCTGCCTCAGCCATGGCCCCCGGCAATAGCCCCAGGTAGAGCAGCATCTCCCTGCAGCACAACTGCCAGCCAAACCAGCAGGGAGTGGAAGAGGATGCCCCCCTACGCCATCCACTGTCGCCGCGGGTCACCCTGGGACCTCCTCTACAATGTGCCCCAAATTGTCTGAGATCTAAACTAAGCAGAAACCCCATGGCCATGGAGAAGACGACCACACCCACGGTGGACAGGATGAAGAAGGTACAAACAGTGACACATGCAGATATGGCGAACATCCCCAGCAACCTTTAGGAAGGACAGAGAGCACAGAATCATAGGCGCTCACACAGGCATATGGTAAAGAGCTCAAGGAACTACATCAGTGACTTAAGTATAATCAGACTGCATCTAAATGTTGACAAAAAAACAACTGATGTAGCAAGCAAAATAAACCTAAGGTTACTGGACATGGGAGAGCAGCCCAAACCGAACACCAGTGCCTGCTCCATGCCCCAAAGGAGGAGGGCGTCCAGAGGTGACAGCATGCCCAGCGCCAACAGCAGAGGCCGGACCAGGAACACCACATGAAGAACCTGACTGGTTAGCTGGAACTCTGGCACTGGATCTGTAAATCTGGACTCCAGCATAGGGGAAAAAAACAAGCAAATCACAAAATGTAAGCAATCCTATCAAAATATCCATAAGTTTCAAAACAGTCATTAAGACCAATTTTGTTATTTCTTACCTATCAGTAAGGTCCACAGCTATGACAGTTAATATGTAGAGTGGTCAGATGAGTGGGATGATCTCATAGGTGTCCTGTGCCTGGAATGTGGCCATCTCTGCGTCCGTGTTGATGATAAGGGAGTACTCTGCCGTACAGTCACCCAGCTCAGGACAAAGACCACCAAGGCTACACCCACACTGCCGTACAGTGTAGTTAACCTGCCCAGGAGCACATACCATGTTCCCAGGCCACAGAGGGTCCCCGCCAGCATGGTGTGGAGCACCACGTTCAGCCCAAACCTCTTCCCTGGGGCGATGAACCTCACTGTCTCTGGGCCTACACAGTTGGTGAACTCCACCTCATCAGCCAGGATGTTGGGCACTCCCAACCTCTCCACCGTGCCATTCCTGCAGGCTGCATACAGTGCCAGGGCCTGGACACCCACTGCTGCCCCAAGCATGAGCATAGCAGACAGCACAGCAGCGTGGAGCTCCTCCTGCAGCTGGCACAGCAGCGTGCCAATGCCACCCAACAGCCATGGTGTCAAGAACAAGTCCGCCTGGTTGACATAGATATAAGGCGGGGCGCAGTAGCCCAACTTCAAGCACGGACCCCCCAGCACCATCTGAGGGAAACGCTTCCAGAACTCCTGCTTGTATTCATTGAGCAAGGGCACATCTGGCCCCATCCTGACCATGCCCTAGGGTGGTGCAGGTCATCTTTCTGGGGCTGCAGTTAGCATCCGTGTCATCCTATAGGACAAGATCAGAGGCAGCTTGAGTCATATGTCTGCCACAAAAGGAATGCTGCTTGCAGGATTTTTTATTATACAAACTCCCTCGAAAACCTACCTAACATCAGTAATGTATAATTGTCAACAGGTTTGCTAGGTATGTTTTCAACTGCTGTCAAAGAGCTGGCTGCCTGGGTGCGTCAGTCACCCACGCACGGATGACTAAGTTCGTAGTCAGGTCAATAACATTGCAAAGCTACACTAGTACATGTTGTATAAACTGACCTTGACTAAAACATGTAAACAGTAATGGCTAGCTAACGTTATCCGTGCGTGGTTGCAAATAAAACATAAATACAAGCTTGCAGCATAACATACGCTAGCTGCATTCATATATATGGGATGGCTAGCTAGCTACTGAGGCAGAAATAACGTTTGTGAAAAAAATAATTAGCTAGCTACATTAAATTTAGCTATCTAGCTAACATTAACTAGCTAAATGACCTCTTGTACCTTTGAATGGAGAGATAGGATATCCTTTAAATTAAGCGGCTGTCGTATTAATTTTCGACAGTAAGTATAGCAATTTGTTTAGATACAAAAATGCTGTCTTAAATGTGCCGTTCCCAGTGAGCAACGATAGCTAGCTAACATTTGAGGCTAGAAAATAATCACAACAATAAGTGAGGGCTTGCCCTCCAACTTGGTTCGGCAATGTTTGCACTTTGTGACAAAACAGTCAAACTCAGCCTACCCATCAATTTCCACTCCGTTCTTCTTCTTCTTCTTCTTCTTCTTCTTCTTCTTCTTCTTCTTCTTCGTGGTTTAACGGCGTTTGGCATCCAATAAATGTTGCATTACCGCCACCAACTAGACTGGGGTATAAATCTCTTATACCTTCAGTGGGAAAGGGGGGGATACTGTGTAATCTAACCCTATTCCAATATTTAAACCCATCTAGTCCTAGCTCAGGCTAACAGCCTGGAAGGATGGGACACCACCAGTCAACTGTAACTCTTTTGAAGTCAAATCTCGTACACCCAAATACTTCCCCGCAGCTGCCACCACAAGCTCTATTTTTTTGCGGTACAGTTGATAACCATTGCTATGTATGCTACAAAGCCAATCTTACTGAAGCATATATCACTCATATATCACTCATTGGCCTATCCCTCTGTACTGGCGCATATCTACCACTCACACAAATCCTTTCAGAATCCCTCCCCATTGACCCATCTTCCGCTACTTTCTTCACTGCCTCAGCAAATGGACACCCTCTCCATTACTCCAACCCTGGTACACTCAACCTGCCTCTCTCGCACCAGACACTTCTGATCCCCAGCCCCATGGGCACCCCTACAATTAACACATACTGCTTCTTTCCCCAATACTTCACATTCTTTTCTCTTGTGACCTTCTGCTCACCCCACTCACCAGATGGGACTATCTAAAAACATTTCTATACAGCTATTATCGAAAGTGACTTTTTTGTAGCAAGTTAGGAGAACTTAGGCAGCAGGAGAATTAGGTTAAGATTATGAAAAGGGTTCGTTTAAAAAAAAATGCTTTCTTAACCTGCTGCGAAAATCACTTTGGGCGAAGTGTCATGTTTTTGGGGAGTCCCCTCACCAGACAGACCAAAAGACAGACAGAGAGAGACACACGCCCAAACACACACATCCTCATGTTTGCATTGAACTGCTCTTTTCTTATCATTGCCGTACGGATAGCTACAGTTGAAGTCAAAAGTTTACATACACTTAGGTTGGAGTCATTAAAACTTGTTTTTCAACCACTCCACACATTTCTTGTTAACAAACTATTGTTTTGGCAAGTCGGTTAGGACATCTACTTTGTGCATGACACAAGTAATTTTTCCAACAGTTGTTTACAGACAGATTATTTCACTTATAATTCACTGTATCACAATTCAATTGAGTCAGAAGTTTACATACACTACGTTGACTGTCTTTACACAGCTTGGAAATTTTCAGAAAATGATGTCATGGCTTTAGAAGCTTCTGATAGGCTAATTGACATAATTTGAGTCAATTGGAGGTGTACCTGTGGATGTATTTCAAGGCCGACCTTAAAACTCAGTGTATCTTTGCTTGACATCATGGGTAAATCAAAATAAATCAGCCAAGACCTCAGAAAAAAAACTGTAGACCTCCACAAGTCTGGTTCATCCTTGGGAGGAATTTCCAAATGCCTGAAGGTACCACGTTCAACTGTACAAGCAATAGTACCCAAGTATAAACACAATGGGACCAAGCAGCCGTCATACCGCTCAGGAAGAGACGCGTTCTGTTTCCCAGAGATGAACGTACTTTGGTGTGAAAAGTGCAAATCAATCCCAGAACAACGGCAAAGGACTTCGTGAAGATGCTGGAGGAAATGGGTACAAAAGTATAAAATCCACAGTAAAAAAAGTCCTATATCGACATAACCTCAAAGGCCGCTCAGCAAGGAAGAAGCCACTGCTCCAAAACCGCCATAAAAAAGCCAGACTACAGTTTGCAACTGCATATGTGGACAAAGATCGTACTTTTTGGAGAAATGTCCTCTGGTCTGATGAAACTGTTTGGCCATAATGCCCATTGTTATGTTTGGAGGAAAAAGGGGGAGGCTTGTGTAGCCGATGTGAAATGGCTAGCTAGTTAGCGGTGGTGACCGCTAGTGGCGTTTCCATCTGTGACGTCACTTGCTCTGAGACCTTGAAGTAGTGGTTCCCCTTGCTCTGCAAGGGCCGCGGCTTTTGTGGAACGATGGGTAGCGATGCTTAGAGGGTGACTGTTGACGTGTGCAGAGCGTCCCTGGTTCGCGCCCAGGTCGGGGCGAGGGGACGGAAGTAAAGTCTATACTGTTACACTTGCAAGCCGAAGAACACCATCCCAACCGTGAAGTACGAGGGTGGCAGCATCATGTTGTGGGGGTGCTTTCCTGCAGGAGGGTCTAGGGCGCTTCCCAAAATAGATGGTGTCATGAGGGAGGAAAATTATATGGAGATATTGAAGCAACATCTCAAGACATCAGTCAGGAAGTTAAAGCTTGGTTGCATGTGTCTTCCAAATGGACAATGACCCCAAGCATGCTTCCAAAGTTGTGGCAAAATGGCTTAATAAGGACAACAAAGTCAAGGTATTGGAGTGGCCATCACAAAGCCCTAACCTCAGTCCCATGTCAAATGTGTGGGCACAACTGAAAAAGCGTGTGTGAGGAGGCCTACAAACCTGACTCAGTTACACCAGCTCTGTCAGGAGGAATGGGCCAAAATTCACCCAACTTGCTGTGGGAAGCTTGTAGAAGGCTACCTGAAACGTTTGACCCAACAATTGAAAGGCAATGCTACCAAATACTAATTGAGTGTATGTAAACTTCTGTCCCACTGGGAATGTGATGAAAGAAATAAAAGCTGAAATAAATCATTCTCGCTACTATTATTCTGACATTTCACATTCTTAAAATAAAGTGGTGATCCTAACTGACCTAAGACAGGGAATTGTTACGTGAATTAAATGTCAGGAATTGTGAAAAACTGAGTTTAAATGTATTTGGCTAAGGTGTATGTAAACTTTAACTGTATGTATTAAAATGGGCGACCAATTGTGAAAGGATTTCCATTCCCAGTACTGTATACAAAGAGGGACCTTAGTTCACTGGTGTCAAGATCAACTTTCAGTTCAGGGTTAATTGAGAGTCACCTCTGGGACTGAGGGGATTTTGACTGTGATTAGGCCAAAAACGATCAGGATGTTGGAAGGTGCAGAAGGGTAAGAGAAGTTGATTCCATACAGTGTGAGCAAAGCACAAATCACAGCAGATTTAGCTGTTATTGTCCTCAACAATTATTTCAAAGAGATCATTTGAGGTTACATACGATGGCAATGGCTTCATCTCTTCTATAGGCTACAGTACAGTAAGTTCTTGTTTGAGAGTTTTATATAAGGAGAATCTGCACGGATTAAATCACCTTTCCTTCAAATGTCTAAAACAATGCTTAATCAGTAAACAAGTCCTTTAGGTATAATGAGATGGCGGGGATGGCCTATTGGTTTTAGAGAGAAAATAGGACAAAATTAATATCACATAAAAGTCGAATAAAAAGCACATAGCACAGGCTACTGTTGTTCAGGCAACGTAAAATAACGAAGGGATTTACCACCTCCGATTGTTTTCCATCAAGAACAATGAAAATCAGATCCATCTCTGTAATTAGAATGACATCAAATACATACGTCGCTTCAGTCTATCCTTCTTATCCCAAGTCATTTCCTACCTTAACATTTGACAGTGTCTTTAATTCAAAGAGCTTATGCGCTGACCACAAATGACTCAAAGAATTACTAATATCAATATTACCTTTTAACTTATCATAGTTTAATGAATAAGAGCAAATCAGCTCCTTTTTTATTTTTATATCATGAAAGTGATTGCAGTTCATAGCTTGTCTGGTCCTTCCAGATGTTATATTTTCTGTCAGGGTGAGAGAGGAACGAGACTAAACAGGAGGATCATGGAGAGTGATCAAGAGATAAGGCTAAAATATCAACACAAAGAAAAATCACCTGGAGTAAAGGAGATTACAGTTGTTGTTGACTAGGACTGAGGGGATAGGGTTGGACAGGAGGTTATTCTCTGTCGTCTTAAAAAAAAGCTCTCTGCCCCGTGTAAAATAAACAAACTAAAAACCCTTCAGCAGCTACAACAACCCATATTATACCCGTGAATCCTGCGAAAGTGACTAAAATATAGCCCTTGACCCCTTTGTCTTTTACATATGATAGTGGGATATCCGTTTATGAATTCAGACTTGCAGGGTCAGGAAAGATTAGAGACTGGGTATGGTCAGGGAGTGGTTAGAGGGGTAGTTGCAAATGGATCACGGAATATTTGTGGCAATAAATAGTGGTTATATGGATACAGCTCCTTGCCCTTAAGCAACCAGTTGATGTTAATACAAGCACATTCATGTATGAGGTTATAATTGATGGAATACAGTGCATTCAGAAAGTGCTCAGACCCCTTGACATGTTGTTATGTTACAGCCTTATTCTCAAATTGATTAAATAGTTTTGACATCAATCTACACACAATATCCCCTACTGACGAAGCAAACAGATTATTTTATTTTTGCAAATGTATAAAAAAATAAAAACGTAAATGTTACATTTGCATAAGTAATCAGACCCTTTTCTCAGTACTTTGTTGAAGCACCTTTGGCAGCAATCCAGCCTCGAGTCTTCTGTATGACGTTACAAGCTTGGCACACCTGTATTTGGGGAGTTTCTCCCATTCTTCTCTGCAGATTCTCTCAAGCTCTGTCAGGTTGGATGGGGAGCGTCGCTGCAAAGCTATTTTCAGGGTTCTCCAGAGATGTTCGATCAAGGATCTCTCTGTACTTTTCTCCGTTCAGCTTTTCCTCGATCCGGACTCTTTCCCTCTCCCAGTCTCTGCTGCTGAAAAATATCCCCACAGCATGATGCTGCCACCACCATGTTTCACCGTAGGGATGGTGTCAGGTTTCCTCCAGACGTGATGCTTGGCGTTCAGGCCAAAGACTTCAATCTTGGTTTCATCAGACCAGAGAATCTTGTTTCATGGTCTGAGAGTCCTTTTAGGTGCATTTCTGCAAACGCCAAGTGGGTTGTCATGTGCCTTTTATTGAGTAGTGCTTCCGTCTAGCTATTTTACCATAAAGGCCTGATTGATGGAGTGCTGCCGAGATGGTTGTCCTTCTGGAAGGTTCTCCCATCTCCACAGAAGAAATGTTAGGGTGACCATTGGGATCTTGGTCACCTCCCAAGGCCCTTCTCCCCTGATTGCTCAGTTTGGATGGGCAGCCAGCTCTATGAAGAGTCTTGGCGGTTCCAAACATATTCCATTTCAGAATGATGGAGGCCACTGCATTCTTGGGGATCGTCAATGCTGCAGACATGTTTTGGTAGCCTTCCCCAGATCTGTGCCTCGACACAATCCTGTCTCGGAGCACTATGGACAATTCCTTTGACCTCATGGCTTGGTTTTTGCTTTGACATGCACTGTCAACTGTGGGACCTTATATAGACAGGTGTGTGCTTTTACAAATCATGTCCAATCAATTGAATTTACCACAGGTGGACCCCAATCAAGTTGTAGAAACATCTCAAGGATGATTAATGGAAACAGCATGCACCTGAGCTCAATTTCGAAACTCATTGCAAAGGGTCTGAATAATTATGTAAATAAGTTATTTCTGTTGAATTTTAGTACATTTGCAAAAATGTCTAAAAACCTGTTTTAATTTTGTCATTATGGGGTGTTGTGTGTAGACTGATGTAATTAAAATAATTTCATCCGTTTTAGAATAAGGCTGTCATGTAACAAAATGTGGAAAAAGTGAGGGGGTCTGAATACTTTCCAAATGCACTGTATCTATATGAACTGAAGAAAATAAATAACTACATTTTGTTGCCTTTTTAAAGGGCATGCTTTTCGAGTATACACAGAATAAGCATATTTTCCCTTTCTCGCTCATTATCCTTCTTTCTCTATCCTTTCCTATTTTGCTCCAGGGAGATAGACAGGAAATTAATTACAGGGAGCCTGACAGACCACAACAATAAGACAATGACAGGTTTTTATAGAGGGCATTATGTCAAGATTATCTCTGAATGGGGTATTTTCTTGTGGGTCTGTAAAACTAACTTGCAACATAATACGTACCTTGTGAAAGATAAATATATTCACATTTTGATAATGTTACATTGTGGAAACACGTGGTTGCCATAGTAAAATTAAATTTCGTCTTCAGAATAAGCATACAAGGAATCTGATTTGTGTTGCGATAATTGTAATCTGAACCCCATGCACACATTACACACAGCTTCGATATGTTATTAATAAGTAATATATTTATCCTCATGACTTGGTCACAGAATATTTTCCTTTATAACGAATATAGAACGAGGCTATATCTTTTCAAAATATTGGTATTCTTCATCCCCTGGATGAACTTTCACTTTTTAAGGCGCTGTAGTCTGTATTATTTGATGATTGAGCTTAAACATCCATTAATGTGCTCAACCCTCTCACTTCACCCACAAACCCAACCCCCTGCCTTGGAATCTTAGTAGATAGCACAGAAAACATGGTCCATTCAGCAATTATTCACACAGTCTTGGGCTAATGGTACTCTGAATGCACAGACACAGCAGAATGAAGTGAGTCAGTGGACCAGCAGTAATGGCCCCATGTAGTGTGTGTGTGTGTGTGTGTGTGTGTGTGTGTGTGTGTGTGTGTGTGTGTGTGTGTGTGTGTGTGTGTGTGTGTGTGTGTGTGTGTGTGTGTGTGTGTGTGTGTGTGTGTGCAGGGTCGCAACTTTCACTGGGGACGGGGGGACATGACCCCCCCTCCCCCTCCCACACACACACACATTTTAAAGTGGCATTTTTGACCCCCTCAGTTTTATAATTGCAGAGTGATACAAAAAGCGGCATCGGTGTGCTTCGGGACCATGCAGACGCCTCAGAGAGGTCTGGTAGACTGGTGATTTCAGCCGGCAGGATTTAGGACTGTGCGGACACTACAGAGCATGCGGACAGGCTGTGTGAAGGCAAAGCTATTATTATAGGACCAGCACGATGCTGCTGTCTGGAGCTGTTGTCTCTGTGTGTTTTCTTCGGGTTGTAAAAGCAAGCAGAGCAGAAACTAAACAGGCTCCTCTTTATTTGATTGATGTAGCTGGCAAGGTAACTGTTGTTTGACTTAACAGAAAAATAAGTATTTATTTCCAGTGCTGAGCTAGTAGTGTAACTGACATGTAACATGTAACATTACATGATTCATCCCCTCTCGACTGAAGATCCTTCTGAAGAGAATGAACTAGCTAGTGGGCCACCACAGCCAGTTCAGCTTTAGCCATCTGTCAGGTAGCAGCATCGAACAGCTGTTGTGTGTATTGAAATGTTTTATAACCTTTTTGTCCTGTTTCAACAGAAGTAAATTAACTTGGCTAGTTTTTCGGCAGTTGATGTACCATTAGAGCTTGCCAAACATTAGCTAACATTAGCTAGCTCACTAACTTTAGCTATTATTTATGCCTCAATCCCGCTAGACCTGAATCAAACGATGAAACAAGCAGCCAAATGATTGAAGACCAATATTTTGACATTTCTTGACTGTGCAATGTGATTTTTTTATTAGTCAGTATAGCAATATAATGTTATTGATCTATCCGTTTCCCTTGCTAATTCCCTACTTTTATTTTTTCATTTAGTGTGTGGATCAGGTTTAATTATGCGGATAGATTGTAGCTTCCATCAATGTAATTGTCTGAATCATTTCAGATCCCCCATATATTTTGGGGGTAAATACATATATTTATATATTCATACCCACATATATATATATAAACATGCATACATATACACATACACATACACATACATACACGTACATATATATGTATATATATATATATATATATATATATATATATATATATATATATATATATATATATATATACATATATATATATATATATACATATCTTTTGAAAAAATATGTTCCTTTATTATTCCCTGCAAACCCTACCACCCCTCCCCTAATTGCAGTAAACAAATAAACAATAACACTTAGGCTTCTACTTCCAGCTTATATATACTATTTAGATTTTGCAGACACAATCTATTTTACAATACTTATATTTTGTTGTTTTTGTTACTGGCAATCCTTTATTTCTGATGTCCGTCCAGTTTGATTTTTATTTGACATATATTGCTAACTGTGCAATTTCACAACAGTTCTGAACCTATATACATTTCACAGACCCAGAATGTTTTATATTTGTTATCTTCTTATTATTAGTCCCACCCTTCAGCTCCATTCAACCCCTCCTATCTATCTCTTAACACCATCCATATTGGATTTCTATTTGCCATATATTTTTCAACTGTGCTGTGATGCTTCACAAAAGTTCTGAACCTTTCTATGCTCATAGTTTCTACAGGTTGTAAATGAAAGATAAAAATGTTTCTAAAATAATTATTATATTATTGATCGATTGACTATGACTTTTCAAATAACCTAGTATTGCTATCAGCAGGGTTAGCTCCAGGGAAATGTTGCAATTCTTCAGCCATTCCTGGACCTGTGACCAAAAACAAGCTACATATGATATGGGCAGTAACAAAATAAATGATAAAATGACTCTGCCTCCTCGCTGCAAAATCTGCATAGCCGGGAAGGTGGTATCCCCCATGTATATAATATTCTATTGGTTGCAAGAATTTTGTAGTCATTTTAATTGAAAAATTCAAAGTTTTGAATCCGCTGTTGTTTGGGTGTCAATTCATAAACCATGTGCCATGGAATTGGTACATCGAAAATCTCTTCCCAACGATTTTGCAATCTATATTGCAGGCTAGACTGTCATGGTGCACAATCAGTACACAACACTATGTTCATCATGTCTTAGCAGGATCAGATGGTGACAGGTGTCCCAGCAGGGTCAGGCAGCCAGGGAAGACCAGTCTACGGAGCTCAGGTGAATTTTGCAGTTTATCATAACAATCACGAATGGATACAAAGTTCCAGTCATGTGTGCTCCCTTTTGGCCTCTAGGTCACCAGGCTGCTCGTTATGTTGCACACCTGTCAATAGCGGTACGAGCATCTGGGCATAATGACACTCACCTGGACTCCATCACATCCTTGATTACCTGCCCTATATATGTCACTCCCTTTGGTTTCTTTCCCAGTCATCATGGTTCCTGTTCCATGTCGGTGCGCTGTTCGTGGTTCGTTCATTTATTAATTTAAGGTATTCACTCCCTGAACTTGCTTCCCGACTCTCAGCGTACATCGTTACAGTTCCGTTTTGAATTGATGGGTCGGCTACAGTCTGGGAGTAATGGTCATTTCAATTACTGAACCATTCTATGCTTGGATGATATAATTTTTAAATGTACACCAAGGAAATTATTTTCCATGCCTCATCTGAGCAGGATCAGATGGTGATAGGGGTCTCAGCAAGGTCAGGCAGCCAGGAAAGACCAGTCTGTGACGGAGCTGAGGGGAACTTTTGAAGAAACAACACTTTATTCTCTCTGTGCAGCAAACACTTTAAAACTGTATCAAGGGTTGAGTGGATTTCCCCGATGAGACAAAACATGTCAAACAAAAATGTGAGGAAGACCTGGGACACACTGATGATGCATGGATACCCAGGTTTGAATGCCCAGTCATGTTCATATAATCTCAGACATAAATTAATGCAGTTTAAGACCATCCATAGAACATACTATATGCCAGTGAAACTAAATATAATGCACTCAGAAATGTAACTCCTCTGCTGGAGGTGTAAAACACAAAAGGGGACATCTTTGCATATGTTATGATTTTGCAAAGGCTTGCTGAATTCTGGCAAAAAGTGTGTTATTTTATCAGCATGTCTACAGATTCTCCCTGCTCCCTGTTTTTGTTTGCCTTGAAATGTTGATACTGGAGACTTATAAAAGAAGAAACTGTGTAATCTAGAATTTATAGCAGCTAAGAAATGCATTGTCATTAATTGGAAGGTTGGTTATCATCCCCCAATGTCAAAATGGATGGCAGGAATGTGAAGTACTGCATCACTGGATTACATTTATTACAAGATTAAAGGTATACTATTCAACTTTAAGGTCTGAGTGCCTTACATGGAATACTGTATGACAGTAGGGGTCTGTATTGAAAACGTTTTTTTTCTTCGAGCAGTCGCAAAGAAACATTTTTATGGCACACGACACCTGTACGTTTTGCCCCTGTCTCAGTGGACTAATCAATTGGAGGCCGCAGGGATGCCACAGTCCAAGAATATGGGGATTGTGGCTCAGATGCACAAGGCACATCTCTCTCCAGAATGCTCTCATTCCTGGCATTTGGTGGGTATTCATTGTTTTATAACTTAATTGTGTCCATTGTTTGCTTTGTCTATCAACTCCCCATTACATATATCACCAGTAGTAGCCTACATTTAGCGGTAATTCCCATCATTTCTCATCTGCAATGTTTGTTTGGTTACGGTGATTTCTGTTATTGCATTAAATATATTATTTCTACAGTCAGTTACCATTCTCATTGTCAGTGGACATGTATTTTGCAGAACACACAACCTATGCTACACTTGTGAGAAACAAGTTTTTGTTTATTTCATTACAATTATGAGTTGTCAATTTTGTTTGAATTCCTCTTGTCAATGTTGAGTTAGGACATGCACCTGATTCTGCATATAGAGGTAGGACTAGTCTATGCCCAGCCAATGTGATTTATATGATATTCATTTTTATCAGGATAGTTTCTACCTGCAGGCTAAAATGTTGTGTTGGCTTTGTGTAGGCTATTTTTACATAGTTAGCTGTGTGTGTGTGTAGCAAGTGTGTGGGGCGGGGGTATAAAGTACAATCTCCAACTGATTCAAGACAAGCATCTAATGATGTACCTAGACTATGGTTGCCCAGACCCACACTCAATCCCTATCCCTCCCTTTTTCTAACCATTCCTCCCAGGCTCCATATCAGGCAGATGAAAACATAACCTGTCACATTCCATCCCATTAAACCAGCCATGAACCATGTGTTCTACTCACAGGGAGACACACAGAGAGAGGGGGGGAGGGGGGTAAGAAAAGAGCAAGACGGGGCACGGAGTGTGAGAGAGGAGAGACAGAGGGGCTAGGAAAGAAATGGGGGGGTGAAGGCTAAGTGCATCTGGGCACACTTTAGACGAATGAATTATTCATAATCTTAATGCTAATGTAATTTTAATGAAAAAAAAATAGACAAATATATTCAAGGGACAAACATACAGTAGGAAGGTTTTTACTTGACACATTTTAGACCTATGTACATACAGTACACATACAAACATTTACACATAAAAAAATAAATAATAATTTTTCACCTTTATTTAACCAGGTAGGCCAGTTGAGAACAAGTTCTCATTTACAACTGCGTCCTTGCCAAGATAAAGCAAAGCAGTACGACAAAAACAACAACACAGAGTTACACATAAACAAACGTACAGTCAATAACACAATAGAAAAAATGTATGTACAGTGTGTGCAAATGTAGAAGAGTAGGGAGGTAAGGCAATAAATAGGCCATAGAGGTGAAATAATTACAATTTAGCATTAACACGAGTGATAGATGTGCAGATGATGATACTGGGGTGCAAAAGAGCAAGAAGATAAATAACAATATGTGGATGAGGTAGTTGGGTGTGCTATTTACAGATTGGCTGTGTACAGGTACAGTGATCGGTATGCTGCTCTGACAGCTGATGCTTAAAGTTAGTGAGGGAGATAAGTCTCCAGCTTCAGTGATTTTTGCAATTAGTTCCAGTCATTGGCAGGAGAGAACTGGAAGGAAAGGCAGCCAAAGTAAGTGTTGGTTTTGAGGATGACCAGTGAAATATACCTGCTGGAGCGCGTGCTACGGGTGGGTGGTCCTATGGTGACCAGTGAGCTGAGATAAGTTTACCGAGCAAAGACTTATGGATGACCTGGAGCCAGTGGGTTTGGCGAATATGTAGTGGGGGGCACCAGCCAACGAGAGCATACAGGTCGCAGTGGTGTCTAGTATATGGGGCTTTGGTGACAAAACGGATGGCACTGTGATTGACTACATCCAATTTGCTGAGTAGAGTGTTGGAAGCTATTTTGTAAATGACATCGCCAAAGTCAATGATCGGTAGGATAGTCAGTTTTACGAGGGTATGTTTGTCAGCATGAGTGAAGGAGGCTTTGTTGCGAAAGCTGATTCTAGATTTAATTTTGGATTGGAGATGCTTAATGTGAGTCTGGAAGGAGAGTTTACAGTCTAACCAGACACCTAGGTATTTGTAGTTGTTCACATATTCTAAGTCAGAACTGTCCAGAGTAGCGATGCTAGACGTGTGGGCGGGTGTGGGCAGCGATCGGTTGAAGAGCATGCATTTGGTTTTACTATGCTTAATGTGAGTCTGGAAGAAGAGTTTACCATCTAACCAGACACCTAGGTATTTAAAGTTGTCTACATGTTCTAAAACATATTCTAAGTCAGAACCGTCCAGAGTAGTGATGCTAGGCGGGCGGGTGCGGGCAGCAATCGGTTGAAGAGAATGCATTTAGTTTTACGAGCATTTAAAAGCAGTTGGAGGCCACAGAAGGAGTGTTGTATGGCATTGAAGCTTGTTTGGAAGTTTGTTAACAGTGTCCAAAGAAGGGCCAGATGTATACCGAATGGTGTCTTCTGCGTAGAGGTGGATCAGAAACTCACCAGCAGCAAGAGCGACATCATTGATATATACAGAGAAAAGAGTCGGCTCGATAATTGAACCCTGTGGCATCCCCATAGAGACTGCCAGAGGTCCAGACAACAGGCCCTCCGATTTGACACACTGAACTCTATCAGAGAATTAGTTGGTGAACCAGGCGAGGCAGTCATTTGAGAAACCAAGGCTGTTGAGTCTGCCGAGAAGAATGTAGTGATTGACAGAGTCGAAAGCCTTGGCCAGGTCGATGAAGATGGTTGCACAGTATTGTCTTTTATCAATGGCGGTTATGATATCGTTTAGGACCTTGAGTGTGGCTGAGGTGCACCCATGACCAGCCCATAAACCAGATTATATAGTGGAGAAGGTACGGTGGGATTCAAAATGGTCGGTGACCTGTTTGTTAACTTGGCTTTCGAAGATTTTAGAAAGGCATGACAGGATGGATATAGGTCTATAACAGTTTGGGTCTAGAGTGTCTCCCCCCTTTGAAGAGAGGGATGATCGTGGCAGCTTTCCAATAATTAAAATTCTCAATTATTGTGGATTTATCGGTGGTGACAGTGTTTCCTAGCCTCAGTGCAGTGGGCAGCTGGGAGGAGGTCCTCTTATTCTCCATAGACTTTACAGTGCCCCAGAACTTTTGGGAGTTTGTGCTACAGGATGCAAATTTATATTTGAAAAAATTTGCCTTTGCTAAAAAGTTGCATATCGCGGGGGCTGTTCGATGCTAATGCAGTACGCCACAGGATGTTTTTGTGCTGGTCAAGGGCAGTCAGGTTCTGGAGTGAACCAAGGGCTGTATCTGTTCCTGGTTCTACATTTTACTTGAATGGGGCATGCTTATTTAAGATGGCGAGGAAAGCACTTTTAAAGAATAACCAGGCATCCTCTACTGACGGAATAAGGTCAATATCCTTCCAGGATACCTGGGCCAGGTCGGTTAGAAAGGCCTGATCGCTGAATTGTTTTAGGGAGCGTTTGACAGTGATGGGGGGTGGTCATTTGACCGCGGACCCATTACGGACGCAGGCAATGAGGCAAGGATCGCTGAGATCCTGGTTGAAGACAGTAGAGGTGTATTTAGAGGGCAGGTTGGTCAGGATGATATCTATGAGGGTGCCCATGTTTACGGATTTGGGGTTGTACCTGGTAGGTTCATTGATAATTGGTAAGGGTATCTGCAGAGCAAGTTGCTGCAGGGGGTACAGAGCTGTTTGCCTGGGTTGGGGTAGCCAGGTGAAGTCACATATCCGCACATGCAGATGAGATGCAGTGACGCGACTTTCCCACACATTCTTAAAACTGTGGGGGACAAAAATACAATTTATCATTGAAATGTGACACAAAACAAGCCAGTGGTGTGCTTTAGAACCATGTGGACACCTCCGAGGGGTTTTGTAGGCTGTTTAGAGTATTTATCCAACTGGATTTAGGACCACTCGGACACCAGAGAGCAGGCTGACAGGCGGTGTGAAGGCAAAGCTTCTGGAAGGCTGGCTGGACCAGCGCCGGAGAATTGAGCATGGTTCAGTGTGTACGCATTGCGCTCTTTCGTGCATGTGGCGATGAACGCAGAGACTTCGGGAACCATGGTAGGCCACCAAAAGCGTTGTCTCACAAATGCCAGGGTCCGACGGGAGCCCGGTTGGCAGGCAAGCCTGGGGGAGTGGGCTCATTCCGGGACTGAGGAGCGGACTGTGTCAGGAACAAACATCTGGTTACCTCTCCAGTGTTTGACTGGGAACACAGCATCTCTTGAACCTGCTTCCCTATTCCCCAGCTGAGTGCCGTGAGCCAGGCACAAGGTGGGAAGGATGGTCTCAGGTTCCGTGATTGTAGCCGTGGGGCTCTATAGGCATGAGAGTGCATCTAGCGTGACATTCTTGGATCCCGGTCGGTATGAGAGGGAGAAGTTGAACCGGGTGAAAAGCAGGGCCCCCCTAGCTTGCCTGGAATTGAGACGCTTGGCGGTGCGAAGACTTTCCAGGGTCTTGCGATTGGTCCACACAATGGATGGATGTTCTGCTCCCTCCAGCCAGTGCCTCCACTCCTCCAACGCTAACTTCGCTGCAAGAAGCTCATGATTCCCTACATCGTAGTTCCTCTCCGTGGCATTGAGACAATGTGAGAAGAAGGCGAAGGGATGTAACTTGAGGTCCAGGGCAAAACACTGGGACAGGACAGCTCCCACTCTGACATCCGAAGCATCGGCCTCCTGTTACGCGGGATGGAACAGGGGAACCCAAGAGCACACTCAGACGAGGAGACTCGGATGAAGTAACCAAGGTATTTATTGAACCCCTGGGGTAGATGGAGTGCAGATCAGGGAAGCTCGGGCGGGCGGGTTGCTGGAAACCAGGTGCGGAGACTGAGGCTGGAGTGAGAGGGGTTGAGACAGGGTAAGCAGGTCCGGAGGGGAATCCAAGGGGGTAGTAGAGTGTGGAATCCAGGACAGAGGAGCAGGATGATGAGACGTGGGACAGGAGACAGGGACCAGAGGCAGAGCGGGCAGAACTGTAGCAGAGAGAAAAACTGCGTCAGGCAGAAAACAGGCACAACAGGATAACAACTGAATAGTAACTATTCTGCCCTTGTGTTGCATTCCCATGCAAAACTAGACAGATAGCTAACAACTAAGTCTTCAATAAAACTCCCAAGGCGTGAATTTTCTTGAATAAATATATTGAAAATGTTTATGTTGTGAAACTGCAAAATACAGAAAAGAATATATACTTTAGCATTCGATTCACACCGACATACTGTAGCTGTACATTATACATTTGAAGTTGCATTAATACAAAGCACGTGCTAAGGTACCATGCATCTGGCATGATGCCAAACCATATAGCTAATTGTTACTCATATGGTAATTGGTTAACTCCTTTCATTACTCTAATAATGTACAACCATCTCTGTAAAATAACAAAGCATATTACACTAGAAACAGTAACAAAACTACAGTATTGTATATTTTACAATTCATTTGCATGACGCACGAGCAAAGTAATACAGCTGACGGCATACATGAAAGCCATTGCAATTTGTGTGAGTAAATGCAACCAACCAACATTGATATGTAAGCAACTCTATCAATAACAAGATTATCATCACTAGCTTAATGCTTGAATCGAACTTACAAACAAATATTTTCTGAGGCTGAAGCGTGACTAGAAATAACTACACTGAAAGACCTAGCGTTGTTTTTAGCTGCTTCTATGCATGCAGAACAAATTCTCTATTTCCTGTTTGCGTACAGTCTAAGTACCAGAACGCTCCACTAGGGGGCGAATATCACCATGGAACACAATGAAAATCCATCTTAACTATTGTAATAAAATAATCTGTTACCTTCTAACAGGATGGCAGAACAGTAACAAATGGCTAGAACGTGGACTGACTAAGCAAAGATTATGATCCGGCAGCGTGGAAGTGGCAAGGCTGAGTATTTGGTGGTGAAACGGTGTTTGAAATCCCGGAACGCCCGGTCAGCAGCTAGGGACTACCTGAACTGAACCTTGGTAGAGGTGAGTGCAGACTGGGTGGAAGCCAGGGTGCTGTAACCTTGGATTAATCGGAGATAAAATTTGGCGAACCCCAGGAAACGCTGCAGCTGCACCCTGGACATAGGGTGGGGCCAATCCACCACCGCTCTCACCTTTCCAGGATCCATCTGTACACACCCTGCAGTGATAATGTAACCCAGGAAGGGGATGGTGGAGCTTTGTAATTTGGAGAACCTGTCCGACGTGGACCACATGGTCTTGAGTGGAGCAAGAGAAGATGAGGATGATTTCGAGGTAGATGAAGATGAACCGGTTCAACATGTCGCGGAGAACATCATTAACCAGAACATGGAACACAGCTGGGGCGTTGCTAAAGGCCAAATGGCATGACTAGATACTCGTAGGGACTGCTGGCCGTGTTGAAGGCAGTCTTCCATTATTCCTGTAGCCGCACTAGGTGGTAGGCATTCAGTAGGTCCAGCTTGGACAACACGGTGGCCCCCTGGAGTGGCTCCAAGGCCGAGGAGATGAGTGGTAGTGGGTAGCGGTTCTTCACCGTGATGTCGTTGAGGCCCCGGTAGTCGATGCACGGGAGCAGGGTTTTGTCCTTCTTCTCCACAAAGAAGAACCCTGCACCGGTGGGGGAGGCAGAAAGACAGATAAACCCTTTAGCTTGGGAGTCCTCAATACAGGTCTTCATAGCCTTGGTCTCCGGACCCGACAGAGAGTACAGTCATCCCCGGGGCCGGAGTGGTGCCTGGGAGAAGGTCAATCCCGCAGTCATAGGGTCGGTGCAGCGGAAGCGAAGTGGCCCAGGCCTTACTGAACACCCCCAGGAGATCCTGGTTTTACGCAGGAATTGCAGAGAGGTCCGGGGCAATTTCCTAGCCCCCAGGAAGACGTCCTGGGGCAGGCTGCGCTGACTTCAAGCAATGAGCTTGGCAGAACGGGCTCCAGCTTATGATGGAACCAGCAGACCAGTCAATAAGGGGACTGTGTCGCTGGAGCCAAGAGAATCCCAATACCACGGGAACCTGAGGAGAATTAATTGGATCATCTTGCTGTGGTTCTCTGACACACGTAGGTTGATGGAGGTGGTATTGTGGGTGACCCAGCCTATAGAGTGCCCGTCCAGCGCTCTAACATCCATAGGAATGGAGAGGGGCTAAGTGGGGATGCCCAGCTCGGACTCCAGGGCAGTGTCCATAAAGCTCTCATTTTCCCCAGAGTCGATGAGTACCCCGGAGAGATTTCGACTGGTTCCCCCACAGCAAAATGACATGAAAAGGAGTGCGAGTAAGGGGAGAGGAAAAGTTGTCCGTATGGCCCAGGAGAGTACTCGCTCCTACCGGTGAGCCTGGTCTTTTAGTCGACAGGTGGTGACGAAATGACCAGTAGTCCTGCAATACAGGCAACTCTTAGTGTGAAGCCTGTATAGCCATTCGGCTGGAGACAGCCTAGCTCTGCCTAGTTGCATTGGCTCGGGAAGAGGTGAATCGGCAGACTTCAGAGACTCTCGGGGGAACTCGGGTAACCTTGGGTTCTCTTGGCAACAAAGCTGTCGGGGACTTCTGGGATGCCTCAGAGGCGAGGTGGAATCCTTGGGTGAGCGAGTGAAATCGAATCTCCTCTCCTTCCTTCGTTCCCGTAGTCGCACATCGATTGAATGGTCAAAGCGATGAGCAAGTCGAGATGAGTCAGTAGTTCCCGGGCTGCAAGCTCGTCCTTTACTTCCTCCGATACTCAGTGCAGGAACATGTCGAACAGCGCCTCCGGGTTCCAGACCCTCTCAGCTACCAACATGTAGACATCTACTGCATAGTCTGCCACACTGCAGAAGTCTTGTCGAAGCTGGAGTAACTTCCGGGCAGGCTCTCACCCGGACAATGGAGCATCAAAAACTCTCTTTACCGCCACCATGAACTCTTCCAGACAGAAGCATACAGCCGACTCTTGTTCTCATACTGCCGTAGCCCAGGCGAGAGCCTTCCCGGACATCAGCGTGATGAGGTACGCTTTCTTAGAGTGGTCCGAGGGGAATGATGAGGGCTTTAGCTCGATGATGAGGGAAAACTGAGTGAGAAACACCCAACAGCTGCCCGACTCTCCATCTAAGCGTTCCAGGGGAGATGAGCCGGGTTCCCAGGAAACTGTGGTGGCCGGGGAGACGGCGCTGCTAACAGCCGAGTTACTGAGTGGCTGGAAGGTTACCGTCGTGGTAGGCTGCCTAACAGACAACCCTCAGATTTGCTCCAGCAATGTGTTCAATGCTCGTCATGGCATTCGGCCAAGGTCTGGATCCCTTCCATAAGACCACACAGCCACTCCTTGTGCCTTCCAATGGCCACTCTTTGGGAGGAGATGGCGTTACGGACATGGTCCAAGTCTGCTGGGTCAGTCATGACCAGTTCATACTATCACGTTTTAGGGAAGACCCAGATGCAGACAATGTCGAAGTAACAAAGGTTTATTACTCGAACAGGGGCCAGGCAAAACGACAGGTCAAGGCCAGGCAGAGGTCAGTAATCCAGATCAGAGTCCAAAAGGTACAGAACGGCAGGCAGTCTCAGGGTCATGGCAGGCAGAATGGTCAAAACCAGGAAAACTAGAAAACAGGAACTAGAAATAGACAGGAGCAAGGGGAAAAACACTGGTTGGCTTGACAAACAAAACGAACTGGCAACAGACCAGTAGAGAACACAGGTAAAAATACACTGGGGATAATGGGGACGATGGGCGACACCTGGAGGGGGGGTGGAGACGGGCACAAAGACAAGTGAAACAGATCAGCTCTAACGTTACAAGCTTCACTGTCATGGTGCACTGTAAAGGTCTGCGTGGGACCGATTTCTTGAACCCGCTCCCACCTTCACCCGCTGGCTTCCTGTCCGACTCCCATCCGCTACCTCAAAAACTGGTCCCAAACCCAACCGTAGTCCCGCAATGTCATTTTAGGCGTATGTGACGCAACTCACTTGCCAGCCATGGTACCAGCAATTGTGCCCCCTATAGCCAATATCAAATGCGCAAAAATAACTTACGAAATAGGTTAAATTACCAGAGATGTTTGCATGGCCCTTACATTGTATTACTGGGCTATATCAGCCAATAAGCTAGATGTAGTTTGAGGAGAGCAGAGTTGGAGATAGCCCACCTTTTAGGAGTAGGAAGATTTTTAGATGGAGAAATATGGGTGATCAATATTTAGGCCTATTTCTATGCAATGTAGTAAACTATAGCCTCATCATAGGCCTATTTAGGAAGTACATTTCCTTGGAAAGTTAACTGTCCCGTACTCTATTTAATTGAGACCACACGCAAGAATTATTTGACCTATAGGATATAGCCTGCCGTTTAGGAGGACGATTTACAGGCAGAGAAAAATAAAGAGGTAATCCATACCCAGCTAGCAATGAGGAATCGGCCCAGAAGCGGTCCTTTTCCGGGGGGGCGGGACTAATTGAATAGGCCCGGAATCGGGTGTTGGACTCGGCCCGGAATCAAAATCAATGACTGCACAGAATCTGCCCACGTACATCGGGCCGTTTCGCCGTTTCCATTCAGCCGACATTGCTGGCAGTTTACCAGGATCCCCCCAGAAGCGGCCGATGCAAATTTAAATAAATGTATACAAAATTACCCGATGTAGTCATTTTAAATGTTACTATTATACATTTTATACATACAAAGTATACCCATCCACAAAAAAACATTGTGTTAAGAGGAAAAACCATACACCTGGTGACCATGTCAGCGTACATGCGCCTGGAGTCGCTACTGCGCGATGGGACAAGGACATCCCGGTCGGCCAAACCCTCCCCTAACTCGGACGATGCTGGCCCAATTGTGCATCGACTTCGTGGATTTCCCGGGCGCGGCCAGTACGGGTCTCGAACCAGCATCTGTCTGCGTCACTCCGGAGGTTTCGGATTGCCTTGCACAAAGTATCAAAATAATAAAATACTACACAGGACTCTTAAAGAATTTCATTTCAATGTTAACTGTATTTTTTGATCACAGAAACAATGAGAAAATCTGGAAAAATAAATAATGAAATGCTAATTATATTAAGCAGCCCGTGAGATAATCTGCCAGATAGTTGCCCCAATCCACCCGAGCACCAAGTAATATATTTGGGCCAGATAACTAAGGAATCACCAGAACACCAAGTAATACATAATAACCCATTAACTCAACACCGGAATTGGCTTGAGCTCAATCCCCGCATCGTATCCATTAGTAATACTGCCGAAAGTGGTCCAGACTAGGGCCACATGACGTCGGCCGAGTCTGACTCTCAGCCGAGTCCCCTGACTTTCAGCCAGAATCGGTCCAGATCCACTGTGCTAGCTGGGTACTTACTGAAAATGAGAAGGCGCAATGCTCGCTAACCACAGTAGCCTAATCTATGTGCCCGTTGTGCCTTTTCCTTTTCAATCATGATTACATATTTTGATTGCACCTAGACTCCTATTGGTTGAGTGCCCTCCACTTCTTTTCATTATCAATATTTATTTACAGACACTGTAGTAAACTACAGTCTAAAAATATTTAAGATAATTTCATATTCAAGTTAACTGCCACGTGATTCTCCGTCTATGTAGGCAGCCTACTCTATTTCAATGAGACCACACATACTAGGCGCTCTTCGACTGTCACGGCCATCAAGGAGAGGTAGGCTTCTGAAGTTGAAGCTGCGAATTCTGTGTGTGAATAATGACAAAAAGTTGTGCTTTTAACACAATAGGTAGGCTAACGAATACAAAGCAGAATAATCTGTGGGACAACAGAAATATTTTCTTTCCCAGTCATCTGTCTGACCGCCTGCTCCTGCCCGCTGCATGAAAAATGCCGACCCTGCCGCAATGATCACCCGCGTGGTCAAACAGCCAGGGAAGACCAGTCTACCGAGCGTAGGTGAATTTTGCAGTTTATTAATTGAATGATACAAAGTTCGTTATTGAATTGATGGGAAGACCTACAGTAGCTACAGGACAGCAGTTTAAAGCTACAGTCTGGGATCTGGGAATAATGGTCATTTCAATTATTGAACCATTGATTCTATTCTTGGACAATACAATGTATAAATGTACACCAAGGGAATTCTTTGTCATGCCTCATTTTAGGAGGATCAGATGGTGACAGGGGTCTCAGCCGAGTCAGGCAGCCATGGAAGACAAGTCTGTAACAGAGGTGAGGTGAACTTTTGCAGAATAAACACTTAATTCTCTCTGTGCAGCAAATACTGGACACGCTAGAAGCTTAAAATATTTCATATATTTTAAGGCAGTATGACAAACCTGCATAGTTGATTTCCAAACTGTATCAAGGGTTGATAGAGGCTTTCCTGATGACACAAAACATGTCAAACAAAAATGTGAGGAAGACCTGGGAGATGCTATTGATGATGAAGAATGGATACAGATAAGTTAGAATGTCTAGTCATGTTCATATCATCTCAGACATAAGTTACTGCAGGTTAAGACCATCCATAGAACATACTATATGCCAGTGAAACTGAATATCATGCACTCGGAAACTGTATTATTCTGATTTAGGTGTAAAGCACAGTAGGTGACATATTTGCATATATTGTGGTCTTGTGAAAGCTGGCTGAATTCTGGCAAAGAGTTTAAAATATTTTCCTGTTTGAAAGTTCGTCAGAGGACATAGCAGGATTTCGTATAAGCTTCCGGGTTAGAGTACCGCTCCTTGAAAGTGGCAGCTCTACCCTTTAGCTCAGTGCGGATGTTGCCTGTAATCCATTCTGGTTGGGTTATTTACATACAGTCACTGTGGGGACGACGTCTTCGGTGCACTTATTGATGAAGCCAGTGACTGATGTGGTGTACTCCTCAATACCATCGGAAGAATCCCGGAACATATTCTAGTCTGTGCTAGCAAAACAGTCCTGTAGCTTTGCATCTGCTTCATCTGGCCATTATTTTACTGACTGAGTCACTGGTGCTTCCTGCTTTAGCTTTTGCTCATCAACCCCCAAATCTGTGCATTACTGTACTTTTCAGTGAGGGCCATCAATTGCCATTTGATGTCAAGCAAAGCAAGGTAATGACAGTGCACTCACTCGCTCAGTCATTAGCCCTGCTTAAAGCTGGGAGTTAACACAAATTAATTGAAGTTAAGTACATGCATTGGAGGAGCTCTTCAGGGGAGAGAGCATTCCACTCTTGCAGAAACTAAACTCAGAAACGTTCCTTTTTCAGGACCCTGTCTTTCAAAGATACATTCGTAAAAATCCAAATAACTTCACAGAGCTTCAATGTAAAGGGTTTAAACACTGTTTCCAATGCTTGTTCAATGAGCCATAAACAATTAATGAACATGCACCTGTGGAACGGTCGTTAAGACACTAACAGCTTACAGACGGTAGGAACTTAAGGTCACAGTTATAAAAACTTAGGACACTAAAGAGACCTTTCTACTGACACTGAAAAACACCAAAAGAAAGATGCCCGGGGTCCCTGCTCATCTGTGTGAATGTGCCTTAGGCATGCTGCAAGGAGGCATGAGGACTACAGATGTGGCCAGGGCAATAAATTGCAATGTCCATACTGTGAGATGCCTAAGGCAGCACTACAGGGAGACAAGACGGACAGCTGATTGCCCTCGCAATGGCAGAGCACGTGTAACAATACCTGCACAGGATCGGTATATCCGAACATCACACCTGCGGGACAGGTACAGGATGGCAACAACAACTGCCCGAGTTACACCAGGAATGCACAATCCCTCCATCAGTGCTCAGACTGTCTGCAATACGCTGAGAGAGGCTGGACTGAGGGATTGTAGGCCTGTTGTAAGGCAGGTCCTCACCAGACATCACTGGCAACAATGTTGCCTATGGGCACAAACCCACCGTCGCCGGACCAGACAGGACTGGCAAAAAATGCTCTTCACTGACAAGTCGCGGTTTTGTCTCACCAGGGGTGATGGTCGGATTGGTGTTTATCGTCGAAGGAATGAGCGTTACACTGGGGCCTGTACTCTGGAGCGGGACCGATTTGGAGGTGGAGGGTCCGTCATGGTCTGGGGCGGTGTGTCACAGCATCATCGGACTGAGCTTGTTGTCATTGCAGGCAATCTCAATGGTGTGCGTTACAGGGAAGACATCCTCCTCCCTCATGTGCTTCCCTTCCTGCAGGCTCATCCTGACATGGCCCTCCAGCATGACAATGCCACCAGCCATACTGCTCGTTCTGTGTGTAATTTCCTGCAAGACAGGAATGTCAGTGTTCTGCCATGGCCAGCGAAGAGCCCGGATCTCAATCCCATTGAGCACGTCCGGGACCTGTTGGATTGGAGGGTGAGGGCTTGGGCCATTCCCCCCAGAAATCTGGGAACTTGTAGGTGCCTTGGTGGAAAAGTGGGGTAACAACTCACAGCAAGAACTGGCAAATCTGGTGCAGTCCATGAGGAGGAGATGTACTGCAGTACTTAATGCAGCTGGTGGCCACACCAGATACTGACTGTTACTTTTGATTTTGACCCCCACTTTGTTCATGGACACATTATTCCATTTCTGTTCTGTGGAACTTGTTCAGTTTGTCTCAGTTGTTGAATCTTATGTTCATACTAATATTTCCACGTGTTAAGTTTGCTGAAAATAAACGCAGTTGACAGTGAGAGGACGTTTCTTTTTTTGTTGAGTTTAGTTGTTGTTCCATAAGATTTAATCAGGTCACGTTAGCTGTGAGCATAACCTAAGACATTACTGAACATCGACTCAACCTGAACTTGAATCAATGTGTTACTCCGTGGAAGATCATTTGCAGTGTTCTGACTAACAGCAGGCTGAGGGCAGGGCGTAAGGAGCACTAGGGACACCTAGAGGTCAATGGCATCACTGGGTGCAGGATTACGTAGATTACTTTCTAAATGTAATCTTTAAAAGTTACTAGTTACCTGTCCACAAGCATAATCAGTAACGTAACTTTTTTTTCTCTCGCAAACACTCTTTCTGAATTAGTAAGTAATCACCTAGTTTTTCAAAAGTATCTGTAATCTGATTATTTTTTGTTGTTGTTACTGGTAACGTAACTGATTACAGTTTTTTGTAAACGGATTACATGTACCTGATCACATGTAATCAGTTACTCCCCAACCCTGACTGGATGTGTGGGAAACCAACTTTCACTTCATGTTGGTTTACATCATTAGCTCGGGGCACAGAGGGCATACATGTGCATGTTACACCCAGGTTAATTCCTGATTTAGTGCTAATACTGTACTTATCAGAGGAGCCTTGTTTCTGTTAAACTGTCTAATACTGGGCTACATTAACATGAATACAGCAATGATGGTAAATTAAGTCAGCTCTCACATCACTCAAAGGGCCAACTGTAAGAGATCACTGGTTTATTTTTGTAGTAACGGTCCATGAGAGTTGCCTATTAGAGGGAAAACCAGAGTGGGCCTTTTAAAAGAGGCTAACATGCTGAAACTGACAGATCTCTGCAATCCATTTGGATCTCATTCAAGATTATGACCCAATCTAAGTGACTGCAGATTATTGTCCACAGAGAGGTGCGCTAAACCCAGATTATCCACTTGCTGGGGATCCATTTGACCCGATGAACACAACAAGCCAGCTTCACACGCCCTTGCATCTGTGGGTGTTTATTATTTTTTCAGTTTTGGAGGCAAGGAAAGGAGTGTAATGGACATTACTCAAAACCTCACAGTATTAAATAGATTACAGCGGTCACTGGTTGGAGAATAACAGTTGTGGATAGAAAGAGACAGTTGTTCATGCCCCACTCTCCTAACATACGGATACTGTATACACAGTTGAAGTCAGAAGTTGACATAAACCTTAGCCAAATACATTTAAACTCAGTTTTTCACAATTCCTGACATTTAATCCCAGTAAAAATTCCCTGTTTTACATCAGTTAGGATCACCACTTTATTTTAAGAATGTGAAATATCAGAATAACAGTAGAGAGACTGTTCTCTCTACGATCGAATGACAAGCGGTACCGGAGTGCCAAGTCTCGGACAAAAAGGCTTCTCAACAGTTTTTACCCCCAAGCCAAAAGACTCCTGAACAGGTAACCAAATGGCTACCTGGACTATTTGCATTGTGTCCCCCCCCCCCCCAACCGCTCTTTTACGCTGCTGCTACTCTCTGTTTATCTTATATGCATAGTCACTTTAACTATACATTCATGTACATACTACCTCAATTGCCCCGACCAACCAGTGCTCCCGCACATTGGCTAACCGGGCTATCTGCATTGTGTCCCACCACCCGTCAACCCCTCTTTTTACGCTACCGCTACTCTCTGTTCATCATATATGCATAGTCACTTTAACCATACACACATGTACATAATAAGCCTGACTAACCAGTGTCTGTATATAGCCTTGCTACTCTTATTTTCAAATGTCTTTTTACTGTTGTTTTATTTCTTTACTTACCTACACATACTTTTTTTTCTTTCTCTGCACTATTGGTTAGAGCCTGTAAGTAAGCATTTCACAGTAAGGTCTACTACACCTGTTGTATTTGGCGCACCTGACAAATAAACTTGGATTTGATTTGATATATTTCAGTTTTTACTTCTTTCATCACATTCCAAGTGGGTCAGATGTTTACATACACTCAATTAGTATTTGGTAGCATTTCCTTTAAATTGTTTAACTTGGGTCAAACGGTTTGGGTAGCCTTCCACAAGCCTCCCACAATAAAGTTGGGTTAATTTGGCCCATTCCTCCTGACAGAGCTGGTGTAACTGAGTCAGGTTTGTAAGCCTCCTTGCTCGAACACGCTTTTTCAGTTCTGCCCACACATTTTCTATGGGACTGATGTCAGGGCTTTGTGATGGCCACACCAATACATTGACTTTGTTGTCCTTAAGCTATTTTGCTACAACTTTGAAAGTATGCTTGAGGTCATTGTCCATTTGGAAGACCCATTTGCGACCAAGCTTTAACTTCCTGACAGATGTCTTGAGATGTTGCTTCAATATATCTACATCATTTTCCTTTCTCATGATGCCATTTATTTTGTGAAGTGCCCCAGTCCCTCCTGCAGCAAAGCACCCCCACAACATGATGCTGCCACCCACTTGCTTCACAGTTGGGATGGTGTTCTTCGGCTTGCAAGTCTCCACCTTTTCCTCAAAAACATAACGATGGTCATTATGGCCAGACAGTTCTATTTTTGTTTCATCAGATCAGAGGACATTTCTCAAAAAAGTACGATCTCTGTCCCCATATGCAGTTGCAAACCATAGTCTGGCATTTTTATGGCAGTTTTGGAGCAGCGGCTTCTTCCTTGCTGAGCGGCCTTTCAGGTTGTGTGAATATAGGACTTGTTTTACTGTGGATATAGATACTTTTGTACCCGTTTCCTCCAGCATCTTCACAAGGTCCTTTGCTGTTGTTCTGGGATTGATTTACACTTTTTGCACCAAAGTACATTCATCTCTAGGAGACAGAATGCGTCTCCTTCCTGAGCGGTATGACGGCTGCTTGGTCCCATGGTGTTTATACTTGCGTACTATTGTTTGTACAGATGTATGGTACCTTCAGGCATTTGGAAATTGCTGGATGAACCAGACTTGTGGAGGTCTACAATTTATTTTCTGAAGTCTGACTGATTTCTTTTGATTTTCCCTTGTCAAGCAAAGAGGCACTGAGTTTGAAGGTAGGCCTTGAAATACATCCACGGGTACACGTCCAATTGACTCAAATGATGTCAATTAGCCTATCAGAAGCTTCTAAAGCCATGACATAATTTTCTGGAATTTTCCAAGCTGTTTAAAGGCATAGTCAACTTAGTGTAGGTAAACTTCTGACCCACTGGATTTGTGATAGTGAATTCTAAGTGAAATAATCTGTCTGTAAACAATTGTTGGAAAAATTACTTGTGTCATGCACAAAGTAGATGTCCTAACCAACTTGCCAAAACTATAGTTTGTTAACAAGAAATTTGTGTAGTGGTTGAAAAACGAGTTTTAATGACTCCAAACTAAGTGTATGTAAACTTCCAACTTCAACTGGACATGTAGCTTTTTTCAAGTATCATCAGCTCACTGGCCCTGAACGTGTTTGTGAAAATGAAAAGAAAAAAAACGGAAAGTATCGACATCACATATATTTTGACAAAGCATACAGCAGTTCATGTTTCACATTATATATGTCACAAAAGTAAATATACTGAACAAAAATGTTAACGCAACATGCAACAATTTCAAAGATTTTACTGACTTACTGTTCAAATGAGGAAATCAGTTAATTGAAATACATTCATTATGCCCTAATCTTTCAATTTCACATGACTGGGAATTGGTCACAGAAACCTTTAAAAAAAAAAATGGGCCTCACAATGGGCCTCAGGATCTCATCACGGTATTTTTGTGCATTCAAATTGCTATCGATTAAATGCAATTGTGTTTGTAGTCCGTAGCTTAAGACTGCCCATACCATAACCCCACCATGTTGCACTATGTTCACAACGTTGGTATCAGCAAACCGCTCACACGATGCCATACACGTGGTCTGCGGTTGTGAGGCCTGTTGAAAGTACTGCAAATTCTCGAAAATGACATTGGAGGTGGCTTATGGTAGAGAAATGAACATTAAATTATCTGGCAACAGCTCTGGTGGACATTCCTGCAGTCAGCTTGCCAATTGCACGCTCCCTAGAAACGTGAGACATCTGTGGCATTGTGTTGTGTGACAAAACTACATATTTTAGAGTGGCCTTTTATTGTCCCAAGCACAAGGTGCACTTGTGTAATAATCATGCTGTTTGATCAGCTTCTTGATAAGCCACACCTGTCAGGTGGATGGATTATCTTGGCAAAGGAGAAATGCTCACCAACAGGGATGTAAACAAATTTGTGCACAACATTTGAGAGAAACAAGCTTTTTGTGCATATGGAACATTTCAGCTCATGAAACATGGGACCAACACTTTACATGTTGAGTTTATATTTTTGTTCAGTGTACATTTATAAACAGACAAACTAAAGGAAAGGGGGTTATCCGCAGTTCACTAATCTACAGTCTATGGAGCAGAAGTGAACCGAATTCAGCTGAACAATACTTTCCACTCTTACTCTGCATGTGTGCAATGACCCACACAGGAGTATCAGGATCCTCCCATTTCTCTACTTCCTCGTGCCCACAGTAGTGTCTCCCATTCCTCTGCCCAAACCCCTAGGGTGCTACATAGGTGGGGGTTTAGGAGCACCACCACTCTGGTATCTGTAAAAGAAACACAAGCATTCGGGTAGGGTTTTACAGTGTATCCTCCGCTCTAGAACACGGACATCTGACCTCAAGACCAAACTAGGTTTATTCACTACAACCCAAGGGTCTGAGTTTAGGGCTTTACCCACCTGCTGTCCTGCTCGAGGTTGGTAATCAGGACCCTGTACCCGTTAGGAAGGAGGCCGGTGGATGGCAGGGTACTTGCCATTCCTCTGATCTGCCTAAAGGTCATCTCTGCCTGGGCACTGCGGGCGTGGTGGGCAGTGCTGCTGTGTTTTTGCTTCTTGTCTGAGATGGGAATTAACACAGTTGTGTGGATAAAGTGGTATCTCTGACCGGATGAGTGTCAAAACCTAATGAGTGGATAACCGAGCCTGAGTCCCATAGCATAGCCAAAAAGAGATAGAGAGAGACGTATGCGTCTCTGTGTTGGTTAACAGCTCTGCCCATCATGGAGGTGAATGATACATGTGTGTTCCCCATAACCAGACACTTTTAGATTCTAATGTTGGTATTTCATTAATATTGATGAGGATATCATGATGTACTGTGCGGATGTGCCGTGTGTGTGACATATAAGAGGGAGTGCTAACTAACGTTTGGGCGTGTCATGGGGCGGTGCTTCATCTAAGTTGCAGGGCATCAGGATCTCATGACCCAGGAAGTGCTGCAGCTGCAGTCCTCCACTCAGACTGGTCCCCCGCAGAGGGGCAGTCCGGGACATGAGGGGAAGCAGGCCAGGCAGGTTCATATCCATGCCGGATCCATGAGCCATTGGGCACTGTGGGGAGAAAGGGAGAGACAGTGAATACTACACCAATACTATACCACAAAAGGGGATCTCCAGCCTACATAAAGCTACTTTGAGTCAGGTGATATTAATGGGTGTCCATAATAAGTGCACCTGGGGACACGTTAGCAACACTGTCTCAACTCTCTGACCTCACTAATTAATATGTCCTGCATTGGCTCCCATCTATGCTTCCTGCCTCACTACACCCTCCATAGCTAGTCTCTGCTACACCCACGTTACAGTATGGATGGACAAATTTCTATTGTCTTTTATCACGTGTAAAAATCTAATTAGAGAATGATAATGATCACTCAATAATAATAACTGTTGAATGAAAACAAAAAAAGAGCCGGGTGAGAGCAGGCATAAGCCTGAAACGAAAGGGATGGGGGTCAAGAGCAGGAAGAGGGTTTTGAATTTATGTTTTTAATGAGAAAACCCAGGCTCCCCCTCTCTCTCTCGCTCCCAAATACTCTCTTAACGAGCACAGGGGGCAGGGTTGACCCAGCTAATAGGGGGGCAAATCCATTGGTGCATTATCGGCCGTGCACATTTCATCTAATCAGCAGGATGAACTGAGCTGGCTTAGGCTGCTTTTAATTCAGCACTGGAGGAGCATTACTGCCCCCATCTCTTGTTATGTGCAGATCAAATCAGGGAGACAAACTGGAAGTTTGATCCTTGTTTTTTGGTAGTTGCTGTTTGGTTGTTGTTTTTCTGTACGCTGTTTGAGTTCAAGTTGCATTGCAGTTGACATGATATGGCCAGTTATCTGGCCTTTTACAGAAATTAGGCCTTTGTGGCTTTTTAGGTCAGTCTCGTAAGGGCATGGAGATAGCTGCAGTGGTCGCAGGAGAAGATGCAGGTAAGAAGACAACGCTCTTACCAAACAGGTGATACACAAAGGCAGTACAATAACTCTCACCTGGACCTCTGTGCAGAGTAGCTCAGCCCTGGTCCTCTCCTCCAGGGTGACCATCACCCCATCCAGAACCTGCAGTCTGGAGAGGCGCAGTACCACTGCCGGCCTATGGAGGGATCGCCGGGCCACCTGGGACAACAGAAAACATTTACTCATGTAGGACCTCGGAGTGAAGGATGCAAGGCTGTCCTGTAAGGACTAAACTGGCATGGGTCTGTTTGTGAGTCCAACAGTGAGTCCAAATCACCACCCTCATAGACCACACTCTCATCATCTCCTATGCCGGCCCCACTAGCCCTACCCTTCTCCCTGGTCCAGCTGATGGAACCCTCTGCTCCCCCTTCACAGGGGACAAAGCCATCCTCTCCGGTCAGAGCCCTGTCAGTCCATACAGGAGGTAAAACTGAACAGAAGAGAAGGAGAAGAGAGGAGAGATGATCTGGCCAGGGCACATGGGTGCAGCAGTGATTTCATGCGGCTGACAGCAGGAGGTATTGTCTCTGGAGCGGCTGCTGGCTCTCCACCCTGGCAGGATTAAGTCCCATGGGGGAAGGGATGGGACGGGGCCTGTGGGGTAAATAGGCTGGCCCAGCTGAGAAGGCCTCCATGGATGGCAAGCCCTCTGCACTGGGCAATAAGAGCTCTGATCCATGGGCTCCAGATGGGTGCTGAACCCAGGCCAATAGTGTCTGATAACGGCCCTGCGATTTGGTCAGCGGATTTGTCTCTGATGCAGGCCAGTTTGAGGCACAGCAGATGGTCCATCATGTAATCGCTTAATTTATAACTATAGAGTTGCACTGAGTGTGTGTTTTGTAAAAGTGAATCTGTGAGCTTGTGTGTGAGAATTTGGGTGAGCGTGTAAATGAGGTAGTGTGTGTGTGTGTGTGTGTGTGTGTGTGTGTGTGTGTGTGTGTGAGTCTGTGTCTCAGTACACATATTTGAAGTGTCCTCTGGCCTCTAAATAAGAGCAGCCAAGTTTGGTCTCTTGGATTTCCATTGCGCACAGAACTCCGGGGCTTTTCAGACAAAATGAACACACACTGAAATGCAAGTGAAGGAGACCCATAATGGGAATAATTTGACAATTGTCATACTGTCATGGGGGTAATACAATTCACTTAGCCCTTGCTTGATTGTAGTAATTGTAGCTTCCGGTAGACATACAAGGTTGTAACCGACATTGGTAAAAAATAAAAAAAATAAAAAGATACTCACAGGATTCCCTACAACTGACAGCTCAATCAGGGAGGGAAGGACTTCTAGCTTATCCAGCTCTGAGATGTCCTACAGGGAATAGAAATGAGAGATAAGACATATTATACTGTCTGTCCTACTCACTTCATAGCAGCATGAATTTAACCCCTCCCCAATCCATTAGGGCCAAACCTCATTTTGAAGCTGTGAGAGAGGAGCAGGGCAGCTCATGGGAGAGATTACATGTGTGATCTTTCATTAATCTCATGAGAGTTTAGGTATGCAAAAGGGGAGCGGGGGCCTCTCTCTCCCCCACGGAACGTGACTGAGCCGGGCTATGACTCACACATACCTCCATTAATTGAAAACATGAAAAGATTAAGGAAGAAAAAGAAGCGAATTGGAGAAAAAAAATTGAGACAAAGCACAAATCACCCGCCTGGGGTGAGAATGAGATGTAGGCTGAGACACTGATTACACGTTGCCTTGATTGTTCCTCTCTGTCCTCATATGTATAACCCTGACCTTCAGTCAATGTCGATTCTCCTTAATACTAGCTACTCCCACACACACACGCCACAGCGGGGTGGTAACGATCTATAATTATGGGACTATATTTTCACCCTCTAGAATACACTGTAGATAAAAATTAAAAATAAAACACATTTTAGATGTCAAACGCTTTGCACATGATGAGTGCATCACCATAATTCAGTAACTGCTGTACAGGGAGTTTGACTTTGAACTTGGTGGACATTTCCACACTGTATGAATGAATTCCTCATTATAGTATATGAATGCATATGAAAGGCTCAGTATTGCCAGAAAGGACAATAACTTGCAGTTGCAGGACACTGGAGGACTGCTGGAGGAGGGGTACCTGTAGTTTGTTCATGCCCAGGAACAGCCTCCTCAGCTCGGTAAGGGGTTGGAGGTGGTTAAGTTCCCGTAGGCGGTTCTCTGCCAGGTGCAGCTCCAGCAGAAAAGCCTGACCAAAAAAGGAGTTCTCCCCCAGGGCCTTGATCCGGTTCCGGTCCAAGACCAGCTCCCGGAGCTGATGCAGACCCTCCAAGCCCTCCACCTGGCTGATCTCATTACCTGAGAGGAGAAGGTAAGATATTAAATCAGTAGGTAATTACATGACTACAGCTACCCCTGTTACAAATATGATTTGACCGGGCGGCATCATTGCAAATTACAACACTGTGAATTTCAATCATTAACTCTGAAATTCACTCAGATATTTAAAGGGGAAATCTGTAGGTGAAACAACAACAGAGCGAACACCCCACCACTGTTTTTGGTAAACTGCTGAAGGATGGGGCTTGAGCAATGTAACCACTCTCTAATTCATAGACAGAGCTATCGATAGGACTGACCATCCATGCGATTAAAATAATAGTTTTAACCATATTTTGGGGCTATACAGTGTGTGTTTACAATTACATCGTTTACAAACAATGGAATAAAACAAGCTTATATTTTGGGTTCTGATAGGTAACGACAGTTGAACAAAGCTAATGAGGCATTTATAAGTTATACATTGGGGCAAAAAAGTATTTAGTCAGCCACCAATTGTGCAAGTTCTCCCACTTAAAAGTATGAGGCCTGTAATTTTCATCATAGGTACACTTCAACTATGATAGACAAAATGGGAGAAAAATAATCCAGAAAATCACATTGTAGGATTTTTAATGAATTTATTTGCAAATTATGGTGGAAAATAAGTATTTGGTCAATAACAAAAGTTTATCTCAATACTTTGTTATATACCCTTTGTTGGCAATGACAGAGGTCAAAGTCTTCACAAGGTTTTCACACACTGTTGCTGGTATTTTGGCCCATTCTTCCATGCAGATCTCCTCTAGAGCAGTGATGTTTTGGGGCTGTTGCTGGGTAACACAGACTTTCAACTCCCTCCAAAGATTTTCTATGGGGTTGAGATCTGGAGACTGGCAAGGCCACTCCAGGACCTTGAAATGCTTCTTACGAAGCCACTCCTTCGTTGCCCGGGCAGTGTGTTTGGGATCATTGTCATGCTGAAAGACCCAGCCACGTTTAATCTTCAATGCCCTTGCTGATGGAAGGAGGTTTTCACTCAAAATCTCACGATACATGGCCCCATTCATTCTTTCCTTTACACGGATCAGTCGTCCTGGTCCCTTTGCAGAAAAACAGCCCCAAAGCATGATGTTTCCACCCCCATGCTTCACAGTAGGTATAGTGTTCTTTGGATGCAACTCAGCATTCTTTGTCCTCCAAACACGACGAGTTGAGTTTTTAACAAAAAGTTCTATTTTGGTTTCGTCTGACCATATGACATTCTCCCAATCTTCTTCTGGATCATCCAAATGCTCTCTAGCAAACTTCAGATGGGCCTGGACATGTACTGGCTTAAGCAGGGGGACACGTCTGGCACTGCAGGATTTGAGTCCCTGGCGGCGTAGTGTGTTACTGATGGTAGGCTTTGTTACTTTGGTCCCAGCTCTCTGCAGGTCATTCACTAGGTCCCCCGGTGTGGTTCTGGGATTTTTGCTCACAGTTCTTGTGATCATTTTGACCCCACGGGGTGAGATCTTGTGTGGAGCCCCAGATCGAGGGAGATTATCTGTGGTCTTGTATGTCTTCCATTTCCTAATAATTGCTCCCACAGTAGATTTCTTCAAACCAAGCTGCTTACCTATTGCAGATTCAGTCTTCCCAGCCTGGTGCAGGTCTACAATTTTGTTGCTGGTGTCCTTTGACAGCTCTTTGGTTTTGGCCATAGTGGAGTTTGGAGTATGACTGTGAGGTTGTGGACAGGTGTCTTTTATACTGATAACAAGTTCAAACAGGTGCCATTAATACAGGTAACGAGTAGAGGACAGAGGAGCCTCTTAAAGAAGAAGTTATAGGTCTGTGAGAGCTAGAAATCTTGCTTGTTTGTAGGTGACCAAATACTTATTTTCCACCATAATTTGCAAATAAATTCATTAACAATCCTACAATGTGATTTTCTGGATTTTTTTTTCTCATTTTGTCTGTCATAGTTGAAGTGTACCCATGATGAAAATTACAGGCCTCATATTTTTAAGTGGGAGAACTTGCACAATTGGTGGCTGACTAAATACTTTTTCCCCCACTGTATATCTATAATTGAAAAGTACAAAAATGTATGTAGCAACTACATATTGCCATTTTAAAGAGGAACTGGAAAAGGTGCATCTTCTGCCCTGAATCCGTGTGTATAGTGAGTGTGGTCTGTGCTGTGTACAAAGCTGTCTTGACAGGATTATAAACAAACACCCAGGGTGGGATTAGGATCAGACAGTCACTCAACTGAAGAAAATAATAATCAAATGCAAACAATGGCAGACAGAAAAAGGCACTGTTTTCCTGTGACTCATTGCCATGCCCATTTCATTCCTATTCTTGTTGCACCATCTCCACCTGGACAGGTCTGAGAGAGCCTCGTCTGTTACTGAGCTGTACTTTTCATCAGCTTTGAAACCTGAAGGAAGCTGTTACTGTACCTTGGAGGAAGAGTGCTTTGAGATTTGTGAGCCTGCTGAGCTGCAGATTGGCCATATTTGAGATGCCATTGTGGCTCAAATGCAGCACCTCCAGGCTGCTCATTAGTGGCTCTAGGCTGTCCACAGGACCCACTTCCCTGAAAGAGAGGGAAAGAATGGGCACTGAGCTTTAGCTGCCACTCTGACTGAATGCACTGCAACTTCTCTCCCCAGTGCCTCATTTAGAAGGCCAGACCTCAGGTGCACAGCAACTCAAGGCAAACCACACAAAAGCCTGACCCCCCCCCCAACCCCTTCACATTTTAAACCTTTTACTTTGTGTAAACTCTCCTCTGGTCTTTTTCAATAGTATCAGTGAAAAGGGAGATTTGTGCTTTTCCGAGAGCAGCTAACAGAAGCCTAAAGTCTTTGTCACTTCAACAGCTTCGTGCTGCCCCCAAGTGGCTGAAAGTAGAAAAATATACTCTAGTCTATTGCAACAAAGACATGAAATGAGTCCTTTGCCAACCACACAGTATACTGAGAAGACAGAAATGTTTAAAGCTATTCATGAATTGTACAGTTACACCTCACAAACTAGGTTTAAAAGTAATACATTTCAATGCCATGTTCAAATATTATAATTTTATCTGTACTGCTGGTACCTGCTGCCTTTTGATGAGCCTTGCTGGCCATAGCCACTGGAGTTCACCTTGTGATAGAGAATCTGTCTGTTAGTCAGGGGGGCCTGGGCCTTCTGCCTGGGCAGGATGGATTCTATGTGGTTATAGTTCAAACATAGTGCCTACATGGAAGAAAATAAAAAAATGTTTTTTTATTGTTGATGGTTTTAAAAAACCTGACAGTGCAACTGATAAATGTAAAATATATGGCACAGATTACATTTTAGAATGGTTGGAAAAGTTTGGCCGGTTGGTAAAAATAATTTGGCAGGCCCACCTTGATGTTGGGCAGGTAGACAAGGCCACTGAAGGAGGTGAGGTTGTTGTGCTCCAGGTTGACACTGCGCATGTTGTGGAACAGGTCTGCTGGGGCCAAGTCCACCATACTGGGGAGAAAGGGCACAGTTTATAGACACTCACTCTTTCTTTTACTGTCTCTTCTACTCATCTAAAAGGTGACTGAAATACTGTGATGAACTATAAAACACTATGCTCAATGACCTGATAGCACTAGACTGCAGGTTGAGATCAACGACGTCGGAGTAGTTGGAGTGTCCCAGTTTCTCTGCCACCATGTCAGGGGTCAGGCGTCCACCAAACACATCCTTGGCGTTCTCACACTCCGTCATTTCCTGTGGATCACAATGACGTCACTTCTGTTTCATCTCAATTCAGCAAAAGTTTGATTTATCTCTAAAACGAATAGCTCTATTTGATTATGACGTAAACAAACCACTGCAACCCCATCCAGTGCCTTTAGAGAGGGTAGATGGAACACCACATAAATCCTGTAGCTTTCCAGTTTCTCCACTAAAGGATTACCATACAGATCCAGAATGATTAAGTTTGTCAAAGCCTAGAAGAAAATGTAAAAAACAATGATCTTACTTTATTTTAATTTCCACATTGACTATTAGTAACAGTGTATAAAAAACAGCTTTTATGTATCCTGTGGGTTGGTGTACAGTATGTTATCATGCTTGGCTGTGTGAGGTCAGCTCACCTTTAGGTGGTAGATGTCTCGTGTGGAGGTGATGATGTTGTTGCCTATGTACAGCTCGAATAGTGAGCGGGCCCTATGCACCCCGTTCAGGGAGCCAATGCAGTTGTTCTCCACAGACAAGAAGTGGAGGTTGGGCATCCGGTCCAGGACAGTGCCATCCAGACAGGACAGCTGGTTCCCATTCACACTGAGCTTAGTGAGCTGGTGCAGTTTGGACACACCTGAGAGGACAAAGATAGGGAGGGATATCTCATACATCTTTGATGGACATGATTCCCTTGTCAATACCAAATTGTTCTCTCTTCCTTGAATAGACCTAGTGCATTCTGAACCAAGAGTGCCAAGGGTTTTCTATTGTGTTAAAATATATATGACAACACTTAATAATTTGTCATGTGGTGACCATTGAGATTAGGACTGACCGTCGAGCCTAGAGATGCAGTTGTCGTTGAGGGACAGCTCCTCTAGATGCTGGCAGTTGTCCAGACCCTCCACTTTAGAGATGTTGTTGTCATTGAAGGAGGCCCAGCGCAGGTTGACCAGTTTGTCCAGGTTGGTGAGCCTGGAGAGCCTCTGGCTGTCAAAGTTAAGGGCTGTGATCTGCTCAGAGTTCAGAGGTCACTGTTAAGTAAACAGACTGCACTTGTACCCCAGATGAAGCACCAGGAGAGAACCCATAAACTACAAGCTGAAACGAGTACATCTTTATTGTTCCTGGACTCCAGTATTGTGTATATTAGTGTTTGTTTCACCTTGGTGGTCCAGCCTTGCTCTAGGTCTCCAGTGATGTCCCAGGGCGAGGGGCTGAGTTGATCCAGGAGCTGGGCTGCAGAGAGCAGGCTGAGACTGCGGGGGCGCTCACTGTCCGTCCGGGAGTGGGCCAGCAGAGATGCCTGTAGCCAGAGTGTGAATCAGACTGAGGAATTACTACTCTCAACACAGACGGTAGACCAAACTTTGTCATGCAGCATGTAACAGCAAAGTTAGCCCACTTACATTAAAGTATTCAACCTATCTGGCAAATCATGAACTAAGAAGAGAGAGTGATTCTCTTGTCTAACTCTGTTTCAAATATTTTTATTAAACACACACAAGAATGGTGTATAGGTATACAAGACAGGTATACAATTCTTATCTAAACATAAAAGAGCATTCAGGAACAACAAGACCCAGAGCCCTGGGTGCAAAACAAATAATACAAAACACGACATACAAAACAAGGACATGTAGAAAGAAAGAGGGAAGATGTACCCCCTGTCCCCCAATTATTCCCCCCACCCCAACTGCTCGGGTGGCAGGGCCAGCACAAGCTGCCCAAAGGTAGATTAAAATATTACAGTTGAGTGCGTTAATAAGTACAAATTCACAGCGCCGACTCGTCCAAGTAGGAGAGGAAAGGCTGCCAGATTTGATCAAATGTTGATCATTTATTGTTCAGAATATATCCAATTCTTTCTAAGTGTACAGTGTTTGCCAATTCACTGAGCCATAATTTGGTAGAGGGCGCTTCCCTCCTTTTCCAAAACAACAAGATTAGTTTTTTTGCCGAAATGAGACCGTACGAGATGAGTTGTTTTTGGGGGTTGGTTAATCCGTTTAGGGACTCAGATACTCCCAGGATTATCAGAAGCGGGTCTGGATCTATTGAAGTCTCCAAAACTTCAGAGAGGATCCCAAAAGTTCCACACCAATAACCATGCAAGCTAGAGCATAGGGCAAAGCAGTGGAGTAGTGTACTCTGCGCAGCCTGACATTTATCACATGTAGGGGATGTATCAGGAAATATCCTATGCAGTTTAGTTTTGGAATAGTGTAATCTGTGTAAAACCTTGAATTGTATGAGACGATGTCTGGAATTAATGGAGCATGTGTGGATATACTCCAAGCTCTCTTCCCAGTCTGCCACAGAAATGTCAGTCCCTAGTTCTTCCTCCCATTTTGCCTTGATGGCATCTGTAGAAGGTGTGCTAACAGATTGAAAAGCATCATATAGACGCGATATCAGTTTATCTGAGGTGGGGCATAATTTTATGCATCCGTCAAACATGGAAGGTTTAGCATTCCCAAATGTTGGGAGGTGTTTTCTAACGTAGTCTCTAATTTGTAGGTATCTGAAAAAATTACTTCTGGGAAGATTATAAGTTTCCCTCAGCAACTCAAAGGAAGCAAAGGTCCCTTCTATGTATAAATCCCCTACGGTACTTATCCCCAGCTCTCCCCATCGCTCAAAGGTGTTATCAAGGTTAGAAGGGGCAAAGGAGGGATTCTTGGCGACAGGGAGCATGAATGACATTGGTCTAAGCTCAAAGTGGACTTTAATTTGCTTCCAGATTTGGACTGTTGTGCTATGTATAATAGGATTGTTACAATAAAGTGATATCTCCAGATTGACAGGCGACAAAATCACAGCGCCAATAGAGAAGGGGTGACACTCCTCACGCTCCATACTAAGCCAGCTGGATGACGGAAGTGCGTCATCCAGCAGAAACGTAACAACGCGGAGGTTAGCGGCCCAGTAATAAAATATAAAATTTGGGAGAGACAGTCCTCCTTCCATTCACAGCGCAGCGGTGTTTTTTGTACCTATCCTGTGTGTTTTATAATCCCAGATGAAAGGATTAATAATTGAGTCCAGTTGTTTATGAAAGGATTTAGGTATGAATACTGGGACGTTCTGATATAGGTAGAGCAGTTGTGGGAGGAAGACCATTTTAATGGCATTAATTCTTCCGAGGAGAGAAATTGGGAGAGTTCTCCAAAATAGTATGTTTGCTTTGAGTTTTTGTATCAGAGAGGGGAAATTCTCTTTAAATAGTAAGGAGTATTGTTTGGTAACTACAATTCCTAGGTAGGTAAATTTTTCTGAAGATAACTTAAATGGGAGATGTTCTAGCCAGGAGGTGCTTTGCGACCGTATGGGCATTAATTCACTCTTGTTCCAATTTATTCTGTATCCCGAGAAGGTACCAAACAAATTGATCACATCAAGAATAGCTGGGATAGTAGCCTGGGGTTCTGTTACATAGAGGAGGATGTCATCTGCGTATAGGGAAATCTTATTTAGAGTATCTTTAGTATAATAGCCGTGTATTGCTGCATGAGATCTAATCGTCTGAGCGAGGGTTTCGATAATTAGGGCGAAGAGCATAGGCGACAGCGCACAACCCTGCCTTGTCCCCCTGTTAAGGTTAAATCGGGGCGACAATGATTGGTTAGTGAGTATTCTGGCACAGGGGTTCCTATATAAAAGCTGGATCCAATTTATGAACTCATCTCCAATATTAAATTTCTGTAGGATCTTGAATAGATAGGGCCACTCAACTTGGTCAAAGAACTTTTCGGCGTCAAGAGATATGACGGCAAGGTCCACGTTGGGTAACCTCTGAGAATACATAATATTGAAGAGGCGCCTGAGATTGAAGAATGAGTTTCTGTTAGGGATAAAGCCGGTCTGATCCGGGTGAACCAATTTGCCAATTAAAGTGCTAAGCCTGTTAGCCAGAGTTTTTGCTAAAATCTTTTGGTCTGTATTAAGGAGAGATATTGGTCTGTATGACCCTACCTCTTCTGGATCTTTACCCTTCTTATGTATAACTGTAATGAACACTTCGCTCTTGTCTAACTCTTACCTGGCTGATTCTGGAGCCTGCAGCCATCTGAACAGCAGCACCTGCCTCTTCCTCTGTCACCAGCATGTCATCCAGGTGTGTAAGGCTAATCAGACGTCCCAGAACCGTCATCCTTACCGCCTCGGGCTGGGACAAACACATCACTTTCATCAGCACAGTGTCTTATGGTCTTACTATATGGACTCTAGACTAGACCAATGTTAAAGCTGGTGTTAGTGTGTGTGGTTTTACCCTATGCCAGGGGTTGTGGCGGGTGTCCAGTCTCAGCAGGGTGGGGGCATGTTTCCGGAGCACAGCCGTCTCCTCCCTAGCGCGGGTCAGCTGGTTCCAGCGCAGGTCCAGTTGATTGAGCCGCCCCAGCCCTCTCAGCCCCTCCAGGGTCAGCAGGTGGTTGTAGCTGGCGTCCACAAACTCCAAGTTGGGCTGGAGGAACACAGAGAAACATTAGGGAACATATTTGCTGTATGTAGGACTCCCAAGTTGAAAATGATTCATGAAGATTGGTCGACCTAAATGCCCCACCCATCAGAACGCACCATGTGGGAGATGTCATCTAGTTGTGTAAACTCATTGAAGCTGATAGTCAGGCGGCGCAGGGCTGTCAGACGAGAGATCTCCTTCAGTTTACTCAGGCTGTTGCCATGGAGATTCAACACCTTTGACCAGGGAAGAAGAAAGATGAAAGTGGGGCACCAGCACTGTACAGAGAGGATATCAGTGCTAAACCTAGTGGGCTAAAGTACCATTATGTGTTAGTCCCTCACTCAGAAGCCTCAACCCTTACTGTAATCTGACTGAGGACGTTGGCCCTGGCTACATTGAGTAAAGTCTTCTCGTCCAGGCACAGCAGCTTGGGCCGCCGTTTGAGCTTGGGCTCCATGTTTAGAGTCTCTTCGTCCAGGTTGATATCGTTGGGAGGGGGGTTGTCTGTGCCTCTGCTGCTGGGCTCTGGGAACGCAGGCTGGGCTCGGTCCTGAGAGGAGGGAACATCATAGTGGTGAGGACAAACGGTTGGTGAATATCAGCACTTGGTTGGTTGGTGGGTTTACAAAAATTGGAACATTGAAAGACAAACAGGGTATACTTTTTCCTACCTGCGTGATATACTCAAAGTCGATGAGGTACTCCGGCAGGACAAGCTCACGGTCAAATACAAACCACTGACTCTGTCTCAGACTGCAGTCACAGCCACTGTGGATATTGGAGGAGCAAGGCCTCTCTATTTGGATAAAAGTCTCAGGTTGGTCAACAATAAGATGGAATAGAAGAATGTTGACTTTTGCTGGTTGTTTCCATTCCACTGTCACCAGTAAAAAAACAGGTTGTTCTGAAAAGTAGCAGTTGTGATATTTCACATGACATTACCTCCATTTGTCTTATGGACCTGCTCTGGGCTCACATTGCGGTAAACAGAGTGAGCTTTGGGGTAGTTGAGGGCGTCCACTGAATCCCCTTCATGGATGGGGAAGCTGCGGCCCAGGAACACTTTGGACACTATGAGCTGACCTTGAAACAGAGGGAGAGTTTGAATAATTCCATTTCAGTTTCTCTGACACAGGTTCATTTAAAGCAAAAAAATATAATTTGTACATTTACATTTTTGTCCTGATTTATATCCTCAAGGTTTCATTGGCAATACAAAGTCATTGAAGTGTGTGAAAGAATGAAATAGGACCATACAGACCATGTCTGAAAAGAAGAGGGTCTATGCTCTGCTTGGAGGTGCCTTGGTTGGCCTGTCGCTGTGTGTACTCAATCCTGGGGCTGTCCGTCACACTCAGGCTGTTAGACAAGGGTACAGCTCTCTCTCTGCCCAGGGCCTAACACAGACACAAGACACATGACAGTGTCAAGAACTAAAACAATGACACAATCTCAGGCATAGTGTACAGTCTGAATAAGCAATATGTGTACCTTATACATATCTGCTGTTTTAAAGCCATCCTCTGGAATGTGCAACATCTCATTCTTCTCACTGGTTCTTTCAGGATCAGACACATAGAACAGGTACTCCAGCCAGCGTTTGTAATTCCTGCACAGATGGAACTGCAGTCAGACAAATGTAAATACTGTCAAAATATTTCAGGTTATGTGGTCTGTTATCATAAACATAAATGTTCAACTATTTCTGTGTAATATCAGACATAGACATAATACTGAGGAGCTGAGGTGAATATCATAGAGAAAAGGAACGCTGCGTGTCGAAGAAAGAGGTGCCATTTTAAGATTTAAGTCTCATCATGGGAACTCACTGTGAGAACATTGTCGACTCTTCGCTGGCCAACAGGGTATGAAGCTTGTCCTCGAAACGAAGCCGCAGCGAACGGTTATGGATGCGAATGATGCGGTTGATCTTGATGCCAGTGATGCCATGAGCCTTGTAGTCCCACGCACAGAACCGGGAGAGCAGGAGGTCATAACAGGAAGTGAACCTGTTGGGAGGAGAGAGAAAACAGTGGACTCAATAGCTAAATGCTGCAAATCACCAACATAATCATCTACACAAATCACCAACACAAATGAGGTAAACTCAGTCCGCAGAAAACTTGGATGAAACATATCATTACATGATCTAGTACTATATGATCACATAAGTAATTTCCCTGCAGGTACCCTGGCTAATGTCACTGTTATGTAAAAGGAGATAATTTGTACCAGGGGTCTGTGGAGCAGCCCTCTTCAAACCGAATATTCCCCACTGTCTCAAGCTCCATCAGCAGAAAGTAGACCATCATCTCGTTCCTTTTGGTGGCTTGGGCCAAGTCCCGCTGGTACCAGGACTCAATCCTGCAAATACAAGATAAAAACAATCTCCTTTTCACGCTTCATAATCTTAGTGCCAATAGAAAGCTTACATATAAACAAGAATGCCAAATGAGACTATTAAGCCCTTCTAAACTCAAAGAAATTTAGAAATTCTCAGAATGGCGCCGTTTTACGGGCTCTAACCAATTGTGCTATTTTGTGTTTTTTCATATTGTTTGTAATTTATTTTGTACATAATATTGATGCTACCGTCTCTTATGACCGTAAAGAGCTTCTGGATATCAGAACAGCGATTACTCACCTCGAACTGGACAAAGATTTTTCATTTAAATGAGCTGACGTGAAGGATATAATGTTGATCCCCGACAAGGCCCAAATCCACGTCATTAGCATGAAGACAATAAGGAAATACAGGGGGCAGAGATCAGGGTGCCTAGTGAAAATTAGTCGGCGAGTGTGTAACCCGCATCTACCATCCGTTCTATTAGCCAACGTGCAATCACTGGAGAATAAACTGGATGATCTCCATGCGAGACTATCCAACCAACGGAACATTAAAAACTGTAATATCTTATGTTTCACCGAGTCGTAGCTGAACTGTATAACGTACAGTTGGCTTGGTTTTCCGTGCATCGGCAGGACAGAGCAGCTACGTCTGGTATGACGAGGGGTGGGGGTGTGCGTCTATTTGTCAATAACAGCTGGTGCACAATGTCTAATATTAAGGTAGACCCAAGGTATATGCTCGCCTGAGGTAGAGTACCTCATGATAAGCTGTAGACAGCACTATCTACCAATAGAGTTTTCATCTATATTTTTCATAGCCGTCTATTTACCATCACAAACCAACGCTGGTACTAACACCGCTCTCAACAAGCTGTATAAAGCCATAAGCAAACAAGAAAATGCTAATACAGAAGAGGCGCTCCTAGTAGCCGGGGACTTTAATGCAGGAAACTTAAATCCGTTTTACCTCATTTCTACCAGCATGTCACATGTGCAACCAGTGGAAAAAAACTCTCGACCACCTCTACTCCACACAATTCTATCCTCCTGATTCCTGCTTACAAGCAAAAATGAAAGCAGGAAATTCCAGTGACTCGCTCAATAAGGAAGTGGTCAGATGACGAGGATGCTACACTACAGATCTGTTTTGCTAGCTCAGACTGGAATATGTTCCGGGATCCATCAAATGGCATTAAGGAGTATACCACCTCAGTCACCGGTTTCATCAATAAATGCATCAACGACGTTGTCCCCACAGACTCATATCAAACATCTCCAATCTAAAATCAAATCTAGTCGGCTTTCTATTCCGCAACAAAACCTCCTTCACTCATGCCGCCAAACTTACCCTAGTAAAACTGACTATCCTACCGATCCTCGACTTCGGCGATGTCTTCTACAAAATAGCTTCCAATACTCTACTCAGCAAACTGGATGCAGTTTATCACAGTGCTATCCGTTTTGTTACTAAAGCACCTTATACCACCCACCACTGCGACCTGTATGCTCTAGTCGGCTGGTCCTCGCTACATATTCGTCGCCAGACCCACTGGCTCCAGGTCATCTACAAGTCCATGCTAGGTAAAGCTCCGCCTTATCTCAGTTCACTGGTCACGATGGCAACACCCACCCGAAGCACGCGCTCCAGCAGGTGTATCTCACTGACCATCCCTAAAGCCAACACCTCATTTGGCCGCCTTTCCTTCCAGTTCTCTGCTGCCTGTGACTGGAACGAATTGCAAAAATCGCTGAAGTTGGAGACTTTTATCTCCCTCACCAACTTTAAACATCTGCTATCTGAGCAGCTAACCGATCGCTGCAGCTGTACATAGTTCATCGGTAAATGGCCCACCCAATTTACCTACCTCATCCCCATACTGTTTTTATTTATTTACTTTTCTGCTCTTTTGCACACCAGTATCTCTACCTGCACATGACCATTTGATAATTTATCACTCCAGTGTTAATCTGCTAAATTGTAATTATTCACCTACCCCCTCATGCCTTTTGCACACAATGTATATAGACTCTTTTTTTTCTACTGTGTTATTGACTTGTTTATTGTTTACTCCATGTGTAACTTTGTGTTGTTGTCTGTTCACACTGCTATGCTTTATCTTGGCCAGGTCGCAGTTGTAAATGATAACTTGTTCTCAACTAGCCTATCTGGTTAAATAAAGGTGAAATAAAAAATTAAATAAAAAAATTTAAAAAGTGACCGTACGTACATTTTCCCAACCAGAAGCAATGGATAACAGGCAACATCAGGCAGCATCCGCACAGAGCTAAAGGCTAGAGCTGCCACTTTCAAGGAGCGGGACACTAATCCGGACTCTTATAAGAAACCCCACTATGCCCTCAGACGAACCATCAAACAGGCAAAGTGTCAACACAGGACACTGGCAAGTGTCTTCACTAACATTTTCAACCTCTCCCTGACCGAGTCTGTAATATCTATGTTTCAAGCAGACCACCATAGTCCCTCTGCCAAGGTGGTAAGGGTAGGCAACAACACATCTGCCACTCTGGTCCTCAACATGGGGGCTCCTCAGGGGTGCGTGCTTAGTCCCCTCCTGTACTCCCTGTTCACCACGACTGCATGGCCAAGCACGACTCCAACACCATCATTAAGTTTGCTGACGACACAACAGTGGTAGGCCTGATCACTGACATCGATGAGACAGCCTATAGGGAGGAGGTCAGAGACCTGGCAGCATGGTGCCAGGACAACAACCTATCCCTCAATGTGATCAAGACAAAGGAGATGACTGAGGACTACAGGACAAGGAGGGCCGAACACGCCCCTATTCACATTAACAGGGCTGTAATGGAACGGGTTGAGAGTTTCAAGTTCCTTGGTGTCCACAACCCCAACAAACTATCATGGTCCAAACACACCAAGAAAGTCGTGAAGAGGGCACAACAAGGCCTTTACCCCCTCAGAAGACTGAAAAGATTTGGCATTGGTCCCCAGGTCCTCAAAAAGTTCTACAGTTGCACCATCGAGAGCATCCTGACTGGTTGCATCACTGCCTGGTATGGCAACTGACCGCAAGGCACTAGAGAAGTTTGTGTGTACGGCCCTGTACATCACCGGGTCCAAGCTTCCTGCCATCCAGGACCTCTATACCAGGCAGTGTCAGAGAAAGGCCCTGAAAATTGTCAAAGACTCCAGCCACCCTAGTCATAGACTGTTCACTCTGCTACCGCAAGGCAAGCGGCACCGGAGCGCCAAGTTCTAAACAGCTTCTACCCCCAAGCCATAAGACTTCTGAACATCTGATCAAATGGCTACCCAGACTATTTGCATTGCCACCCCCCATATTCTACGCTGCTGCTACTCTGTTATTATCTATGCATAGTCACTTTAATAACTTTACCTACATGTACAGTTGAAGACGGAAGTTTACATACACCTTAGCCAAATACATTTAAACATTTTTCACAATTCTTGACATTTAATCCTAGTAAAAAGTTAGGATCACCACTTTATTTTAAGAATGTGAAATGTCAGAATAATAGTAGAGAGAATGATTTATTTAAGCTTTTATTTCTTTCAGCACATTTCCAGTGGGTCAGAAGCGTACATACACTCAATTAGTATTTGGTAGAATTGCCTTTAAATTGTTTAACTTGGGTCAAACATTTTGGGTAGCCTTCCACAAGCTTCCCACAATAAGTTGGGTGAATTTTGGCCCATTCCTCCTGACAGAGCTGATGTAACTGAGTCAGGTTTGTAGGCCTCCTCACTCGCACACGCTTTTGCAGTTCTGCCCACAAATGTTCTATAGGATTGAGGTCAGGGCTTTGTGATGGCCACTCCAATACCTTGACTTTGATGTCCTTAAGCCCTTTTGCCACAACTTTGGAAGTATTCTTGGGGTCATCGTCCATTTGGAAGACCTATTTGAGACCAAGCTTTAACTTCCTGACTGATGTCTTGAGATGTTGCTTCAATATATCTACATCATTTTCCTTTCTCATGATGCCATCTATTTTGTGAAGTGCACCAGACCCTCCTGCAGCAAAGCACTCCCACAACATGATGCTGCCACCCCCTTGCTTCACGGTTGGGATGGTGTTCTTCCCCCTTTTTCCTCCAAACATAACGATGGTCATTATGGCCAAACAGTTCTATTTTTGTTTCATCAGACCAGAGAACATTTCTCCAAAAAGTATGATCTTTGTCCCCATGTGAGGTTGCAAAACGTAGTCTGGCTTTTTAATGGCAGTTTTGGAGCAGTGGCTTCTTCCTTGCTGAGTGGCCTTTCAGGTTATGTTGACATAGGACGCATTTTACTGTGGATATAGATACTTTTGTACCGGTTTCCTCCAGCATCTTCACAAGGTCCTTTGCTGTTGTTCTGGGATTGATTTGCATTTTTTGCATCAAAGTACGTTAATCTCTTGGAGACAGAACGCGTCTCCTTCCTGGGCGGTATGACGGCTGCATGGTCCCATAGTGTTTATACTTGCGTACTATTGTTTGTACAGATGAATATGGTACCTTCAGGCGTTTGGAAATTGCTCCCAAGGATGAACCAGACTTGTGGAGGTCTACAATTATTTTTCTGAGGTCTTGGCTGATTTCTTTTGATTTCCCCATGATATCAAGCAAAGAGACTGAGTTTGAAGGTAGGCCTTGAAATACATCCACAGGTACACCTCCAATTGACTCAAATTATCAGAATCTTCTAATGCCATGACATCATTTTCTGGGAGTTTCCAAGCTGTTTAAAGGCAGTCAACTTAGTGTATGTAAACTTCTGACCCACTGGAATTGTGATACAGTGAATTATAAGTGAAATAATCTGTCTGTAAACTAATAAAAATAATCTGTCTGTTGGAAAAATTACTTGTGTCATGCACAAAGTAGATGTCCTAACCGACTTGCCAGAACTATAGTTTGTTAACAAGAAATGTGTGGAGTGGTTGAAAAACGAGTTTTAATGACTCCAACCTAAGTGTATGTAAACTTCCGACTTCAACTGTATGCACGCACCACTTTTCCATTTTTAAACAAGTTATTTCTTTCATTTCACTTCACCAATTTGGACTATTTTGTGTATGTCCATTATATGAAATCCAAATATAAATCCATTTAAATTACAGCTTGTAATGCAGTAAAATAGGAAAAAAACGCCAATACTTTTGCAATGCACTGTATCTGGGACAGATACCAGTGTGGAAGAGCTGGTCACTTTTAAAGGACTTTGTGAATGATTACCTTGCCAATAGGACGATTGAATATTGTTGTCTTGCAGACAATATTTTTTTTGTGTGAGTTTCCTCCAAATACATGATGTGGTAGGAATCGTGAGACATCATCATTACATCTGTTAATACGTAGTTTTTAAACTAAGTTGTAAAAAATATGTCTTATTGTAACAGCAAGTAAAATATGCCCTTTGTGTTTTATAGAAATACAAGCTGTTTAATGTTATTGATTTCATGTTTACTGTTAATGTTTTTTATACTATCTATTTTTTCATGTTTTCTAAAAATTCATTTGAAGTATATTTCTTTTTAAAATGGTCTAGAGGAGTGTATGGATATTTCGAAGATAAATACACAACACAGAGGACTAAAAGTCAATAGAGTACTAACGATCAATGGATCACGATAGATACATGTCACTCAATGCAAGGTTTTTTCTATAAAAGGGGATTAATGATCAAAGGGTCAGAGATATGGGAGGAATTTCAGTTTGGAACTCATAGCTCCATGGCAAGTTCTCATTGGTCCAAATTGTTTATACATTGAGCCTGAAATAGGATACTTGTTATTTGGCCATTGGCCAAGTTTGATTGCAAGGAATTCTAATTGGTCAACCACAAGCTAGGGTTGGGTTATAAATTACATCCTGTCTCCTTTGTTCTGTGGAGAGAATCACTGAGGAGAGAATCACTGAGGACAGTGAAGAATGAACATCTTACCTCTCAGCATAACATCTATGATTTGTCCTCTTTGAATAAACCTATTTTTCTCCCGCTGATTTGCTTTGGGGTCTGTGTGAATGAAGAGTAATATCAACTGCTAACAGCCCAGTACATCACTGGGGTTAAGCTTCCTGCCATCCAGGACCTTGGCGGTGTCAGAGGGAGGTCCAAAAAATTGTCAAAGACTCCAGTCACCCAAGTCATAGGCTGTTCTCTCTACTACCGCTGAACAATTAATCAAATGGCCACCCGGACTATTTACATTGACCCCCCCATCCATGCATAGTGACTTTACCTCTACCTGCATGTACACATGATTTTGACTAACCTGTACCCCACTCACTGACTCGGTACCAGTACCCTCTGTATATAGCCTCATTATTGTTATTTTATAGTGTCATTTATTATGATGATTTTTTTAAACTTAAATGTATTTAATAAATATCTTCTTAACACTATTTTCTTAAAACTGCATTGTTGGTTGAGGGCTTGTAAGTAAGCATTTTACGGTAAGGTCTACTACACCTGTTGTATTCGATGCATTTGACAAATATAATTTGATTTTAGATTTGAATCTATCTTGGAGGTCTAATCCATTATTAATGTACATGAACTCACTCCTCCAGCTTCCTGTTCCAAAATTGCAACCTCTCCTTCAGGGTGTCCAGCTTGGAGAGGATCTTGTGTTCCAGGCCGGGGTCGCGGGTGATGTCAGCAAGGGTGTCACTGCGGTCCCCTGAGCCCTCACTCAGCGGTGACAGTCCATCCTCCCGGGTACGGGCCGACTTCCTGCACAGGGCCTGCACCTCCGACAGCTCACACTCCAGCTGCTCAAGACACCAACACAATAGTCATATTAAGCACCACTGTAAATGTATGACATATGCATCAAAAGTCCATTGTTGAGGGCATAGTGTTGTACGGACGTTTTTGAGGGCATAATTGAGAGCTCTGATGCGGTCCTCTGGCAGCTGTAAGAGATTCCTCTTGTTCTCCAGCAGATTGGCCTTGGTCTCTGCCAGGTTCCTCTGAGCTGTCCGCACACGCATGTTGTAGTACATCATCTTCTTAATCACAGTGGACTGGAATGAACAGATGTTACAATGTACTGTATGCAATGGAACCCCTTTATTTATACCATAGTTCATTAGACTGTAATTACAAGAAGATTAGAAAAAAAGCAACACTGGAAAAATACATTCATCATCAGAGGTCAGGGACGACTTTTTAAACATATGCTTTAATCTCTCAGTAGTAGAGAGTATCAGACATTAAGATCCTATTAAATTACTAGAGGGATTATGTCATAAACCCTGAAAGTTCCAGAATGGTGTGATAATGGCAGCCATTTTGGTCAGGGAGAAATTCTACTTCTTTACCAAAATGGCTGATCTTTAATACTGTTATAAGATAATTAATGTCCATTCTAGTATTCTAATTGCTAATTCTATGCTATCACAGCCCTGGAGCCTGCACAGTGACAACAGTTACAAAAGCTGACCCTTGGCACTATTGACCTGTACCTCGGCAGCGTCCTTCAAATGCTTGCTGGAGACGTCGTAGGTGTCAAGCCGCTGGAGGCCTGGCATGTGGTAGAGCACGTGGGTGGCATAGTTACACAGCAGACATACTGGGGTGGGACTTGACTGGGGGTCCTTCAGTCCCAACACTCTCAGACAGGTCAATGGGGCCAGGAGGGTCAGCTCCTGTTACACAACACGATAACATGATGTTGATGCTTAAGAGGGACACGTTTAAAAACACTAAACTGAAGCATGCACAACCCTGATTGGCACTCAACCCCACTAATGGTTTTGATGCTGTATATCTGTGAGGAGGGCATCTCCTTAATGGATTTACATTAACATAATTGATTGATGAGATGATTGGATTTCTACTTGTTTGCTGGTGGGGGGTTTCTCTGAGGTTTCAGGGTAGATCATAGAGGACCAACTGTTCCTTCACCCAAACTCAAGCCATACCTGACATTCTCTATACCCTATGTTGTAAGAATATGGTAAAACATTTGTTTTTTTACACAATTTCATGCATCATTTTGTGGGAATCTCCCTTTAACCCTGCATAGTTCAAAAGAAATTTGATACAGGCAATTCATGCAGCTCAATGAAATTAGTGTTTGAGTGAATGAACATTTGTGTTTGTATTATTTGAAAAGAGAATAATTATTTCCTTATTTTTCTTTTTAACAGGCAACTAAAGGAGAAATGTCATATCAAAATGGCAAAGATGGTAAGTTCAGATGAATTGTGCAACAGTTAAAATCAGCAGATATTTCTGTACTGCCGTAGCAATAGGCCTTCGACATGAGGTCTTTCAAAACCAAAGAGACCGGGGAAATAGGAAACTATCGAGACTGACGGCCAATCAAAAATAATACCCAATCCTTTGTCGGGTGACTGATTTCTACATTGTTGACTAGAATAAAGGTTTGAATGAATTATCATATATAGAATCTACTCTAAATTAGGCAATCAAGATATTCGACTGAAAAGCAAGCCTGTAATTCACCATATGCAAAGGTGGTAGTCAGATATTAGATTGAGAAGGTGCAGATTTTTTTCTTACCTTAAAAGAGCAGATCTTGTTCCCAGATAAATTCAGATTTTCAATGCTGATATTAGGATCAAGACTGTGTCCTGTGAAAAAGCTTGAATAATTATCATTATAAATACATCAAAGATGTCATCTGTCAAGTTTATAGCCATTGGAGATGAACCTTCAACTCACCTATCTTCTCAATGTTATTGTCAGCTAGGTTCAGCTCTCTCAGCTTTTGAAGTCTGTTTAATCCCTTTAAACGGGTATGAAGAAAGGATGAGACATCTAAAAAAAATGCAGATTTCAAGAAACCAATCTATACAGATTATGAGGTGCATTACATGACACAGAAATGCATCCATACCTCTATGTGAGTGATGAAGTTATTGTTAAGCCACAGCACCTGTAGATTGACAAGTGACTCCAAATTCTCAATCTTACTGATCTGATTGTCATAGAGGTACAGCTTCTGTAACTGATGGCAATTCTGAAGTCCAGAAATGTCCTACAATAATGAAAATAAATACCCCCCCCCAAAAAAGTACTGTTGGTATTAAAGACAAAGATGCAAATCCTAGCTAGATACAGTTATTTTGCAGTCTACTCTGAATTGAGAAATCAAAGATGCTCAGTTTTGATGGTCAATATAATTCTGTTTTAGATACTCTTTAGATGAAAACTCTACACACATCTCCAAGGTGTCAGCTTGAAGGAATGAAGAGAAACATGGATCTTACTGTCAGCTGGCATTCCACCACCCAGAACTCCCGAAGCAGGGGACAGGACTCAAGGCCCTTGATGTGACTGATACTCTGGCCTACCAATGTGAGCTGGCACAGCCTTGGAAAAAGGGAGAGGCCAACCATACGAGGATAACCTGAGAAGAACACCTCCAGGGCTGTGATGCTGCTACCTTCCTGGGGTATCTTCTCATAAGACACCCCATTGGCAATACACTGTTGAGGTACAAAAAAAGTGTCTCCACAAGCCAAACAGAAAATGACACTCGTTTTAATCATAAGTATCTGGTTGACACAAAATTACACTCACCAGTTCTTTGACAACCTCCTCATCACCATTATGTCTTTGCTTTTCACTCTGTATCATGTTGTTCTGTGCTGAAATATAAGCACTTGTTAATGTCATGTCATGTATGGCTAAAATAAGGAACATTGCTAAACTTAACTGGTCTTGGTTCGGGGGCTTTAGGGGGTTGTCTGGGGTAATATTACCTATCAGTAAACAAGCATCTGAAAAAATTCATAATATGTACCGTTAGCTAAAATGTGAGGACAGATAAGAGATAGAAAACATTTGATATAAGTACAAATAGCAAGAATACCTGATTTGTGTCACTCAATAATTAGTTTACTAGCTAGCTACGTTAGCTCTAGCTAAGCTAACTGTAACGTCAGCTAATGCAAATGTACTTACATTCGAAGTTGCAGCCTGCACATTAGTTCACTGTCACGGACACTGACTGCTCAGATCACTAAGTTAATCGAATACCAGTTTTGGACATCTGTTATTGCAGCTATTCTCTTTATGAAAACAAAAATATAATTTTAGCGTGTTTATATGGTAGACATTTTGCACCTGTAGCTAGCATGCCCCAGCAAGGTTTGTCATCAACCCGTATCTAGGGAAGTGCGTCCCTGTTGCTCAGGAGTCATCTGAACTTTTTCCTCGTACTTTTGATCATCACCACACGAGGGCGCTACAGTGCAATTCATTTGAGCACGAACTGGCATGAACAGAACAAAGAAATGGTTCTCAATTGGAAATTTGCACGAGTGAAATTACTTGCATCTACTAACGTGAAAACCTTGAACAAAAAAAAAAAAAAAAAAACTGTCGTATGTTCAAACATAACATGGTACAGGAATATTACAATTTGCCATATTATTGTGATATTGTTTTAAACATTTCAAACATGATATGCTTGAAAGATGCTTCAATATGCTCAAGTTATTTTATGCATACTCTTGGAAACATACTGCATTGACTTCCATTGTATATTCAAACACTTTAATATTAGTCATGCTGAAACAGTTAACAGAATGTTACTCTGCCCCAAATATGTGCCAACCATAATAAGCTAATACGATGACGTCAGCTTTGAAGCGCTGAACTAAAACAATCAACCTCGCTCACTTGTGCTCTCGGACTGTACCGCGTAGCCATTAGAATTTTACAGTTTAAATATACATTTGTAAAGGCAGTCGGCCTTCATAGCACATTTTCTTGTTTTATTCGTTTGACCAACCCACTATCCATTGTGTAGCCCGCGTTACAGCTTGTGCCTGTTATCTCTCGCGCAACCTCTCCCTAAAAGCATGTCTTCGAAGCCCAGCGACGAACTAGGTTCGGAAGGGAAATGGTTTGGGGACGATTATGAAAGAAATGGCCTGTTTGGAAGCACCCCACCCCGGTTTGATGAGCTACGTGAAGATTTAAAACCGAAAACCAGGGAGGAGACGAGCGACCTGGATCAATTCCATCAATTTGAGGACGATGGGAAAAGGCCTCCCGTTGCTATGGAAACTACATCTACAGGTAAAGCGGTTTATCAATAACATTTATCTGATTACTTATATACAACACTTGTTTTATATAGATATACATCGTGCGTAATTTAAATGAGTCTGTTGACATTTCTCATAGCAGACGATGCTATCACAAAGACCTATTTTTGGGGTGTAACATGTCTGAGATGCAACCTTCGTCATCGCAGTGTACCAGACATTCTGTACTTTCTCACGGAGTGAAAAGTTTAGTAGATCGAATCTACACCAGTCATGGGTTTGGCTGGGAAATGTACTTAAGTGTAAATAATGGAATCGATTTCCTATTAGTGGGTAACTACAGAATAGAACACAACGAACATAGCTTGGATAAAGTACAATTCAAAACCGTTTATGGACTATGAAATCTAGGTCTACATAACATTGACATGTCTTAGAGAAACATGTCAACAGAACAATCCAAGAGAAGACAGCAAACAACAGTCCGGCTGTGACCTAGCCATGGGCCTAGCCCTTGATCATGACTCAGTTCCAGTACATTACACATAAGTCATTGGACGAAGGCGAGTTTTGTTCAAGAGCCACTATGCTCTGAACATTAACACGCATCGCTTGCGTTATTGTTTTGGAAGCATAATGACCTTATCCTCCATATCACTGAGAAAACAATTGTCAAAAATCAAAACGTTAAATGTATACACCATATGTAATGTGTGTATATATATATATTATATATATATATATTATATATATATTATATACTGTAATGTATACATACACACTGCCGTTCAAAAGTTTGGGGTCACATAGAAATATCCTTGTTTTTTAAAGAAAATATAATTTTTGTCCATTTTTAGGGAATATCTACATAGGCAAACAGGCCCATTATCAGAAACCATCACTCCTATGTTCCAATGGCATGTTGTGTTAGCTGATCGAAGCTTATCATTATAAAAGGCTAATTGATCATTAGAAAACCCTTTTGCAATTATGTTAGCACAGCTGAAAACTGTTGTCCTGAAGCAATAAACTTCAGGACAACAGTTTAGGCCAGCATCCCAGAGTCACCTCTTCACTGTTGACATTGTGACTGATGTTTTGCTGGTACTATTTAATGAAGCTGCCAGTTGAGGACTTGTGAGGCGTCTGTTTCTCAAACTACACTCTAATGTACTTGTCCTCTTGCTCAGTTGTGCACCGGGGCCTCCCACTCCTCTTTCTATTATGGTTAGAGACAGTTTGAGCTGTTCTGTGAAGGGAGTAGTACACAGCGTTGTATGAGATCTTCAGTTTCTTGGAAATTTCTCGCATGGAATAGCCTTAATTTCTCAGAACAAGAATAGACTGAGTTTCAGAAGAAAGTTATTTGTTTCTGGCCATTTTGACCCTGTTATCGAACCCACAAATGCTGATGCTCCAGATACTCATCATGTCTAAAGAAGGTCAGTTTTATTGCTTCTTTAATCAGAAACAGTTTTCAGCTGTGCTAACATAATTGGAAAAGGGTTTTCTAATGATCAATTAACCTTTTAAAATGAATAAACTTGGATTAGCTAACACAATGTGCCATTGGAACACAGGAGTGATGGTTGCTGATAATGGGCCTCTGTACGCATATGTAGATATTCCATTTAAAAAATCTGCCGTTTCCAGCTACAATAGTCATTTACAACATTAACGATGTCTACACTGTATTTCTGATCAATTTGACATAATTTTAATGTACAAAACATTTGCTTTTCTTTCAAAAACAAGGACATTTCTAGTTCTAACTTTTGAACGGTAGTGTATATATTATATACTGTATAGGGTTAGTGTTCCCAAACGGACATATCTCCATGTTACTGCACATGTTTATGGAAGACCGAGAGACCACTTGTGATAATTAGCTATATAGCATGTTCCCGAACACCTGTGTGTAACGGAAGAAGGCCGCCAGAAAAGTTGTCACTGAAATAGACTGTCATCTGCAACTCTGATAAAGCCGGTTAAAACAGTGTACAGTAAGTTTGTATTTTGCATTTGTGAAATTATGTTGATGTGATATGAAAGTAAAGGGCTTTATGTTTCTAGAACCGTATCGCAATTGAGAATTTGAGTCAACCTCTGAAACATAATAAGGTACTTGCAGCTTAAGGAGTAATGGTAACGTTAGTCTCCTTAAGAGTACATCTTGGGCTAGCCATTGGCCTAGTAGGCTACAAACATTGGTAGGGTACAGTCCTTTTACTACATTTAAAAAATATTATTCAAGGTAGGGACAACACACTGCATAGCTATATCACTAGAATGTTAAACTGAAAGTTTAAAAATATATTCCTTTAAATCAGCACTATATGCCTTTTTGTTGTGTCTGCATAATAAGCCTTTACTGAAAATGTTAGCTCCAAAGGCCTGCATTTCAAAATAGTCCTAATTGTTTGTTTACAAAGGCAGTCTGGCTAGAATACAATCAGTCACTCACATCTTAAGCAGAGTTGGGTAGGTTACTCTAAATGTAATCTGTTACAGTTATTAGTTACCTGTCCAAAATTGCAATCAGTAACGTAACTTTTGGATTACCCAAACTCAGTAACTTAATTGGATTACTTTCCCCTTTAAGAGGCTAGCTTCTAGTCCAGTGGCTAGTACCAAACTAACTTCATCGGACTGAGTCCCACTACAAAACCACAGTGACAGATGGCGTGGATGGCAAGACAACACAATGACAATGCGCTGTCTGCCTGTTCCCGGCTCTCTGAACCATCCAATGACCTCAATCAAGCCATTAACTTTTTCAACCTTTCAATCTCTTCACCATTGATCTACAGATGATGATTAAATGTTGTTTAAATTGCTTGTTTTTTGTTGTCGCTTTACAGCGCTTTTAGTTGTTTTCTTTATGTGATGAATAGCGCTATAAAAGTTGAATAAATTATTATTTTTAAACAGACTTGGCGTGTCATCATAGTGGTCTCTGGCTGTGGTCAGACTCACTTAGTTGCAACAAACTTACATTTGTTCCTTTTTTCAGTGCTGATTTATTTGTATGTTATTGAGAAAACAGACATATGTCATAATGTATTTTTATTTTTAAATGTAAAAGTAATCCAAGAAGGAATTATCCCTTCTCACAAGTAACTATAATCAGATTACAATAATTTTTCTGGTAATGTAACTGATTCATTGTTTTGTTGTAATCAGTTATTCCCCAACCCTGAACCCTTATCACCTTATCACACATGTTAATGAGGTTGGGTAGCATTGATTAAGCAGTGTGCTGTTGCACCTCAAAGCAGTGTTTTTGTGGGAGCATCAGTCATGCTTCAGTTCTAAGTCCATCACCCTCTTCAGCAGAGTTCAGCCTATGCTGCTATTTTTAATCCAGGAGAAACAGCTCACCATCCACTTGGAGAGTAGGGAACTGGAGCCCTGCACTTGCATTTTGATTCACAGTTCCTCTGAAATATTCATAAGGGGGTGTTTCAAATCCCGGCTCTCTTCTTAACCCAGACCTTTTCCTTAGATCTTTCAGCACTGTAATTTAGTTTTTTGAGATGGCAAGCACATTTTTCCTACATAAACAGAGAGGCATCTAAGCCTGTAATCTGATTTAATGCAGTGTCTTAGTAAACGTGGCATTAAATATCAGTGTTTAAAAAAACAATGTTTTTGTTGTTGAGTGGAAAATGAAGTTGTCTTCTAAACATGGCTTCAGTTCAGACAGCCTGCTAGATTCTTTGCCCTAATGGCAAGATAAACATTTTTTTTTAACTAGGCAAATCAGTTAAGATCAAATTCTTATTTACAATGACGGCCTACCGGAGAACAGTGTGTTAACTGTTTTGTTCAGGGGCAGAACAACAGATTTTTACCTTGTCAGCTCGGGGATTTGGTCCATCAACCTTTCAGTTACTGGCCCAACGTTCTAACCACTAGGCTACCTCCCTCCCCAGGTTCACGTGAATGGTTTACTCACTCTGTGGCTTCACAGCTCAAGTCAGAGGATGGACCTGTTCCTAAACTCACACAGACAAATGCACGCACGCACACAGACACACACACACACACACACAATGCACACATGCAGTCACACACGCACTCACTTGTGCACATACACAAAGCAGCCATTTCAAAATCATCAAAAGGGAAACATAACTACCTTTTAGCCTTGCCTATAACATAGAAACACTCTGTTGTGACACTTGTGGTATTGGTAGGCACAGTGTGGATCTTTTCAGAGCTAGGCTGCTTTCAAATACTGTAGGCAGACACTGGACAACCAGGTCTACAATAGTGTAGGTGTCACGTAGAGTAGGCCAGAAGGCTAAACTGGATAACCTAACCTCTATCAAAATAAAAAGATGGCGGAACCGCAAAAGTTCTTCTGTGCAAAGGTGTTTATTTACAAGTGAATTCCGGAACAAAAAACAACAGTACTGCCATCAACGTCTACCTTATGGGACAGCTTAAAAACAATGCTGCCCCATCCACAGCTCAATCCAAACTGCCCCTTTAGAGACTGGAGGAGAGGCTCCTTTTGTAGGGCTAGCCCCTCCCCTCAGAACAATTAACCCTAATTAATTAATCAATTAACAATAGAAACCTACATTTTCCATGAACTAAACATACTAAAGGATATACATTGCAACACAGTTTTAAACAATATCACAACATAACATTTACAACATTACATCACTACTGACAATATCTTTCAATATGCCCATATGCATTAATGAGCCATTTGGGACAGGCACTATAAAGCCAACCCAATTCCCTTAGCTCGGGTCCTTTTCCAGCATACCCGGAAGCTACAGAGATGGAGAGAGAGGAACAGAACAAACAAACAATGCGCTCATCCACAACATTGATAAGTATAATAATTATTGTATCTCTCAAATATGAACATTGACAACTGTGAAATGCATGCACCAAGACAGAAGTTAATTTGTGTGTCGACCCACATTGTTAACCCATCTTATAATGGCGCAGGGAGGAGTGATGAATATGTGTGTGCGTTAAAGAACCAAATGCTGCCCGCGGCCAGTGACGGACTTCTACGTCACAGTAGGGAACAGAGGGGCAGGGAAGTGAACCCCAGGTCAAAGGTGTGAAATGCAAACACCCTATGCATTGCGCCAATAGGGATAACTCGCTTGCTGGGAATTGTAACGTGGCTCATATAGAGGGGATGATACAATAGCCTTTGGACAGAAAAGCCCTAGCCTGTTCTGACCTGTCTAGGAGATGACTAGAAATGATTTGGTTGACCGTTTTATGTGTGGATTAATTGTCGGAGTAGAGGACCTTGTGCATTTCAGGTAAAATAACAACTCAATGTTTATATCCCAGGATAAATTAGCTACCAACAGCAAGATAGCTAAAAAGGACAAATTAGCTAGCAAGTGCAAGGTGCAGAGTTTGTTTTGATATTTTAACCTGTGTGTCGTGATCGCGTTTGGTGTGGGGGGACAAAATACATTTATGCACGATGGTGCACGCGTGCAGCTGGTTTGGGTTCCATGTTAGGCCTACAGTACATGTTCATCAACCAGGGAGATCTCTGCTCTTATTCCCAGAGACCCAGAAGTCCTGTGATGTTGCTGGGAGGAAGGATAATGAAGATGCAAGAAATTGTGCTGCTAGTGTCTCTGTCTGTGCTGCCTCATAAAAACACTTGAGCCCCTCTGCCTGTCCTGTTTCTTGCCAGACTGCCTTCCAATCTCATTCTTCTTCTTCAGCTTCCAGGGCCAATTAGCTAATGCTGAGGGAAGGACCCAGATAAAGCAACGAAGGAGAGGTTCATGAAACTTCCACTCCAGGGACAACACAGAATGTCAGCTGTCGTGAACTGTGGACCTAATTAGATTCTTCTCCAAATATTTTTCTATCCCCCCACAGACAACGATGTGCTATCTTTGAATCGAGCCTAATGCTTTCTCAAACCTTCTCACTGTCAGTGTGCATGGTTCTCCCCAGGATTTTTTAAGAAGTTGGTGCTGCTGAGTACGGCAAGTTGATGTTTATTTTTTATATTTTTTTACACCTGTAACTGCCATTTCCAGCAATCTAGAGCAATAATATAATAACAAAACAGTGGCACAGTCAGTCCACACAGTGGCTTTATAAAAAAAGATGGACAGAGATAGATGTGACATGATTGTGTTTGAATTGCTCAATAGCACTAGGCCTCTCTCAACACTCAACTCTCTGTTCACATTGGTTGGTAGTTGGATGCAGAGGCATGTTGGCAGTCAGTGGACTCCAACCACTGTCCTCAGCATTTAGTCCAACTTTAATAGACTGGGGACAAAAAAAGACTAATTTGTGCATGTTGTCCTACGTGTCCTTTGTGTATGTGTGTGTCCTTGAGTGCATGGCATGTGTGTCTTGGCTATAAATGAAAGTGAAGTGAGACAATAAAATAGTTAATTGACAACTGGGCTCCAAAGCTGGCAGCTTGTAGACAGTCTGGAGCTTCAAATAATCTATCCTCACCATTCCACTCAGGCAAGGACTCCGCCAGGATCGATAAATGACAGGTGGCACTGGCAACCAAAGCTTCCATTGACTTCACAACTGGAATACAATAGGGCTTCTTGCGTGTAGGCGGACTGTTTTTATAGATTTTTCTCATCCCAATTGACAATAACAATTTTCTGCCTGTCCAGCCATAATGGGCGTTTAAGAAGATGGTGGATAAACAGAATATTTTTACAGTTGTTGTATGCCATGGATCAATCTTAATGCCCTGATATCAATAGTTAATTTGCAATTATATACCCTGACTTCCCTCTTAGCTGCCTGCCTATTGACCTTCAGTATTAATACCCCCGTTGTCACTTTTGAGCAACTTCTATTTGCTGTGTTTGTGAAACCTCTTGATAACTTCAATTCAACGCCTCTGTTTCTTTCTTCCCCTTTCTCATTGTCACCCTCTTATCTGCCCGAGGTTTCCGTTTGAAGAACCCTAATGTAAGGCCCCTCTCGCCCTGTTTGTCTGGTTTGCTGGAGAGGACTCTTGAAAAGAAATACCACACTGGTTGAACATGGAAAAACAGTAACACGTATACTGTTCAGTGTTTATTCAGGTTCGCATACAATATAAAACGCTGGCTGTACAGTGTAAGCCTACATTCACTTTTCAGTTACTGTCATTCAACGAGACGTCATTCTAGTAATTATAGCATTGTACAGTAAAGTTGAACAACAGTGTCTGTAAAACACAATAACTTAATTTGAAAGTCAATACAAGTAGAGAAAGAACCATGATGGCTGTTTATTAAAAGGCCTTCCTGCTCCAGAGCGATGCTGATGCAGCACAGCATCTCCTATGCCCCCCTCAGGGCCAGGAGGCTGCATGGAGGTGGTAGTGGAGAGGTTTAGGGAGTGGGGCTCCTGGGAGCTAGAGGGGAACTGACAGTTCTGTGTGCAACTGCAAGACATTAGGAAAACAAACCAAGACTCGACATGACTCTTTGATTTCAAATCCCCTTGATAGTTGTTTTGATTGTTGTTATTTTAGAAATATCAAATTAGCACAGCCAAACACAATAGAGATAGATCATCAACATTGAAGACCACTGTCATTATCCTGAGATCAATGGCAGAGTCTTGTGGAATGACTGCATTGGGCCACATGCAGTTCATCGAACCTCTACTTCCAAGCCTATACAGTACATGTAATAATCAATACTTGACATGTCATCTATTATCACGTTTTTGTCTCCAGCCACATAATGAGAGAAGCCTAGTGTAGCAGCTATTGCCAGGGTGCATTAGGCGAATAGCTGTGTTGCCTGTGTGTAGGGGTCATTTCCATCTAAAAAAATAGCCATGACCACCAACAAGTGAATGTTACGGTTTTCTAATAACTCCTCCTCTGACGAAGAGGTGTAGCAAGGATCGTACCAAAATGTGGCGTGGTAATTTTCATACATGTTTAATGAACGAATAAACACGAACAATACAAAACAACAAACGTAAAAACCTAAACAGCCTATCTGGTGACAACAAACACAGAGACAGGAACAATCACCCACGAAACACTCAATGAATATGGCTGCCTAAATATGGTTCCCAATCAGAGACAACGATAAACACCTGCCTCTGAGAACCACTTCAGACAACCATAGACTTAACTAGCACACAGTGAAGTTCATAGGAGCATATCAAATGAAAACTAAGAATAAACATTTTTGAAATTTACATCCTAAAAATGTGGAATAAGTACAGACTTTGATTTCTGGTCAAATAGATGGCAAAGGAGTGTTAGACAACATTTACCAGCAAACATCGTAAACATCGAAACACAGTAATGTTGAATTAAAGACCCCTGCCAACTAATCAACACTTATTTATTTTTGGATAAATGACTTACCTTCTGTAAGTTTAAGAAACATTACCTTGTGCCTTGTAATTCCGTTACCAAAAACCCACATATCTTTAAGATATTTTGTCATTTTTCTCCCATATTAGATTAGAAGTGTGAGTAGAGAGGATAATAAAAGTTCACAGAAGTATCAAGTAAAGGTAGACCTATCAATTAGTTAGTGTTTACTAATACTAAGTTTGTTTATGAAGTCTTACGTGATTAAAACTCATAATTCTGTTACCAAGTCGGTAACGGAATTACTGCTATTTTTTTTCTCTTTCTGTCATGCGTGCTCCCTCTTCGGCCTCTAGGTCACCAGGCTGCTCGTTATGGCGCACACCTGTCATCATCGATACGCGCATTATGACAATCACCTGGACTCCATCACCTGCCCTTCCTTTGGTTCTGTCACTCTGGTATGAATGATTCAGGAGACAGAAGCAGGAATGCGTAATAGTTTTTGTTATAATACCCCAAATTACGGTGTGCCGTGTAAAGGCACGGGGAGGAAGACCAAACAAACACGTATAGAAAACACAGGGTTGAAACCCCAAACAAAAGAGCGAGGAGTACCTCGAATAAATAACACACGCGCACGATGATTAACACACTGGACGAGACCTGTAATCATCTGCGCAATCCACAATGGCACGAAAGCCCAAAACACGCAACACAGGTACTCACACGCACCAACGGACATAGTAACTAATCGACGGTGAACAAAGGGCGCACTACTAATCAGTGGGAATAGGGGCCAGGTGCTCGCAATGAAAGTTCCAGAGGGATCCGTGACAGGTTCCTTCCCCAGGCGTCATTGTTTCTGTTTCATTTTCATTTCTGTGAACTGTTAGTGTGTCTTGTTTTCCATTATGTTTTGTTTATTAAAACACTCTTAGAGCACATCGTTACACTTTCTGTCATCTGGTGGTCAAAAGCAAGACTGTGAAAACAGTCTGGATATTCTCTCTCTCTCTCTCTCTCTCTCTCTCTCTCTCTCGCTGTCGCTCATTCTTCTCTCTCGCTACAGTTAACCCCACCTCTCCGGGCTCTTATTGACACCTACCACCTACACTCTTTCCATTTGCTGTAACGAGCATCCTTCGGTCGGACCAAATCTGAACCAATCGTAGATGTTTCACAAGTTTGAACACTACAGTAGAGCACAATAAAGTAGAGTACAGCATAATGTACTGAACTCTACTTTACTGGCTGTACTGTGTGATGTCCAAATTTATGAAATATAGATGTCTATGATTGTTTCAGATTTGGTCTGGTCCGGACCAACCAAATGTGGTCTTGTTTGGGGGCGTAGCTCATTACAATAATAGCCTTTGTTGGATCCTGTGTTTTACATTATAGCCATTACCATATATGATTGACTATTATCTGCTGTTGGCTTGTGTGGATGTATGTATGTGTTATGCAACATAGCTGACTTGAAACATTGTTAAAAGCTTCAGGGCCATGGGCCTTTCTCATGATGGAAAAATACAGAAGATGCAATGAGTTGGGGGGTGGCACATTCAGAGCGTGGGGTTGCAGAACAAGCAGTCTTTTGTTAGATAACAGGAGCCAGGTGCGAGATAACGGTATGGAGCATGGATGTTCTTCACAGCAACAGTTACATCTATCAACAGAAGCGCCAAGAGGCGGGGACCTTCCTGAGCGCCTGCAATAGGCTGAGCAAGTTTAAACCACGCCCAGGCTCTACTGTGATAGGCCAACAGACGGGTTGGAACTGTCTATCACAGTATCAAGAATACTGTTTACATACATCTTGTCAGTTCCCTGTTCTGCACTGCGTGGTATTACAGAGAGCCCGTATATACGAAAGTTGCATTTGCCATTTATTACTTAGCTAATAAAAAATACATAGTATAAAGTCGGTGACTCATTGTTATATTTATCCTCATACCAGATTCGAATTTACGCAACTCTAACACCCTTGTGTAAAATAATACCCAAATATGTAGGATATTGCATATTTCTACCGTTCTTTACCTATCATCAGGAAAATAATGATATTCATATCATATTATGCATTTCTATATAGTACAGATCTGGGACTTGTGCATAGAGTTATATGGTTTATGAGGCATATGTTTGGCATACATACATTTTCAAGTGAAAAATCGAGTCAAAGCGTATTTCCGTTAATGTGGAATTACCCCTTCACAACGCATCCACCAGAAATGATTTATTTAAATGTGTTATCCACTCAGAAGCATGATTATGTTATGTGGCAAATTCTGAAAAGAGAATTCCCTTGCTGTCACATCTGATCCAGCCTGAATGAACTAAAGCGTTTGCTTGGTCTTGTGGGGGTTTTTCAATGTCTGACTGTCTGGGTGCTGCTGCTGCTGCTGCGCCACAATGTCCACTGCTGCTGTATGCTGATGTGGCTCAGTAGACAGCTTCCCTGTCTGTTTCAGCAGACTCTTATTGCCACTGCTGCCCTGATGTCTGTCTGCTGAACACTCAGCCCATCTATTCTCATCATTCTGCATCTTCGACGCCTCTGCGGGTCGTAAGCAAGTAACCGCTCAGCGCTACGTCACTGTCAGACTCTAGAGCAGCCAGCGGTGTGGAGAGAGAATATGGGGGGTGCGTGTGACCCACTGCCATGAATCAACGGGACTTCTGCAACCAGTTCCAGAGGTCACCTCTGTTCACAGTATGTTGTCTTTATGAGTCCCGAGTCCTGTCCAATTCTGTATAGTTAATTTGACCCCGTCGATGGTAGCTTATGCTGCTGGTGTTGTCAGGGGGATAGCAGAATGGGCCTAGAGGGGGGAAAGGAGAGCCATAAGAGGATTATACATTAGGAGCCTGACTTGCTGTCAGTATGGCTTCATGAACCCTATTGAACTCTAGAAACCACAGCAACAGCTGTTGCCATCTGCTTTAGGAACAGCCTGGTGATGCTCAGACACTTCATGTGCTGCCTTGTCTACTCTATTTAACAGAATATTATCTACTGCAGTGTGTCAAAGAGCTGCCATGTTGCTCTGCTTAGGAACTCACCATGTTTTTTCATCTAGTGTTTTGTCTCGTGTCTCTGCATCATTGGTTTAGCCTAGTGTTCATGACATTGTGTTTTGTATTGTTAAGGACATTGTAGACATTTTCTAATGCCATGAGGAAAGGGAGCAGGACCAGCAGGGACAACAGAACAGGGGGAAGGGAGGTGGCCATTCAAGGAAAGATGGGGAGGAGGGTTGCAAAGGGTCGGAAACTTTCCAGTAAATTTCCTGCATTTCTCCGGAAGTTAAGCCTGGGAATTTTGGGAATTTTGCTTAAATTCATCAAAAGACTTAGCTTATAACAGTGAACCTTTTTTTTGTGGGATACATATAAGGCAATTCTAGGTCTTGTAGCATATTGTGGTTAACTATCCCCAATTCAATGGCATTGTATTTCTCTGCATGCACAGTGCATTCTTCCATCACATGTGCAGCTGATTCTCAAGATCTTGCACACTAATGAGATGCTATTGATCCCACACTACTACACTGTCTGAGCCAAGGACCACATGCTTTCTCGTAAGTTTTGATTACAATACTGGGTGGGGTGAATATATTTTATATGACCTACATGATTTTTTGTCGACTAGTAAATAGTAGCCTACAGAAAAGTGTGTTTAAATCATTTCTAACTTGGTAACAACAATTAACTAGCAGAAATTGTTAGCATGTGGGTTTTAGCTTGCTTGAGCCTGCTAACTGAGGAGTATTAATTCTCCTATTTCCATACATGTTACATTTTAAAAATTGTATCTTACAAAGGAGTTGTTTAATCAAACTGCTTAACTATTTATCTGTACATGGAATCTTATTTTATTTTTTGACACATCTGGCCAAGTGCATAACGTTCTCTCAGCGCTCACAACAAGCAACCTCTGACAAAAGTCCCTCTACTTCTATTCAAGGTGAAAATTATGAATCAGACACCTTATCGATAGCAACAGCTCATGGTCCTCCAAGAATCAGCAGGTTTTTTTGACTCTGAACTGATTCCCCTCTGATGCTCACAGGCAATGTAAGCATAAGAGCACCTCCCAGCTGCCCACTGCACTGAGGCTAGGAAACACCGTCACCACCGATAAATCTACAATAATCAAGTTTTTCAAGAAGCATTTTTCTACAGCTGGCCATGCTTTCCACCTGGCTATCCCTACCCCGGTCAACAGCTCTGCGCCCCCCACAGCAACTTGCCCAAGTCTCCCCCATTTCTCCTTCACCCAAATCCTGATGTTCTGAAAGAGCTGCAAAATCTGGACCCCTACAAATCATCTGGACCCTCTCTTCCTAAAATTATCTGCCGCAATTGTTTCAACCCCTATTACTAGCCTGTTCAACCTCTCTTTCATATCGTTGGAGATCCCTAAAGACTGGAATGCTGCCGCAGTCATCCCCCTCTTCAAAGGGGGAGACACTCTAGACCCAAACTGTTACAGTCCTATATCCATCCTGCCCTGCCTTTATCAAGTCTTCGAACGCCAAGTTAACAAACAGATCACCGTCCATTTCGAATCCCACCGTACCTTCTCCGCTATGGAATCTGGTATCCAAGCTGATCATGGGTGCACCTCAGCCACGCTCAAGGTCCTAAATTATATCATAACTGCCATCGATAAGAGACAATACTGTGCAGCTGTATTCATCAACCTGGCCAAGGCTTTTGAGTCTGTCAATCACCGCATTCTTATCGGCAGACTCAACAGCCTTGGTTTCTCAAATGACTGCCTCGCCTGGTTCACCAACTACTTCTCTGATAGAGTTCAGTGTGTCAAATCGGAGGGCCTGTGGTCCGGACCTCTGGCAGTCTCTATGGGGGTGCCACAGGGTTCAATACTCAGGCCAACTCTTTTCTCTGTATACATCAATGATGTCGCTCTTGCTGCTGGTGATTCTCTGATCCACCTCTACGCAGATGACATCATTCTGTATACATCTGGCCCTTCTTTGGACACTGTTAACAAACCTCCAGACAAGCTTCAATGCCATACAAGACTCCTTCCATGGCCTCCAACTGCTCTTAAATTCTAGTAAAACTAAATGCATGCTCTTCAACCGATCGCTGCCCGCACCTGCCCACCTGTCTAGCATCGCTACTCTGGACAGTTCTGACTTAGAATATGTGGACAACTACAAATACCTAGGTGTCTGGTTAGACTGTAAACTCTCCTTCCAGACTCACATTAAGCATCTCCAATCCAAAATTAAATCTAGAATCAGCTTCCTATTTCGCAACAAAGCATCCTTCACTCATGCTGCCAAACATACCCTCGTAAAACTGACTATCCTACCGATCCTTGACTTTGGCGATGTCATTTACAAAATAGCCTCCAACACTCTACTCAGCAAATTGGATGCAGTCTATTACAGTGCCATCCATTTAGTTACTAATGCCACATATACTACCCACCACTGCGACCTGTACGCTCTCGTTAGCTGGCCCTCGTTTCATATTCGTCGCCAAACCCACTGGCTCCAGGTCATCTGTAAGTCTTTGCTAGGTAAAGCCCCTCCTTATCTCAGCTCACTGGTCACCATAGCAGCACCTACCCATAGCACGCACTCCAGCAGGTATATTTCACTGGGCATCCCCAAAGCCAACTCCTCCTTTGGCTGCCTTTCCTTCCAGTTCTCTCCTGCCAATGACTGGAACGAATTGCAAATATCACTGAAGCTGGAGTCTTATATCTCCCTCACTAACTTTAAGCATCAGCAGTCAGAGCAGCTTTCCGATCATTGCACTTGTACATAGCCCATCTGTAAATAGCCCACCCAACTACCTCATTCCCATATTGTTATTTATTGTTTGCTTCTTTGCACCCCAGTATCGCTACTTGCACATTCATCTTCTGCACATCTATCACTCCAGTGTTTAATTGCTAAATTGTAGTTATTTCGCCACTATGGCGTATTTATTGCCTTACCTCCCTAATCTTACTACATTTGCACACACTTTATATAGACTTTTCTATTGTGTTATTGACTGTATGTTTGTTTGTGTTACACTCCTTTGCTTTATCTTGGCCAGGTCGCATTTGTAAATGAGAACTTGTTCTCAACTGGCCATCCTGGTTAAATAAAGGTGAAAAAAAAAAAAAAAAAAAAAAAAAAATGTGCATTGGAAGAGATTTCTGAATGTTCTTCGCCCAGCGTACACCCCTCCAACCAGACATGCTTTATCTACTCATTTGCTGGATGCGGAGTTCAACAGAGTTCAATTAAAGGTCAAGCAAATCATAGAGAACGTAGACTGTATTGCAATCATCTCTGATGGGTGGTCGAATGTTTGTGGGCAAGGAATTATTAACTACATCATCTTCACCCCTCAACCAGTATTCGACAAGCGCAGATACAGATGAGCTGAAGGCAGTCATCAATGACCTTGGACCACAGAAGGTATTTGCACTGGTGACAGACAATGTGAACATGAAGGCTGCGTGGTCTAAAGTAGAGGAGTCCTACCCTCACATCACACCCATTGGCTGTGCTGCTCATGCATTGAATCTGCTCCTCAAAGACATCATGGCAATGAAAACAATGGATACACTCTACAAGAGAGCCAAGGAAATGGTTAGGTATGTGAAGGGTCATCAAGTAATAGCAGTAATCTACCTCACCAAGGAAAGTTAGAATAATAAGAGCACCACATTGAAGCTGCTCAGAAACACCCTTTGGGGTGGTGTTGTCATCATGTTTGACAGTCTCCTGGAGGGGAAGGAGTCTCTCCAAGAAATGGCCGTATCACAGTCCGCCGATATGGAAAGCCCCGTCGAGATCCTCCTGGATGATGCATTTTGGGAGAGAGTGGTAAGCAGTCCAAAACTCCTGAAACCTATAGCAGTAGCCATTGCACAGATTTAGGGAGACAATGCCATCCTGTCTGATGTTCAGACTCTGCTCTGCAGTTCTGAAATACATCAAACTAAGTCATTTTTAAAATTAATTTTGGAAGGATTTAATCATTTGCAATTATGTCTACTTATTATATGGTAAAAGGTGTATCTTTCTGGCCTCATATTATATGGTAAATATATCTAATGCAAAACACATCTACATTTAAGTATAAATAATAATTTGCATACAATCCCGTTAATTTCCATATATTCCCGTTAATTCCCATATATTCCAGTTTATTCCCACGGAAGTTTCCACCTCTGAATATTCCCCAAAATGTGCAACCCTAATGGGGAAGGACGGGACATCCTGACCCGTAGGGTATTCAGCCTACATCCTCTGGGGGAGCCTGAAGGTTCCTATGTAAATCCCCCACCCCTCCCCCACCCCCTCATCCTCACCTACCCCAGCAGCTGGATCCAGCCTATTTATAGAGGTACTGCTGCCCAGTGAGAGGTAAAGAGTGGAGAGCAGCTCTGGGGAGCGAGGGGAGGCGCTCACAGCACAGTTAGTGGGGGAGTAAACTAGGCTTTGCACTCAGCTGTGCAAACACAGCACACATTCCAGCAATGGGCCCCACTGTCTGTGCAAGCTGTGTGGGGCAATGCCACGGTAACGGCATTGTGCTTTGACTCAGTTTTTTTCACTTTAAATTGTGTGCCAACCATTGATTTTATTTTATTATTATGCAAACATGTTTTCCAAAAACGGTTAAATATCTGCTACCAATTAAGATTCAAAGATGTCTGCAGAAAGAATGGGGTATCAGCTGTGGCATGGCATCTTGAGTTTGAAAAAATCTATTTTGATTATGGAACTACAGTAAGTAAAGTGGATTCACACCAGGTCACGGAATTATGGTAACGGAATTACATCATTGGTCCCTGATCTGTACTACACAGAGATGCATAATTATGGATAGGAATGTCATTCTTATGTTTCACAAGTTTGGAAAGCGCAGCACAGTAGAGTACAGTGCAGTACAATACAGCATAGCAGAGTAGAGTTTGGTAGAGTACAGTACAATATACTGTATTCTACTCACTGTACTGTGCTATTCATAATTATGAAACATACTGTACGTCTATGATTGGTTCAAATTGGGTCCAGTCCGGTCGGTCTGTGGACCAGGGGGAACTGACAAAATGTTGCCTACTTTTCAACGTCCATGGATGTCCGGTGTCGATCGGTGCTTATGGGTAGTAAGAGCTGGGGGAGGTGACATTAACTGGAGAGGGAGAGGGAGAGTGAGAGAGAGAGAGAAGGGTTGTCCAGACCCTCTTGGTTTGACCAGCAGACAACAAAGACAAGGAATAGTTATGAGCTAAACATAACATATGCCAGAAGGGAGGACAGTAGCAGGTGACCCAATTCAGTTTCAGTAATTCCGTTACCAATTTGGTAATGGAATTACAAGTTTTAATCTCTTAATAATTCATAAACAAAATTTATATAATCAGTAAAATCACTATAACTAATTGTTAGGTCTATCATTACGTGTTACTTCTTTGGACTTGTATCATCCTCCCTCATGAGGGAGAGAAATTAAATAATATCTTAAAGATATGCTAGTTTTGGGCAGTGGTGTAAAGTACTTATGTAAAAAATCTTTAAAGTACTACTGTAGTTTTTTGGAGGAAAATGTACTTCACTTTACTATTTATATTTTGGACAACTTCCTAATCCAAAATCACATTCCTAATTAAAAAATAATGTACTTTTTATTCCATACATTTCCCTGACACCCAAATGTACTAGTTACATTTTGAATGCTGAGCAGGACAGGAAAATGGTCCAATTCACGCACTTATCAAGAGAACATTCCTTGTCATCCCTACTGCCTCTGATCTGGCGGAGTCACTAAACACAAATGCTTCATTTGTAAATGATGTTTGAGTGTTGGAATGTGCCCCTGCCTATCCGTCAAAAAACATGTTTAAAGAATGATGCCGTCTGATTTGCTTAATATGAGGAATTTGAAATTATTTTCACTTTTACTTGAGTCATTTTCTATTAAGGTATCTTTACTTTTACTCAAGTATGACAATTGGGTACTTTTTCCACCACTAGTTTTTGGTGTCTGAATTACAAGGTACAAGGCAATATTTCTTAAACTTACAGAAGGTAAACAATTTCTCCAAAATAGGATGAGTCGATATTAGTTGGTACTTGGCAGGGGCCTTTATGTCAACATTATTGTGTTTTGATGTATTCTGATGCCTTTTAAGTCCCCTTTTCCATCTGCTCATCTAGAAATCAGAGCCTTTACTGATGCCTAATTTTTAAGATTGAAAAAGGTTGAATAATGTATCTATTTCTTCATTTACCAAAAATATAGACTCTTATCTTAAGTAGATGCCACTTAACATAATGTTTACATACCCTATATTACTCATCTCATATGTATATACTGTACTCTATACCATCTACTGTGTCTTCCTGTCTTTATGTAATACATGTATCACTAGCCACTTTAAACTATGCCACTCATGTTTACATACCCTACATTACTCATCTCATATGTATATACTGTACTCGATACCATCTACTGCATCTTGCCTATGCCATTCTGTACCATCACTCATTCATGTATTTTTATGTACATATTCTTCATCCCTTTACACTTGTGTGTATAAGGTAGTTGTTGTGGAATTGTTAGGTTAGGTTACTCGTTGGGGCGGCAGGGTAGCCTAGTGGTTAGAGTGTTGGACTAGTAACAGAAGGGTTGCAAGTTCAAATCCCTGACCTGACAAGGTACAAATCTGTCGTTCTGCCCCTGAACAGGGAGTTAACCCACTATTCCTAGGCTGTCATGGAAAATAAGAATTTGTTCGTAACTGACTTGTCTAGGTAAAATTAAGGTAAAAAAAATACAAATCACTGCATTGTCCGAACTAGAAGCACAAGCATTTCGCTACACTCACATTAACATCTGCTAACCATGTGAAAAATAACATTTGATTTGATTTGACACGCAATTTGATATGTTCCTATGAACTTCACATGTTGGTGCTCATGGGTAATTTTCTATGGAAATGCCCTGTGCAATAACTTTGCACAAAAATGTTGGCTGTCTCCACTGTAAATATTTTCTACTGAGGTCACTGAAACTAAATATTTATTTTCACATTATTTTTGCCGGTAGACGACACATGGAGGGTAACAAAAGATGACTCTTTCGTAACTACTGTTATTGGGATGCCTTTGCATTTTGCAATGCTCTCATACTGTGGTAGCCTTCATGACATACTGGACAGGCCATACCGTAGGTGGAAAGTCACACAGAAAATGATAGGGTACAGTAGTATGTGTGTGTACCTCAGTGACAATCGGCCATCTTGTCAGAGGAGATTTCTGAATACAAACGAGAGATGGGAATGGAAGGAGGAAGGAAGGCCCAAAAAATTGTCAAAGACTCCAGTCACCCAAGTCATAGACTGTTCTCTCTGCTACCGCAAGTCAAGCAGTACCGGAGTCTAGGTCCAAAAGGCTCCTTAACAACTTCTACCCCCAAGCCATAAGACTGCTGAACAACCAATCAAATGGCCACCCGGACTATTTACATTGACACCCCCGTTCCCCCTTTGTTTTTACACTGCTGCTACTCGATGTTTATTATCAATGCATAGTCACTTTACCCCTACCTTCATGTAAAATTACCTTGACTAACCTGTACCCCCGCACATTGACTCGGTACCAGTACCCCATGTATACAGCCTCGTTATTGTTATTTTATTGTGTTACTGTTTATGTAATTGTTCACTTTATTTTATTTAGTAAATATTTTCTATTTCTTGAACTGCATTGTTGGTAAGCATTTCACGGTAAAGTCTACACCTGTTGTATTCAGTGCATGTGACAAATACAATTTTATTTTATTTGAATACAGAACCCATCCCCCGTACCTCAGTCTGAGGATTTTTAGCTGGCGGGATGAGTTTGGGGGTTTGAACAATCCCCCTTTGTATGGCTCAGGGCACAAGTACCCTCTGTTAGTGCTGCATCATGGATCTGCACCGCCATCAGATCTCCCAACTGATTCCCATACTCTCCCTATGATCCCACACATATCCACTATCAGGCCTGGAGTACACATATGTAACATAATCCTGTTATTATTGTCAATTCAACATTGCAACTTGATTGGAACGTGTTTTGAAGAATTTCAACTCTAACGCAGCATTGTCATATTTGCCCCAGTTCACTGTTGACTGAAATATATGAATGACATGTTATGTTGCCTGTGATGCTATCTTCTGCCTATTTCATCTATCCGCTTTTCCATTTGTTTAAGTTTGCCTTATCCAATTGAGGTCTGTGATTAAATCCACTGTCCATCCTCTCCTTCTAGGTGACGCCTTGTCTGACCTTTTCCGGAAGCCCATGAGTGATGATGGTGACCTGTACACCTCACTCCTGTCCAATCAGAGCCATCCCTCAGGCCAGGATGCCTCTTACCTGTCTGATGATCTGAAGCTCTCCTCTGGCCCCTCCTCCCAGGACACCTTCGACTCCTACAGCATCTTTGGTTCCTCCAACACTAAGACGATCACTGACCTGGTTGATGAGATGCCCAAGTCCCTGCTGGGGGGCTCCGAGTCAAAGACCGAGGCCTACAACTACATGGATATCAGCCATGGTGATGACGTCCACAACCAGCACCAGAGCCAGGGGCCCCTGCATAGCCTAGTAGACACTGGGCTGTCTAGCTTGGACTCCCTGGGAGGCTACATGGATAAGAGCCCTGCAGAACACGAGGAGGAGGAAGAGGAAGAGAACCTGGGCCCGGCGCTTGACTCGCACTCCTTCCCTTACGTAGAGGAGCCTTCTGAGGATGAGGAGCTGTCTGACTACCGCTCCTACCGTAACCTGGGCACCCCTCAGACCGCTAGCCCTGTGAAGATCACCCTGACCGAGTCCCACCCCCCTGCTTCTGCCAAACCCACCTCCCCGCAGGCCAATGTGTCTGACAACATCCTCAGCCTGGGCCTGCAGGGCGTTCCCACGGTTACACTCTCTGAGCCAGAGGACGACAGCCCCAACTCCTCCCCCAATGCATCCCCAACAGGTAGCTATCACCCACACTCTCCTACTGTGTTCTAGTGAGTTAGAGAGTTCACTATCAACATGGTCTATGGTCTTGGACTATGGTTTAGCTATGATTTGAAATACAGTATTTCAAGTTTGGTAAAAATGTAAGGTTTTAAGGTTTACAACACATCATAAAAGGACAAAAACATTTTAAAGATGACCCTGACTCTCTCTCTCTGTCTCTCTGTCTCTCTTTCTGTGTGTGTGTGTGTGCAGAGAAAGAATCTCCGTCCCAAGAACTGTTCAAGGCTGTCCCCAGCAGCAAGCCAACCCCAGGCTCCACCAAGACCAGGGAGCAGGATGGCAGTAGTGCAGAGTCAGGGGACTCTGAGATAGAGCTGGTCTCTGAGGATCCTCCCCTGCAGAGCCCCCCCAGCACCAAATCCAGTAACAACCCCTTTGAGCAGCCTCCCCGCAGCAAGGGAGGTTTCAGCCAGACTGGCAACCCCTTCGACAATCCCCCCAGCGCTAAGGGGCCCATATCCTACAGCATCCTGAGGGAGGAGAGGGAGGCTGAGCTGGACAGTGAGCTCTTCATCGAGTCTGCCAATGAGGAGAGCCCCAAGAGAGAGGGGTCCGGCCCCAAACAGGGGGGCAACACCCCTTCACCTCTGATCCCCACCGCTGCTCCCCCCGCCTGCCCTGCCCCAGAGGTGGTTCCAGCCGAGCCTGTCACAAGCTCCATGATGAAATCATCCAATGACAAGAGCAAGAGCCACATGAAGATGGAAGAGGATTGCCCCACCAAGCCCAAGCCCCCCACGGCTGCCGTGCCCCCGGAGGTGAGGTCTGAGAGGCCCCTCCTGGATGACAAGCACATCACTGAGGGGAAGGGAGACCTGACCAAACCTGCTGCGCCAGTCTTTATGGAGGGCTTTGACAAACAGAAAGGTAAGTCCTGTAATTAATCAACTTGTCCTCATCTGTTGATAGAGAATTTGATATGGTATTCTGTAGCCTATTTATTTTCTGCCCATTAACTCTTATAGCCTGCATTCCAACATACAATCTGTGGTGATAAACCTACCTAACTACACTATTATCCCTCCTTGCAGCCGTGTTATCTTTATATCTTTCCTTGTTGCAGTTGTGTTGCCTTTGCATTATATTTCATCACAACATTCCAGAAATTTCACTACCATCTTATCAAACAGGTTGTACGGTATCTGTCGGTGCATTTGTTTGTCAGTGGAGAATCCAGTGGCTGTGTGGTTTGCCGTTTTTTAACACTAGTAACTGCATGTCTTTTACCAGGCTGTTGCTATGACAATGGAATCCCTCTAATACAGCAGGTTGTTCATGCACTGTTTTTACTGCCCTGAGTGTGTGATGCATCAGAAGAGATAGCATGGAAGGTCAAAGAGTGTTGTTATCTCGGCTGTGTTGACAAGGTTGGAAATAAAAAGGGCTGCTATGAGACGGCTAGTTCTGTTCTCTCTGTGCTGTGGTGGGTGTGAGCATCTTGGATTTTGAGCTGCTGCATGATTTCAAGATCTGCTTCCCTCTGGTGGTAGGCTATAGTTACAAAACATGTCTGAGGCCAGCATTTTTACGATGACAATCAACAGAGGCTGAGCCTCTACATCTTTAAAGATATCAACTTATCCCTCACTCTCATTGGATATGTATAGAATTGTTTTGAAACAGCCCTGACTCTCTCACTCCCACATCCCAAACAGGCCATCTGTCTCCTAACTCTTTCAGACAGACATCATCACAGATCACGCCAGAGATCACTTTGCACCACATTGAGCCAGATAGTTCTCTGTGTGTAAAGCCGGACATTTTGTGTTGGCACTTAGAAGAAAGACAACTGTTTGCTTCTTTTTCATCCTTGTTGTAAATAGTGGGTTTATGTAATCCTGTGATGTCAAATCTGGGGCACACACACATCAATTTACGCTTAGGAGGATTCATTTGATGTGCAGATAGATGCAGTGACAAAAATATCACAGTTCACTTATTATCTTATGGTTCCTTTGCTGTCATAGCACAATATCCACCTATAGTATGTAACTGACATTCCTTATTCAGATGGGGAGAATAAAGAGAAATGAAAACATCTGATGTGCTTGAGGAAAAGTCGAAGCCCCTCCCCTCTCCTGGTGTTTACAAACAGACAACCACAGAAGAAGGTTCTCGAATCTCTAAAAGCAGGTCAACCCATTTGATGAAGTTGATATTCCTCCACCACTAGGTGGTGCAGGGCACCATAGACTATAAGAGAGGTCCGTGTGTACGCTGGAGAGTGAAAACAAGCAGAGCAGACATTATGTACCACGGCATGCGCAGCTCCGCAGAAGTTGCCATGGCAACACCGTCCAAGGGGGAGCGCACATCACAGGCTCATATATTTTTTGCCCATTGGCTGTTGCCGTGGTAGAGAGCTTTCTCAAAGCTGCAGCAAGCAGAAAGTGTGAGGGGGATGTCGACAAGGCTGTCTGTGCACTGACTGTACCAATGTCACTGAAATAGAGGGGTCAATGTTAACATTCAAAATCCTGATGATATAGTTATTCTCTATCCAAGCACACAGACTCTGTTTAGACGTGGTATTGTCTGTGTTGGACTCAGCTCCTACATGCATCACTGTGGCAATTCCATGCCATCGTAGCCCAAAAATATTTTTTTGTATCTCAGATTGTTATAGCAATTCTCACATAGTAACTTCATTGGAAGGAAGTAATGTTTGACATGGTTTGTACATTTGTATCACAATTTATTTATTTTTTAATCATATGAAAGTGTCAATTATGGCCCTTTTTAGACCTGTACATGAACCGTACTTGATACAACATCTTGGTGTACTTATACTCCTTATAGTGTTGTCTCAAATTTGGAGTATATCTAGATTCTGAAATTAAAATGTTTCACATTCAAAAAATATTATGTTGTTTGTAGCAATCTACTCTTTAAACACGTCAAATTCCCAGAGTGGGCTCTCTGGTAATTTTAATGATATGACCCGTTTTATACCTAGAAATTGATATTATAGGTAATTAACTGCCATTGCCCCAACTGTAGACCAGGTGTTGTTAGAGCTGCAATCTGACTTTGTTGCCTTACAAAAATCCCTGGTTGGTTTAAAAAGTGTACTTAATGTGGGCAAGACCAAATATGTTGTTTATGTGGTATTGAGATGTGGGATGCATAAGAGATGTTATGATTGATTTTATGATTGATTTTATGAGTTATTATAGGCCTCTGTGATCTAAGTTTTCATGAAGTCACAGCCCTGCTCTACAATTACTCATTCAGCAAATCACCCTTTGAATTCCATTTCCCATTCACTGTGTTGGTGGTGCTCATACAATGTACAATGTAGCAGAGAGCCCACTCTGGAAATGTGATGTACTTGTAGAGTATATCGTTCCAAACAATGTCTTAAAATTAACAAAATCAGAAAGGGTACTTTTCAGATATTCATATTTTTAATGTTGAATAAATGAATGTGAAAGATTTATATTTCAGAATCAAGACATACTCCATATTTTAGATCACACTATAAGGAGTATAATGACATCAAGATGTTGTCTGTATCATGTACAGTTCTCAGATCATAGGGTCTAACAGGAGACATGCATAGGTCTAAAAAGGACCTAAAATGGCCACTCAAAAATTGTTTGTGATACAAATGTAAAAAGCATGTCAAACATCCTTCCTCCTAATGACGTTTATTTGTGAGAATTGCCAGAACAATCTGAGATATCCTAAATATTTTCAGCCTTCGCTGTCATGGAAACGCCCTAGAGCTTTGTCAGGTCATTTGCATTGCTAATGCATCCTGGTGGGACCTAAAGCACAAACTGAACCACAGCCATAAAGCAGTCAACCTTTGAGGGCTATGCCTGTAGGCTACAGTGTTATTAAAAAGACAAGCACTTAAGCTGCTCAATAATTAGTGAGACATATTGAAAATAACTACGGTATTTGTGTCATATTGACCACAAGCTTAAACATTATTTTGTACAAAGCGTAGAAACAAAGGACAGAGGAATTGACTATTTGCTAGATGATTTCTTAGCTACGCTAGGTCCCTTCCCCAGCAGTAGCCTATAGAATCCTCAGTCTTAACACAAAACCTTTTACCCACAGTCTCAATGCTGTGAAGGATGACGTCAGATTTGCTTCAATTGTAATTTCAATCTGGCACCTTATCCGTAAATGATCTTCTATACAATATTGATCATGAAGAAACTAGCCCCAAAAATGGAAGCATGAGGGGTGGGCTAGGAAGTATGACAGTGCACCTGCCTGCTTCCGACTGAGCTTAATCAAAGGGCATGTTGGTTAACTCTTTCACTACCAAACTCCCAGCCCACCACCTAGTCTGCTCTGAGAATCAGGATAAGCATGAGGACTTTTATTGTGAAGGGATGCCTACCCCCCCGCACTAAATCATTGCATGGATGATTTGCTGCAGTAGCGACTGTGGTGTGGCGTTTATTCGATCACCCCCCCCCCCACACACACCCCCTCTCCTCCTTCTGTTCTCGCTAACACTGCTCCACAGCATCATTCTGTTTTTTCCGCGAGCCAGCAGTACCTTGGAAACCTTGACTCCCTCCCTCTCGTCTCCGCATCTCATCATTCCAACTATTCATGCCTTTGTGAGATGAGTGAGTGAATCAGTGGCACAAGAAGAAGAAGAGCTAGAAGAAAACGGAGAAGACCAAGAGAAAGGAAAATCAGGGAGATTGATCATCAGCATGCAGGCCACTGCAGACGGTATCAAGAAGGAGTGCTCCTGGAGTAGCTGGAAAGGCCAGGGTACTGATGTGTTTGCTGTGTTTATTGTGTAAATCAAATCACATTTTATTGGTCACATACACATGTTTAGCAGATGTTATTGCGGGTGTAGCGAAATGCTTGTGCTTCTAGCTCCGACAGTGCAGCAATATCTAACAAGTAATATCTAACAGTTTCACAACATATACCCAAAATACACGTAAATCTAAGTAAGGAATGGATTTTCTGTCTCTGTTTGTGTGTTAGGAGTGTGTGTATCTAGGCTGTGAGTGGTGATCTGATTTGTGTGTATGTATGAGGTGCACATGTAGTCTATTTATGCTGCGAGTGCAAAGCTCTAGTTGTGTTTGTGTGAAAGGGGGATGTTGCATGTATGGTCGTGGTGGTATCCAAGGTGTGTGTTAGTCGGGGCCTGGGTGAACAGGCTTAGCTATTTACCCCCGTCCCCCCGTCTCACAGCAGACACGCCCTGATCACGCTCTCTGTGTGCCGTGTGAGACAAAGGGGAAAAAGAGGGTGGGAGGGTGGGTGGCTGTGAGACGTTGCTGATTATGATGACGAATGTATATATACATGCTGTGAGACGTCTGTTGTTCAGTGTCTGTGTGTGTTTTGTGTGTGTGTGTGTGTGTGTTAAGGTGAAACTCTATGTTGGACCAAGGTGTGTCATTGTTATCGCCCTCCCAGTGTGACGCTCTGTGGGGGAGCTGTTTTCATGCCGGAGACTTTGAGCTATTTTTGTGTGCGAGGCTGTTGGAGCATCCGGATGGCACTGACGGACTGTCTCCATGGCAACCAGGCCACACCCATCCTAATTACATCAGTCTCATCCATCGGCTGCCAGGGCACCTTGCAGCGACTGGGAAAGAAAGGCACAGCCTCCGTCTGCCTTTTTCTCCATCATGGTGTGCATTAGTATTGCCTGACGAGGAGAGAAAATGGTGTCCCTTCCTCCTCCTTGCCTTTCCAGCTGGCTGTCATTTTCTATTGCAGCCATGCTTATTGTAGGAGAGAGATGGGGTTGGTTGGTCTGCCTTTTCCTTACCTGTGAATGAAACTGAGTGATTTTAAGATTTAAAATGGAGAATAGAATCTCCAAATTAAAATGCAAGACTAATAGCCTATAAATCTCTTTATAAAATATACAGAGAAGGAGCCACACAGGTCTATGTGGATACTTTATTTTCATTGAACAATAACCAGTTCCTTTCATTCAGTCACAGAGTTGTGAGCATAATAGCTTGTATTCTCTGAGCTTTCACTATAGAAGGGTTGGTTGTTTAGCAACAAAAGTGACGCGTGCGCAATTATGGGGCAAAACAGACTGGTTTCACTTAGCTTGTTGATAACATACATAATTTCTCAAATACATTGTTACAGTTGTTGGTTAGCTAGCTAGTGAATCTTAGCCATATTAGCATTGACAATGATACACCTTGGTCCAACATAGAGTTTCACCTTAACACACACAAAACACACACAGATAAATTATAAAATTGACCAGTTGGATGTTCTTTAGTTTGAATAAGCTGTTGAAGCAAAGACACAGGTTTGGATACATGTTTGATCATGCTGGCTTGGGGCATGGTTTGAGCCAGTGTCGTTGACTTTAGTGGTCTAACCGGGTCAGGCTCAAACTGGTTCACTCTGCCTCTACCTAAAAATGTAGAACATAATCTGACTACAAATCTGAAGAATGAGGAATATTGCATCAGCTTGTTGAGTATCAGAAGCAGAAATCATACAGGCCTGTATCAGTGATCAGGGTTTGTCTGCGTGCCACGGTACCTACTGTACGTTTTGGTTCAACATCTTGTGTTCATGCTGGCTGGGCAGGACAGTAATCCCCAGGGTCTCTACAAACCAGAGAGCTTGACAGAACCTCACCCGTGACTCACTCTGTGAAATAGGCTATAGGCCTATACCAATTGTTTACTGTGCAGTACCAATGTGAAAGCAAAGCCTGCTATCTAGCGCTAAGCCTAATAAAAGGGAATTAGATGCTGAACAAATTATTAATGGGACTTGCAAACGTCTCATTCTAAATCTCTACCATACTTCTGACTTATTGGCTAGTTATTATGAGCACTCCATCCCTCCTACACCGTTTAAGATAGAAACGTCATTCAAACTTTAAAACGTTCAGACAGATCTGGAATAGTGTGGTTACATACTTTTGATATACACTGCTCAAAACAATAAAGGGAACACTAAATTAACACATCCTAGATCTGAATGAATGAAATATTCTTATTAAATACTTTTTTCTTTACATAGTTGAATGTGCTGACAACAAAATCACACAAAAATTATCAATGGAAATCAAATTTATCAACCCATGGAGGTCTGGATTTGGAGTCACACTCAAAATTAAGGTGGAAAACCACACTACAGGCTGATCCAACTTTGATGTAATGTCCTTAAAACAAGTCAAAATGAGGCTCAGTAGTGTGTGTGGCCTCCACATGCCTGTATGACCTCCCTACAATGCCTGGGCATGCTCCTGATGAGGTGGCGGATGGTCTCCTGAGGGATCTCCTCCCAGACCTGGACTAAAGCATCCGCCAACTCCTGGACAGTCTGTGGTGCAACGTGGCGTTGGTGGATGGAGCGAGATATGATGTCCCAGATGTGCTCAATTGGATTCAGGTCTGGGGAACGGGCGGGCCAGTCCATAGCATCAATGCCTTCCTCTTGCAGGAACTGCTGACACACTCCAGCCACATGAGGTCTAGCATTGTCTTGCATTAGGAGGAACCCAGGGCCAACCGCACCAGCATATGGTCTCACAAGGGGTCTGAGGATCTCATCTCGGTACCTAATGGCAGTCAGGCTACCTCTGGCGAGCACATGGAGGGCTGTGCGGCCCCCCAAAGAAATGCCACCTCACACCATGACTGACCCACCGCCAAACCAGTCATGCTGGAGGATGTTGCAGGCAGCAGAACGTTCTCCACGGCGTCTCCAGACTCTGTCACGTCTGGCACGTGCTCAGTGTGAACCTGCTTTCATCTGTGAAGAGCACAGGGCGCCAGTGGCGAATTTGCCAATCTTGGTGTGCTCTGGCAAATGCCAAACGTCCTGCACGGTGTTGGGCTGTAAGCACAACCCCCACATGTGGACGTTGGGCCCTCATACCACCCTCATGGAGTCTGTTTCTGACCATTTGAGCAGACACATGCACATTTGTGGCCTGCTGGAGGTCATCTGCAGGGCTCTGGCAGTGCTCCTCCTGCTCCTCCTTGCACAAAGGCGGAGGTAGCGGTCCTGCTGCTGGGTTGTTGCCCTCCTACGGCCTCCCCACGTCTCCTGATGTACTGGCCTGTCTCCTGGTAGCGCCTCCATGCTCTGGACACTACGCTGACAGACACAGCAAACTTTCTTGCCACAGCTCGCATTGATGTGCCATCCTGGATGAGCTGCACTACCTGAGCCACTTGTGTGGGTTGTAGACTCCGTCTCATGCTACCACTAGAGTGAAAGCACCGCCAGCATTCAAAAGTGACCAAAACATCAGCCAGGAAGCATAGGAACTGAGAAGTGGTCTGTGGTCACCACCTGCAAAACCACTCCTTTATTGGGGGTGTCTTGCTAATTGCCTATAATTTCCACCTGTTGTCTATTCCATTTGCACAACAGCATGTGCAATTTATTGTCAATCAGTGTTGCTTCCTCAGTGGAAGGTTTGATTTCACAGAAGTGTGATTGACTTGGAGTTACATTGTGTTGTTTAAGTGTTCCCTTGATTTTTTTGAGCAGTGTATTTTATGCTTTTTAACCTATTAAGCTTTTTGTATTATTTTCCCCCAAACTTCACATAAATGGGACTTTTTTCAACATTCTAAAGCATTCCCCATTGTTAGACAGTCACATGACTTCCAACAGGTCATTCACTGTAAACAATGCAATTTTAGACACAAATCAGCTACTTTGACCACTTTCCCAACAACTTAGGCAAAAGGTTAGAGCATATGAAATGTCCCTCTGCTTGTCTGCTATTCAAGTCCGAAATCAGAACAGAAATATATTTTGCCAATCAAAGGGTGGAGCTGTTTTAGTAACCGTGTCAACAGTAAGCAGGTGACGCCAACCTTTGTCCTATAGTGATTATGTACCCATATATATATATGGGTACATATATTTGTTGGTCCCATGTTTCATGAGCTGAAATAAAAGATCCCAGAGACGTTCCATATGCACAAAAAGCTTATTTCTCTAAAATGTTGTGCAGGCTGTGTAAGAGCTATTTGACCAAGAAGGAGAGTGGTGCATCAGATGACCTGGCCTCCACAATCACCCGACATCAACCCAATTAAGATGGTTTGGGATGAGTTTGACCGCAGAGTGAAGAAAAAGCAGCTAAAAAGTGCTCAGCATATGTGGGAACTCCTTTAAGACTGTTGGAAAATAATTCCAGGTGACTACCTCATGAAGCTGGTTGAGAGAATGCCAAGAGTGTGTAAAGCTGTCATCAAGGCAAAGGATAGCTACTTTGAAGAATCTAAAATATATTTTGATTTGTTTAACCCTTTTTTGGTTACGACATGATTCCATATGTGTTATTTCATAGTTTTGATGCCTTCACTACTATTCTACAATGTAGAAAATAGTAAAAATAAAGAAAAACCCTGGATTAGGTGTCCAAACTTTTGACTGGTACTGTACACTGATCAAAAATATAAACACAACATGTAAAATGTTGGTCCCATGTTTAATGAGCTGAAATAAAAGATCCCAGAAATGTTCCATATGCACAAAAAGCTTATTTCTCTAAAATGTTGTGCCACTAATTTGTTTACCTCCGTGTTAGTGGGCATTTCTCCTTTGCCCAGATAACCCATCCACTTGACATGTGTGGCATATCAATAAGCTGATTAAACAGCATGATCATTACACAGATGCACCTAAAAGGCCACTCTAAAATGTGCAGTTTTGTCACATAACACAATGCTACAGATGTTTCAAGTTTTGAGGGAACATGCAATTGGCATACTCACTGCAGGAATGTCCACCAGAGCTGTTGCCAGAGAATTGAATGTTAATTTCTCTACCATAAGCCGTCATGTATATCACGTACAACCACAGACCACACCAGCCCAGGACATCCACATATGGCATTTCTGTCATGTCTTATTATGTCTGTTCCTGTCCTTTCTCTTCACTCTGTCTCTCTCTGCTGGTCTTATTAGGTTACCTTCTCTTTCTCTCCTTCTCCAGCTGTTCCTCATCTCCCCTAACTAGCTCATTCACCCTTTCCCCACCTGTTCCCTTTTTTCCCTCTGATTAGGTCTCTATTTCTCTCTCTGTTCCTGCTACTTTCGGTGTCAGATTCTCGTTTGTGTTTCTCTTGCCAGAAGCAAGCTATCGTCTCGTTTGCTTCATCCTAGTCCTATCCTGTCGGAGTCTGCCTGGCAGGTGCATCCTGCACTCTACTAACTATCTTTTGTTTGCACCGTGTCCAGTTCATCATATGCTACGTGTGATCAGCTACCACCGTTCCTCTGTGACCCGCACCGACCCAGAGCGACCTGCAGCCTGTCGCCGCTACCCAGCTATTCATCAGAGGGACTTTATGTTTCATTTGTCACCCTCTCTGCGGGTATTCTATTGTGCCATTGACAACGTCGGAAGAGGATCTATGCCATTCCTGTTTTTTCATTAAAAGAACTCTGTTTCTGTTAAAACCGCTTTTGGGTCTTCACTCAAGTACATAACAATTTCCACCTGTAAGATCATTTGAGACCAGCCACCCGGACAGCTGATGAAACTGTGGATTTACACAACTGAATTTTTTTTGCACAAACTGTAAGAAACCGTTTCTGGGAAGCTCATCTGTATGCTCGTTGTACTCACCACGGTCTTGGCCTGACTGCAGTTTGGCGTCGTAACCAACTTCACTAGGCAAATGCTCACTTTCGATGGCCACTGGCATGCTGGAGAATTTTGCTCTTCACAGATTAATCCCGGTTTCAACTGTACCGGGCAGATGGCAGACAGCGTGTATGGCGTGGTGTGGGTGAGGGTTTGCTGATGTCAACGTTGTGAACAGAGTGCCCCATGGTGGCGATGGGGTTATGGTATGGGCAGGCATAAGCTACGAACAATGAACACAACTGCGTTTTATCAATGGCAATTTGAATACACAGCGATACCGTGACGAGATCCAGAGGCCCATTGTCATGCCATTCATACGCCACAGTCACTTCGTGTTTCAGCAAGATAATGCATGGCCCCATGTTGCAAGGATCTCTACACAATACCTGGAAGCTGAAAATGGCCCAGTTCTTCAATGGCCTGCATACTCACTAGACATGTCACCCATTGAGCATATTTGGAATACTCTGGATCGACATGTACAACAGCGTGTTCCAGTTCACACAGCCATTGAAGAGGAGTGGTACAACATGCCACAATCAACAGCTTGATCAACTCTATGCAAAGGAGATGTGTCACGCTGCATGAGGCAAATGATAGTCACTGGTTTTCTGATCCACGCCTCTACCTTTTTTAAGGTTTCTGTGACCAACAGATGCATATCTGTAATCCCAGGCATGTGAAATCCATACATTAGGGCCTAATGAATTTATTTATTAACTGTAACTCAGTAAACTGTTTGAAATTGTTGCATGTTTATATTTTTGTTCAGTGTATATCACATACGATGGTATTGACCCCTATTGGCCAACCAATAAATAATACTTGACTAAACCGTTGGGCTAATCGAATGCTACAACTGGACGAATCATAATGACATATAAAGTTGTTGAAAGCCTAGGCCAAGGCTAAGTGCAGGCAAATATTTAATAATATTCCTTTCTGGTGGAGGAGCTCCAGCATGGAATAGGTATGTGTGTCGCACACATGACGGAGCGGTGACAGTCTGATAAGGAACGTCCTCCGACGCCAGATGGTTGAAATGTCAAAACGATCTCTGAACCAATTATATTAATTTGGGGACAGGTCGATAAGCAAACATTTATAGAAATTTCGCTAGCTAGCGTGCTGTTGCTAGCTAATTTGTCCTGGGATATAAACATTGGGTTGTTATTTTACCTGAAATGCAAGTCATGGTCCTCTACTCTGACAATTCATCCACAGATAAAATGGTAAACCGAGTTTGTTTCTAGTGATCTCTCCTACTTCAGGCTTCTTCTTCTTCTTTGGACTTTATATGGAGGTTGGCAACCAACTTGAAGGTGCATTACCACCACCAACTGGACTGGAGTGTGGACCTCAGTTCATCTTTCAATCACCCACGTGGGATATGCTCCTAAAAACCAATGAGGAGATAGGAAAGGCGGAACTTGCAGCGCATTAAGCATCACAAATAGAACCATGTTCAATTTTAGCACCTGGCTACGCACACGCAATGATTGAATAACATGTATGTGTACATTTATTTTGCAACACGAGCAGTGTGGTCAGCATGTTATCGTAGTGAGTAAGGTTAACATCATGGGCTGGATAGAGGCAGTCTACCACGTTCAGAACTGAATAATAGTGGATTTATTTGCCTCATAAAATAATTGTAAAAGAATAAATAAATAATAGTCTAATAGCACAAACTATCGCTTATAAAGCTGTGATTTAAGAATAGCCTAGGCTATAGACTTTCATACTTGTTCTTTTTGAAAGTGGCAACTTTAGGACAACACCTTCTTAGGCTAGAACATTTGGGAACTTTAACTTCTCTTAAAGCTTTATGATAGACCTAGTAGGAGGATAGGTTATTGGCCATTTGGTTTTCAACTTCGTGTAGAGGGATTTTCTTGGTCCGCATGGATCATCTCTTTCTTAATAAGCTTAAACTTTATTAAACTGGTCATTAGCTGTTTTCTATAGGCTATTGATATTGTTTATTTTCTCTCATTATTAACTCTGTTACCTTCATTGTTTGATCGGGGGAAAGCGATGCATACAATCATGAGTGTAGCCTGTAGCCCAAAGTCCTATTCATAGCCTATTGAATGGAAAGAGAGGGGAATATAGGCAACCAATTCTTTTTTACAGCTAGACACAAGAAAGTCAAGGAGTGTCCGACAGAGAGAGAGAGAGAGAGAAACAATATTTTCTGACTGGACCTTTTGCGCTGCTTGGGTGGAATTCTTCTCTCTGACTGGCCTACATTTCTCTCTTGCGCTCTGTATATAACAGAAAGTATTTATTTAAATAGGCTTTGGAAAATAGGAAAAGGCCAATTCCTCTGGAATGTCACTTGCGTGCTCCCCTGCTGTGTGCCGCGAGACGCCGTTCTTCACTGCGCAGCGCCAGTAAAGTTAAAAGGCTAAACCATCATCTGTCACATCACTGTGTCATCACCATCGACTATGGCTGTCAATCATCGTCAGTAGACGATGCTACAGTGCCTTGCGAAAGTATTCAGCCCCCTTGAACTTTGCGACCTTTTGCCACATTTCAGGCTTCAAACATAAAGATATAAAACTGTATTTTTTTGTGAAGAATCAACAACAAGTGGGACACAATCATGAAGTGGAACGACATTTATTGGATATTTCAAACTTTTTTAACAAATCAAAAACTGAAAAATTGGGCGTGCAAAATTATTCAGCCCCCTTAAGTTAATACTTTGTAGCACCACCTTTTGCTGCGATTACAGCTGTAAGTCGCTTGGGGTATGTCTCTATCAGTTTTGCACATCGAGAGACTGACATTTTTTCCCATTCCTCCTTGCAAAACAGCTTGAGCTCAGTGAGGTTGAATGGAGAGCATTTGTGAACAGCAGTTTTCAGTTCTTTCCACAGATTCTCGATTGGATTCAGGTCTGGACTTTGACTTGGCCATTCTAACACCTGGATATGTTTATTTTTGAACCATTCCATTGTAGATTTTGCTTTATGTTTTGGATCATTGTCTTGTTGGAAGACAAATCTCCGTCCCAGTCTCAGGTCTTTTGCAGACTCCATCAGGTTTTCTTCCAGAATGGTCCTGTATTTGGCTCCATCCATCTTCCCATCAATTTTAACCATCTTCCCTGTCCCTGCTGAAGAAAAGCAGGCCCAAACCATGATGATGCTGCCACCACCATGTTTGACAGTGGTTATGGTGTGTTCAGGGTGATGAGCTGTGTTGCTTTTACGCCAAACATAACGTTTTGCATTGTTGCCAAAAAGTTCAATTTTGGTTTCATCTGACCAGATCACCTTCTTCCACATGTTTGGTGTGTCTCCCAGGTGGCTTGTGGCAAACTTTAAACAACACTTTTTATGAATATCTTTAAGAAATGTCTTTCTTCTTGCCACTCTTCCATAAAGGCCAGATTTGTGCAATATACGACTGATTGTTGTCCTATGGACAGAGTCTCCCACCTCAGCTGTAGATCTCTGCAGTTCATCCAGAGTGATCATGGGCCTCTTGGCTGCATCTCTGATCAGTCTTCTGCTTGTATGAGCTGAAAGTTTAGGGACGGCCAGGTCTTGGTAGATTTGCAGTGGTCTGATACTCCTTCCATTTCAATATTATCGCTTGCACAGTGCTCCTTGGGATGTTTAAAGCTTGGGAAATCTTATAAAGCTGTGATTTAAGGCACTGTATCTTAACATCACCCAACTGTAGTAGGCTAACTTCCCACTGACTGCCTTGAAACTTTGAATTTGTTAACTACAGCACAGGGGGAGCACATTCTAAGAATGACACAATCAGTAATTCATGTAACTTTTGACACAGCCACTACTTTGACCACTTTCCTAACAACCTGGTGTATTAAATATTAGTCTACTTCTCTGCTATTCAAATCGGAACAGAAATATCTTCTAAGATATTATGAAATCTACTTCTCTGCGACCCAGATCTGAAATCAGAACAGAAATAGTTTCAACCAATCAATTGGTTCAACTACCACAAAAATACTTTTAACCAGATTTTTTTTTTAACTTAATGCAAAATTACCATCTAGTTTGAAAACGGTATTATTCACCAATAGTCTTCCTTGAAAAGAATAAGCAAAACACGTTTTTTAAAACACGTTTTGTTTTCTTCTCTTGGGTGGCAGTATTTTGTCAGTAAAAGAAAATGTAGGCTAGTTCCAGACAATTGCATGATTTGTAATATGATTCAAGGATTGGCATTTTAGATGACAACCCAAACTCAGCCATCAAACTCCATTAAGCCTTTATTATGGTATTTAAACCGTGTCAGATTCTATCAGCAGCGTTTAGAAACCATGTCTATGACGTTTGTGTCTGTTGTTTTGACGGCTTCCTGTTAAACCGTCCCTTTGTCCTTTTGTGTTGAACAATAAAGGCTGGGTGTGTCGGTGTAGACACGTTACGTGTCCCTCATTCCACATATTCAGAGCAAGTGAATCTGTCTCAGTCCCCCAGGGAGTGCTTTCGCTCTCTCCCTCCATCTCTCTCATTCTCTCTCCTTCCTCCTCTCTATCTGTGAGTGGGGAGAAAATGCAGCACCGTAGCTATGGTAATTACACCAGGCAGGTGCTCACAGAGCTGAAGCATTTTAATAGAGCAGTACATTTCAGTCTGCATCTTTCATCCTCACTGTAAGGTCATATAACACCCTCACAGACGTTGCAGATCTGCTGAGAAACCCACTCAGTAGATGGTATACTGCCAATGAAGTCACATGCTGCAGGTTATAGATATGAGAATAAATGATGGGAAAGAATTCCATCTTCCTGTCTGGTGGAGGGAGATACCCAGCCACCATTTTGAATAAGATAGTCACTTTATTTTTGCCCTTGCTTGGCAGTCTTAAAAGAGCTCACTGAGAGGGTGTGTGTACGAGTGTGTGCTGGATCGCAGCTCAGGTCTCTGGCAACCTATCCCCTTAACCCACCCCCAGACCAATGACTAGCCTGTGTGCTTGTGGCCACTCCCCCTTCATGCTCTCCTTTTGTCTGTGGATAAAGCAGCTGCCTCTATCCCTGTTCAGCCATGGGAGCCACAGGTCAGTACACACGCTTCTACTGCACTAGCTAAAGCTTTTCTCTCTTTGTGCAATCTGTAGATCAGATCACAATGCACATATGCTGCTGTATGTCAAGTCTCTCTGGCATTGCTGTCCTGCCTGTCTGTTTTACGGCTGCTTCGCTTGGTGCGTGTGTGAATTGTTATTTTTTTGCATCTCCATTTTAAGCAATACAGTAGATAAATGGCAAATCATAGTGAGTTTCTGAGTAGTTATTGATTACAGGGAAAGAGGTTAGTCCGTATTGGTTATTGAGAAGGGAAGCTCAGTATTGGTGATTTGGGCAGATGATTATGGGGGTATGGCAAAATGTGCACCCGCCCCTCACAAAGTGAGAGGGTCAGTGGTGGTAAAATTAGAGTCCTTTCAGCACCCAGTTTTAGAACACCTTTTTGGCATCCATAGATGCCTGTTAGAAATCAAGATGGCCATCATCTCTGTGCCGCTCACAGCTCCACAGCTAAAATTAGAGCAGGAAGGCGGATGGGCAGGCACGAGGGCTTAGGGAGGAAGGAGAAGACACCCAGAGCACGCAGCCGTTTTTCACTCCTCTATGGAACAGGAGCACAAACTCTTTGGAACAGGCTTTGTCTCCTCCTCCTCGTAAAACAGAGGGCTTGCAGGTGTCACATCAACAGTTGAACATTGAAATACATGAATGTACACTGTGCCACAGTCACTGGATGTGGAGGAGCTGGCTCACAACTGTGGGTGAACCAGACACTTTTCTCATGGAAACAAGCCTGTGTTTCCAGCCAACACAGGAGAGGGCTGTGGGGGTCACTTGAGCTGAGCTGGAACGGTACACTGACTCAGGCCTAATCCAGGGGTGACAAACCTCTGCCGTCTTTGTTGGGGGCTGAAAACATACTGAGTCTTATGCCCAAAAACCATAAATAGCAAGACATGGTGCCAGTCTTTTAATATACCATTGAATTGGATGTGTACTGAACATGGCAGGTAGCCTAGTGGTTAGAGCGTTGGGCCACTAGATCAAATCCCCGAGCTGACAAGGTAAAAATCTGTCGTTCTGCCCCTGAAAAAGGCAGTTAACCCACTGTTCCTAGGCTGTCATTGTAAATAAGAATGTGTTCTTAACTGACTTGCCTAGTTAAATGTAAAGTGTTGGTTTCATGAGCTGAAAGAAAATAAATGTTGTATTTGCATAAAAAGCTTATTTCTCTCAAATTTTGTGCACAAACTTGTTTGCGTCCCTGTCAGTGAGCATTTCCCCTTTGTCAAGATAATCCATCAACCTGACAGGTGAGGCATATCAAGAAGCTGATTAAACAGCATGGTAATTACACAGGTGCACCTTGTGCTGAGACAATAAAAGGCCACTGTAAAATGTGCAGGTTTGTCACACAAGGGAGCGTGCAAATGACATACTCACTGCAGAAGTGTCCACCAGACCTGTTACCAGAGAACTGAAAGTTAATTTCTCTAACATAAGCCACCTCGTTTTAGAGAATGTGGCAGTACATCCAAATGGCCTCACAACAGCAGACTATGTGTAACCACGCAAACCCAGGACCTCCACATTCGGCTTCTTCACCTGCGATATCGTCTGAGACCAGCCACCCAGACAGCTGATAAAACTGTGGGTTTGCACAACTGAAGAATTTCTGCACAAACTGTCAGTAACCTCAGGGAAGCTCATCTGAGTGCTCGTCGAACCTCACTAGGGACTTGACTTGACTGCAGTTTGGTGTCGTAACCGACATCAGTGGGCAAATGCTCACCGTCGAGGGCCACTGGCACACTGAAGTGTGTTCTTCATGGACGAATCCCGGTTTCAGGTGTACCCAGGCAGATGGCGTCATGTGGGCGACGGTTTGCTGATGTCAACGTTGTGAACAGAGTGCCCCATGGTAGCGGTGTGGTTATGGTATGGGCAGGCATAAGCTATGGACAACGAATGCATTGAGATACGTTGATGAGATCCTGAGGCATATTGTCATGCCATTCATCTGCTGCCATCACCTCATGTTTTAGCATGTTTTCAAAAGGGTCTGTACACAATTATTGGAAGCTAAAAATGTCCCAGTTCTTCCATGGCCTGCATACTCACCAGACATGTCACCCATTGAGCATGTTTGGGATGCTTTGCATCAACGCATATAACAGTGTGTTCCAGTCCCCGCCAGTATTCAGCAACTTCGCACAGCCATTGAAGAGTGGGACAACATTCCACTGGCCACAGTCAACAGCCTGATCAACTCTATGCAAAGGAGATCTTGCGCTGCATGAGGCAAATGGTCACACCAGACACGGACTGGTTTTCTGATCCATGCCTCTACTTTTTAAGTTATCTGTGACCAACAGATTCATATTTGTATTCCCAGTAATGTGAAATCCATAGATCAGATCAAATAAAATTGTATTAGTCACATGCGCCGAATACAAGAGGTGTAGACCTTACAGTGAAATACTTTCAGGATTTCTGATCGATTTGACGTTATTTTAATGGACAAAAAAACTTACTTTTGAACGGTAGTATATATATAGTACGGCCTCGAGATATATATATATATGCGAAAAGAAGCCGGATAGAAAGGTTTTCACTTTGGCACATTCACTCCTCCGTTTAATCGACAGCTCAACCAAACACAATAAAACATAGGTTAGAGCAAAATCCCACACGTCAGGGGCCTCTGAGGTTATCTGACCTAACTGCCTGGGGTACCCTGGGATCACTGCTGTAAAGGATATCACAACGTGGTGGTGTGGTGACCCTGCAGTTGGGTCATGTTGGGGTGACCCTACGGTTAGTCATGTTGGGGTGACCCTACGGTTGGGTCATACTGTGTCATGTTGGGGTGACCCTACGGTTAGTCATGTTGGGGTGACCCTATGGTTGGGTTATACTGTGTCATGTTGGGGTGACCCTACGGTTAGTCATGTTGGGGTGACCCTACGGTTGGGTCATACTGTGACATGTTGGGGTGACCCTACGGTTGGGTCATACTGTGTCATGTTGGGGTGACCCTACGGTTGGGTCATACTGTGTCATGTTGGGGTGACCCTATGGTTGGGTCATACTGTGTCATGTTGGGGTGACCCTACGGTTGGGTCATATTGGGTCATGTTGGGGTGACCCTACGGTTGGGTCATACTGGGTCATGTTGGGGTGACCCTACGCTTGGGTCATACTGTGTCATGTTGGTGACCCTACGGTTGGGTCATACTGGGTCATGTTGGGGTGACCCTACGGTTGGGTCATACTGGGTCATGTTGGGGTGACCCTACGGTTGGGTCATGTTGGGTTGACCCTACGGTTGGGTCATACTGTGTCATGTTGGTGACCCTACGGTTGGGTCATACTGGGTCATGTTGGGGTGACCCTACAGTTGGGTCATACTGTGTCATGTTGGGTTGACCCTACGGTTGGGTCATACTGTGCCATGTTGGGGTGACCCTACGATTGGGTCATACTGTGTCATGTTGGGGTGACCCTACGGTTGTGTCATACGGTGCCATGTTGGGGTGACCCTACGGTTTGGTCATACTGTGCCATGTTGGGGTGACCCTACGGTTGGGTCATACTGTGTCATGTTGGGGTGACCCTACGGTTGGGTCATACTGTGCCATGTTGGGGTGACCCTACGGTTGGGTCATACTGTGTCATGTTGGGGTGACCCTACGGTTGGGTCATACTGTGTCATGTTGGGGTGACGCTACGGTTGGGTCATACTGTGCCATGTTGGGGTGACCCTACGGTTGGGTCATACTGTGTCATGTTGGGGTGACCCTACGGTTGGGTCATACTGTGTCATGTTGGGGTGACCCTACGGTTGCGTCATACGGTGTCATGCTGAGTTAACCCTACGGTTGGGTCATACTTTGTAATGTTGGGGTGACCCCAGTCACCCCACAGATGGGTCATCATACAGTCTCTGTAATCATGGGTCTTGGTCATACTGTCGTGCAGGGATCATCAGTTAGATTCAGCTTCTGGACGATTTTATTTCTTGAGCGAATAATCAGGGGGCCAGAACATAATTTGTAGACTGCAAATTGACCGCAAGAAGCCCAAACAGATATTTGACTAAAACAAACATTTAAAACCTTGTTTACATTTGTGTACAATCACATCTCTTTCTATTATGCATGGTAATACTTTGGAACAGATTTCCAAGAATAAAATCACTTGGAACTGATGTGTTTTTAGTCTTATGTCCCCCCCCAAAAAAAGTTGGGGGGCCAAATTCGGCCCGCCAGTTAGAGATCCCTGCTGTAGTGTGTAATGCTGGGTCTAACACTGGATCCTAACTCTGCTCTCGTGTCTCTGTCCTCCCCCCAGCCATTGACCTGCTCTACTGGAGGAACGTGAAGCAGTCTGGAGCTGTGTTTGGCAGTGTGCTCCTGCTGCTCTTCTCTCTGACCCAGTTCAGTGTGGTCAGTGTGGGAGCCTACTTAACCCTGGCCGCCCTCTCTGCCAGCATCAGCTTCAGGATCTACAAGTCTGTGCTTCAGGCCGTGCAGAAGACCGATGAAGGGCACCCATTCAAGTGAGTTAGGGAGGATACAGGATCTGTGTTTTTTCAGCACATTAAATAATCTGACATTTAAACATTCACTCATCTTTTTTGTAATGCCACTTTAGCCTGGACACTAATAGTCTGTTGTACTTCTTCCCTACAGATCTTATCTGGAGGTGGAGATCTCTCTGTCCCAGGATCAGATCGGTAAATATGCTGACAAGGCTCTGCTCTACGCCAACACCTGTATGAAGGAGCTCCGTAGGCTGTTCCTGGTCCAGGACCTCATCGACTCACTGAAGGTCAGCCTCACTCTCGCCTCTGGGCTTAAAATAATGACATTGTCTCCCAAGTGGCACAGCGGTCTAAGGCATTACATCGCAGTGCTTGAGGCGTCACTACAGACCCGGGTTCGATCCCAGGCTGTGTCATAACTGGCCGTGACCGGGAGTCCCATAGGGCGGCCGGTTATCGTAATTGGATCGCAATTGGATATCACGAAATTGGGGGTAAAAAAACATCATAATAATAATGACATGGTGGACACAACCAACTTAGCAAAACACTATATTATTTAACATATGTCATCTCAGTACTATTCCTGCTGTCAAACATTAAATTACACTTAAAACATCAAATCATTTTATTATGACATACCTTCAGTCAAATGTCATATGCACATACTATACATTTTGGGAGTGGATTTGTTTAAGCAGTGCCAATTGTTAAATGTTTTTACCCTGTGTTGCAGTTTGCTGTCCTGATGTGGCTGCTGACCTATGTGGGCGCTCTCTTCAATGGCCTGACTCTGCTTATTCTTGGTGAGGATCCTTCTAAGACTGGCTACTGTAGCTGTTATACTCAGCTCTGCACCTCTCTACTGCACACAATGTTCAGCCTGACACAAAGCTCATATTGTATTTTGTCTCAGCTGTCTAACATTTTATAAAATGTAATATAATGAATCATATTGAAACCTCCATTTACACCATCACAGAGCCAATCGGAGTATGTACTATAATCAGGGGAGTGGGCTGTAATAAGCAAGCATCACAGTACCCCAGTGTCTGTCAATGGTTAACCCAACACAGTGAGAACACACGCTGTGGAGCAGGGAAACATGACCTGACAAGAGCAACTCAGACAGCCTAATGGTTGCCTCATCACATATGGTTCTTCATGGAACCAGTAAGAGTTTTACTGAAATCTGTATCAATTCTGTATCACAGTGGATTATTGATCGCTCTGCCCTTTTGAGCAAAAACAATCGATTTCCAAGATTAGGATTAGTTGCATCCTAAAAAAAATCCATATTATGAAATTCCAGAGGTCAATTCAGTAAGGGCCTTGTTCAAAGGATTCATTCACAACTGAAGACGTAACAGATCTCATATTTTTGTTAAGTCTCTGAGCTGGGGCTTGGTTGACACATTGTGTACATGAGAATATTCCCAGGGGGACACTCCAGGTCTAACTGCTCCAACACGCGCTCACTCTCTTCCCCTACAGCCGTGGTGTCCATGTTCAGCATGCCCATTGTCTATGAGAAAAACCAGGTAAGAACTTCCCCTCACTCTCTAGAACACATGTACTGTACATGATTATTTTTTTACAATACAAAACACACACATACAAGCATAGTTATAGTCAACATCACACGTGCCCAGACACACACGCCCATCTGCAGCACCCGCACACTCTCCTCCATATGTCCTCAAACTGTACCATTTTGATTCTCTCTGTCACCCGTGCTCTTCAAACATTTCGATAATAAAACATTTGACCTTTCCGTTGTGTTAACCATGGAGGATTGGTTGATTTCCAGTTCAGTTTTTCAAAAGGATTGACAAAAGTATCATCCAACCCATGAGGTATCTCACTGCACCCTCATTTGCCATGTCTTGAAATATGCAGACGGATTAAAAGTAAATAAATGTACATTGTAATACTTCTGACAGCCACCTAACTCTGGCCATAACTTTTGAATTTAATAATCCATGCCTTCTGGAAATGTTATAGTCATTGTTAATTTTACACTTACAAATGACTGCTATTGTGGTGTAGAATTTGTGAATTTTGTCTTGTGTAATAAATTGTATATATATTAATATACTGGATTAAGCATAGTTTAGTTAACTGTAATTTTATTAGTTATGTTCCAACATTCCCTCCATTTATGCCAATATCAGTTATTTTTAAGTCTATGTTCCAATAGTTAATTCTGAAAGATATCCAAGGATTGTTTCATAAGGTTGTGTTTTTAGGGAGTGACATTGGTTCTTGTAGAATACATTTAATTTTCTTTGCTGTTGTTATAGTGTTAACTATGAAGTTGAATGTTCTTAGCTTAATCCTTTGAAAAAACACATTTTGGGGCCATAAATGTGCATCTTCAATATGTACCCATTGTTCCTCTTTAGTGCATTTAACAATATGTTGCAAGTAAAAGCCCTGGATGGTGAGTTGATACAAGTCCAAGTCTGGAAGGGTAAAACCACCCTCAGATTTAGGAAGATCTAAAAAATTCCTTTTTATTCTGAGTTTTATTTTCCCATATATTCTTATGACAGTATACTTTTTACAAGAATGTCTTCGCTGGGGTAGTTGGTATTACAGAGAAGTATAAACTCTGGCAGTCATGCTATTCTGAAGAGGTTTATTCTACCCATTAGATTTATAGAAAGACGGTTGCGTTTAATCATTTCTACTTTCATAGAGTAATGGGATAAAGAATATATTTTTTATGTAATCCAAGTTGTTTTTCCTCTCTTCACCCTCAGGCACAGATTGACCAATATGTGGGACTAATACGGACCCAAGTGAACTCTGTGGTGGGGAAGTGAGTAGTAGTTAATGACCTTTTATACTCAAGAATAAACACACTAGTCCCTGGAACATCCCACTATAAAATAGATTGGAATGATGTTCATCTTGATACAAACTAGAAAAGTTTAACACTGTATCAGAGTGGTGACCTCCATGTTGTCCCGACAGGATCCAGGCGAAGATCCCCGGGGCCAAGCGAAAGGAAGAGTAGACCTGCGTCTTGCTAACGGTGGAGCCCAGCTCAGACTCAGTGGCAGACAGCTTGATCATTGTTGGATAGCCTTGTCATTATCTGGGGTAGTACTATGTCATCTAGAAGGTGTTCTCTAAAACCAACCACTGGAGAAGCCTTGACCCCAAAACTGTCTAGAATGGTTAACACACACAGTAAATCACCCATGTTCAAGATAGTCTAGATAGACAAGTACACAATTTGGAAGAAAATGTATTTTTTATTTTGTGTTGCTTGTTATTAAGCGCATGAAGTCAAGCCTTGAGTAAATATTATTTTGTATCTTTCGTGCAGTTTTCACACTACTTTTTATTTTCCTTCAGTGCTTACAACGAACTAAGGTTTGGCACAAAAAAGTGATATGCCTACAGAAATGCTCTGCTGCCAATGTTAAATACTGCTTCATGTTTCTGAGTTAGCTGGTGGGGCTTCTCTCAGTATATATATACACATTTCAAAATTATTTCCTTTGTTTTCAAGCACAAAATAATTTGATGTAATTGTAGTTTTTTTTGCATAACTATGTAACTACACACTATCATGTTTTAGGTACTGTTGTTCAACTACTATGAAGACAAGGATTATCTGATGATATTTAGCTTGTTTGAATTAACTGTCCAACTTTGTACAATGTTCACCTATACTCAATGTAGTTCTTAGACCCATGTCTAACTATTTGCACTTACAGTATGTATTTAATTACAGAATAAGACAAATAAATGTTCCTTGATGTATAATGTTATCATTTTTCAGATGCATTACTGAAAATAGGGTCCAAGACAAAATGTTTTGACAAGGGCAGTCTTGTCTTGAGTTAGAAATATTAGGACATACGAGATGTTATGTTTCGTAATGGTACAGAGTGCATACAACACTAGATAAATATCCAAAGTGACTTGAAATAACTTTCTATGAACAAACACAGATACCTTCTGGCACAGAAGGCCCTTTCCTGTTACGTGTGTGCTTGCATGTCAGTATGCTGAGGTGACAAATTTAACTTGGCTGTCAGGTCACTGAACTAAAGCCAGCACCATACCGTGACTAAGTCAGATTCATTTATACAAAAGAAAAGGAGTTCCATTCCTTGAATATCAATGATTTATATCCCAAAATTAGTGTCGTTAAACTTTCCAAACACCTAACACAGCAATAGCAAAGCTGAATAAAAAGAAATATCCAGGACATGAGAAGCATGGCAGAACCATGTGCAAAATGATCCAAATATATACCACAATTATCAAATGAGAATGTCCTCCCTGAGGGTTCCAGAAGAAGAAAATCTTGTAAAACATAAATAAGGGGAGTCAAGGTGCAAACAGCAGCATGCTGTGCTTCTAGTTGCTGCTTTAGAATGGCCTCACATGTTGAGCAGTGTGACGGGTTGTAGCTGGAACAGGAGCCCTTTGTTCTTTCCATCTTCCTTCTGGACAATCTCCATCTTCTGACTGGGATCCACCTGCACACAAACACCACGCGCACAAAATAGTCCCACATACACGCTCAATATACACTGAACACAAGAAATTATAGTTAAGTATGGGCCTTACTTTCTATTTAAAGTCAGGACTGATTGATTGAAGTGGGGAAAACATTACACCATGAATTCAAGCTATACCTGGTTCCATTTATTTGGTTCCTCATAGTACACAGGAACAAGGTCTTCGAGGGGGTGACTTAGTAAATAACCTTTCTAGGCATTCGCGGCAGTCCTCCTGCAGGCTGTTGATCCTGTCAGGCCCCAGGTGCAGAGGACCGTTGGGCCCCTCACACACCAGACGGTTGATGGCACAACGCAACGCATTGATCTGATCCAACAAACAAAAAAACACTGGTTATGTGTGGAAAGTTGACACTTGTGTTTTATGATAAATATTGATTTGAATGGACTGACGCAGGAACTACAAGGATGTTAGCTACCTCTGATGTCCTCTACATCAAATTTGACATCAAAGGCGAGCTCTGTGTCATGTTCAGGCAGGACAGCCTCCTGAGACTGGACGTTCCACCCCAGACCACAGAGGGCACCAGTGTAGCTGGTCCTCTCCTCGTTGGTGCTGCAGAGAACAGGCAAGGTTACATTACAGACCTGTAGAACTTAATGCATGATTTCAAGTGAATATTACAACATTATTTATGTTATCCCTTAGCCCCCTAGAGTACGTGTGGAAATATAATAAGCAAAAAATAAAAAGCTGTCAGTTTAAGCTAGAGATGTGTTTTTTTCCGCATGAGGCTGCGTCTCTATCCACCGATGTCGCCCTTCCGCATCTGCTGTGAAGGGTGGCAGAGCTCGAGCCGTGTAGGTCAGACCATGAGACATCCCACCCGCTGTGAAGGGTGGCAGAGCTCGAGCCGTGTAGGTCAGACCATGAGACATCCCACCCGCAGTGAAGGGTGGCAGAGCTCGAGCCGTGTAGGTCAGACCATGAGACATCCCACCCGCAGTGAAGGGTGGCAGAGCTCGAGCCGTGTAGGTCAGACCATGAGCCATCCCACCCGCAGTGAAGGGTGGCAGAGCTCGAGCCGTGTAGGTCAGACCATGAGACATCCCACCCGCAGTGAAGGGTGGCAGAGCTCGAGCCGTGTAGGTCAGACCATGAGACATCCCACCCGCAGTGAAGGGGGCAGAGCTCGAGCCGTGTAGGTCAGATCATGAGACATCCCACCCGCAGTGAAGGGTGGCAGAGCTCGAGCCTTTGTTTGTCAGACCATGTGACTTCCCAAAAATTGGTCTTCTCACGAAAACAGCTGTAGTGTCCGAACGGTTTGCCAAACAGTTTATATAAACTTAAGTAGGTTAGGTGCGGTTAGCATGTTATTGGCATGCAAAAAGCACTGCTGGTCTCACGGTAATTGAACTTTAACAAACATGCTTAGTATCTCCACGCATACAAGCCGCTGATGCGTGCCTTTGGAACATTAATTTACACCAAAAAAAAGTATAATAAATCAATTCAATATACACCATTACAATAAATCCATTACTTATTTTAGCCATGTCTAAAGACACATTATGAAAAACAGAATATAAGTTGGTCTACTGTATGTTATCTGGCTATGCTCCATGCCATAGGCATGTTCATTTAGCTGATAAAATATGCCTTTAAGTCCCGTGCCATCATTTTCAATTATATTCCTATAAAATAAAGAATTTAGCGGAATAAAATAAAAGGGATATTTTTTCCATTACGGAGCGAGTGTGCGTATGAAGTGGTTATGTTGAGCGTAAAATGGATAATTTGAAACAGGTTCTATATGCTAGATTTAGAGTTATTTGGCAACTTTAGTTGTGAATGATATAAACCTTAGAATGTCTTGAATAAAAACATAAGGGCTGCATGGTGCGACTGTAGGCTATTGATGATTTGAGAAAGTTGCAAAAAAAAGCTTACGCTCCACTCCGTTCCATGCCTCAGGCTGCACAGCTGTTCCCTCATCAAGTAATCATATTTTCACCCATCAGACTATTGTCAATTTAATCTAGTCTTTACTAATGTCAAATTTGTTTCCATTTAGAATGGACCATTATCAAATGGGCAGGAACAGCGGCAGGGGGGAAAGCCATCATCTCTATGAACTCCAATTGAGCTTTTCCCACCTGTCCTTTTTTCCAATGATGCCTGGTAGGCTACTTTGGTTTTATAGTGGTGCTTATTATGAGCAGCTGAGAAAGAAAGAGAACATTTATTTTACTCCACGCATTAACCACTGTTTGAGGAGAATGCTGACATTCTGCCCAAACCCTGCATGCCATGGGCTCTCCAAACATGTTCCTGCAGCTACCCAGTTGTTAATTTGGGGAAACCAAGTGAAATCTGTTCGGGAACAGCAATAGTAGAACGCTTTCGCAACTAAACATATTTCACTAAAACTGTTGACGTCCCTTCTGAACGCTCGAGAAAAAAATAAAGGAGAGATGAGATGGAAACGCAAGGTGGGGAGATTCTGTATAGCTTAAAAAGGTAGTGTCAACCAATTAATTATGAAAATATATATTTTTTAAATATTTCACTTGGCTATTTGAAAATCAAATTCAATATAATTGTAGGCTAACTGTAAGCCACCGTGCACAAGCAATGAACCAACAGCATCGCCTACGACTATACGTTCTCTTCCAGATTCGTCGATAGAAGTTTTGGAGAGTAGCATAAGGCTGTAGTGTAAAGAACTTAAGTAAAAATACTTTAAAGTACTACTTGGGGTATCTGTACTTAAAGTTAAAAATACCAATAGTAAGTAAATAATGTACTTTGTACATTTTCCCTGACCAATGAAAAATATCAAGAGAACATCTGGCAGACTCACTAAACACACATGCTATGTTTGTAAATGATGTTTGAGTGTTGGAGTGTTCCCCTGGCAACAAAAAACAAAACAAGAAAATGGTGCCACCTGGTTTAATTTATGTAAGGACTTTGAAATTATTTATACTTTTACTTTTGATACTTAAGTATATTTAAAACCAAATACTTAATATTTTACTGGGTGACTTTCAATTGAGTCATTTTCTATTAAGATATTTCATTTTACTCAAGAATGACAATTGGGTACTTTTTACACCATTGGCATAAGCTAACCAGTCCATCCAGTATGCATAATAACAGACCACACTCAAAGGCAATTACTTGAATTTGTTTAACTTGAGTATAGGCTAGACCAAAGATGTACCAAAGACATCTTAAATCAGTGTTGAATGTTTTTCTACCATGAGTAATATGCAGTAGGCCATGTATTGTATAACGGCACAATCCTAATATTAATTCTGTTTCTTTTTTCATATGCATAAGCTCTAATATGAGCATGTATTTTGAATTAATCACCTTAGAAAGAGCTCTTCATTTAATTGTGTTAGGCTTTGAAACATTCACAACGACCATGTTTCACAACGGCTTTCAAATTGATCACCACATGATTATCCATTCCACCGGTCTAATGTCCATTGCGCCTGTTTCTTGCCAAAGCAAGTCTCTTCTTATTATTGGTGTCCTTTAGTAGTGGTTTCTTTGCACTAATTCCACCATGAAGGCCTGATTCACACAGTCTCCTCTGAACAGTTGATGTTGAGATGTGTCTGTTACTTGAATTCTGTGAGGCATTTATTTGGGCTGCTATCTCATATGCAGTTAACGCTTGTGAACTTATTCTCTGCAGCAGAGGTAACTCTTGGTCCTCCTTCCCTGTGGCGAACCTCATGAAAGCCAGTTTCATCATAGCGCTTGGTTTTTGTGACTGCACTTCTTGACATTTTCCACATTGACTGACCTTCATGTCTTAAAGTAATGATGGACAGTCGTTTCTCTTTGCTTATTTGAGCTGTTCTTGCTATAATATAGATTTGCTATTTTACCAAATAGGGCCATCTTCTGTATTCCACCCCTACTTTTTCGCAACACAAATGATTGGCTCAAACGTATTAAGGAAAGAAATTCCACAAATTAACTATCAACAAGGCAGAACTGTTAATTGAAATGCATTCGAGGTGACGACCTCATGAAGCTGGTTGAGAGAATGTCAAGAGTGTGCAAAGCTGTCATTAAGGCAAAGGGTGGCTACTTTGAAGAATCTCAAATTGATTTTGATTTGTTTAACACTTTTTTGGTTACAACATGATTCCAAATGTGTTATTTCATATTTTTGATGTCTTCACTTTTATTATACAGTACAAAATAAAAACCCTGGAAAGTGTATCCAAACTCTCTCTGTGTGTGTGTGTGGTGTGTGTGATATATATATATATATGTGTGTGTATATACACACACACACACACACACACACACACAGCTCAAAAAATAAAGGGAACACTAAAATAACACATCCTAGATCTGAATGAATGAAATATTCTTATTAAATACTTTTTTCTTTACATAGTTGAATGTGCTGACAACAAAATCACACAAAAATGATCAATGGAAATCAAATGTATCAACCCATGGAGGTCTGGATTTGGAGTCACACTCAAAATTAAAAGTGGAAAACCACACTACAGGCTGATCCAACTTTGATGTAATGTCCTGAAAAACAAGTCAAAATGAGGCTCAGTAGTGTGTGTGGCCTCCACGTGCCTGTATGACCTCCCTACAACGCCTGGGCATGCTCCTGATGAGGTGGCGGATGGTCTCCTGAGGGATCTCCTCCCAGACCTGGACTAAAGCATCCGCCAACTCCTGGACAGTCTGTGGTGCAACGTGGCGTTGGTGGATGGAGCGAGACATGATGTCCCAGATGTGCTCAATTGGATTCAGGTCTGGGGAACGGGCGGGCCAGTCCATAGCATCAATGCCTTCCTCTTGCAGGAACTGCTGACACACTCCAGCCACATGAGGTCTATCATTGTCTTGCATTAGGAGGAACCCAGGGCCAACCGCACCAGCATATGGTCTCACAAGGGGTCTGAGGATCTCGGTACCTAATGGCAGTCTGGCTACCTCTGGCGAGCACATGGAGGGCTGTGCGGCCCCCCAAAGAAATGCCACCCCACACCATGACTGACCCACCGCCAAACCGGTCATACTGGAGGATGTTGCAGGCAGCAGAACGTCCTGCACGGTGTTGGGCTGGAAGCACAACCCCCACCTGTGGACGTCGGGCCCTCATACCACCCTCATGGAGTCTGTTACTGACAGTTTGAGCAGACACATGCACATTTATGGCCTGCTGGAGGTCATTTTGCAGGGCTCTGGCAGTGCTCCTCCTGCTCCTCGCACAAAGGCAGAGGTCCTGCTGCTGGGTTGTTGCCCTCCTACGGCCTCCTCCACGTCTCCTGATGTACTGGCCTGTCTTCTGGTAGCGCCTCCATGCTCTGAACACTACGCTGACAGACACAGCAAACCTTCTTGCCATAGCTCGCATTGATGTGCCATCCTGGATAAGCTGCACTACCTGAGCCACTTGTGTGGGTTGTAGACTCGGTCTCATGCTACCACTAGAGTGAAAGCACCGCCAGCATTCAAAAGTGACCAAAACATCAGCCAGGAAGCATAGGAACTGAGAAGTGGTCACCACCTGCAGAACCACTCCTTTATTGGGGGTGTCTTGCTAATTGCCAAAAATTTCCACCTGTTGTCTATTCCATTTGCACAACAGCATGTGAAATTTATTGTCAATCAGTGTTGCTTCCTCAGTGGACATTTTGATTTCACAGAAGTGTGATTGACTTGGAGTTACATTGTGTTGTTTAAGTGTTCCCTTGATTTTTTTGAGCAGTGTATATATATATATATATATTTTGAATATATTTTTTTATATACCTTAAGGTGTCCTAAAATTCTAAACCAAATAGCTAAATTATCCTTGTTATGATCGTCTTAAAACAATTCCACGTTAGCTTGGTAGAACCCCAATCATTTCACATTCCCTATAGGACCTTAGGGTATGGTTCTCTGATAGGAAATTTGATCAAATGTGAATGTGGTGAGGAGCATACTATCTCCAAGCAGACTGACCTTAGCTCTATGACAGGGCTGAAGAGCATGGCGATGAGAGCAGGCAGGCCGTGGATGTGAGGCATCAGCTTAGTCTCCTTCAGTAGAATGCATGCGCCTAGAGCAGCACACACACACATCTTACTGTTATAACAAAGTCAATGTCTGGTAGGGTCTCACCCTTATTCTAGAGCCCTCAAATTCAAGTGTAGACCACGACGCCAGTTCACTTGCGCACACCCCCACCACCTCCTCGAATCAGGGACTGATTTAGACCTGGGACACCAGGTGGGTGCAATTAATTACCAGAAAATAAAACCCATCAGGATCCGGACCTCGTAGGGTAAGAGCTGAATACCCCTGTTCTAGAGTGTGCTTACGTCCTAGACCACATCCCATTCCCAGTACTGTCCCCGTGGCACTGACAGACACTCCGCCGGCCACCAGCATCCTCTGATGGCTGTCCTGAGGCCTGTCCTTCAACGCCACTGAGTTGATGCTGTCCTTTTCTATGCGCACCGACCTGTAAGGAGTTGACATTAGCACTGTCACCAGAAGTGGGCCAAACTATAACCTGATCTGGGTGACACGGACTAACCTGTAGTGGCTGACATTGCAAAAGCTGTGGAAGTTGACTTTGTGAGGGCTGGATGGGCCATGCACAGGAACCTGTTGGGAACAGCATCAGTAACACTTATTTACAAATCAGCAGTAAGACTCAAATGGGCATTCTGTAGCCACTAACATTCATACACATTTATGTTCGGAGTCTTTCTATAAACTAGGACACCAGTTAGTATTTCCTACACTGAACACCTTGTTACAGCTGTTGATAAGTCTGATAATAATCAGAACCCCCCTGCCATTACATTAAGATAAGGGGGGATTCATAGCTACAGTCATGTGAAAAAGTGCATTCCCTAGAATTTTTTATTTTTTTTTTTTGTAAATATTTGGACAGATGGATATGTAATCTTCACTTCAACATTATTGAGAGATAAAGGTAACCTAATATAAATTAAACTGGGACTATAATTTGCAATCATTTAATCATAAAAAAAAACAATTTAAAAAAGGAACAGAAATGGAATTCCATAGTGCGGAAAAATAAGTACACCCAATCAGTCTCTTATATCGAATGGGAGGATTTTTTTCTCCCACTCTTCTTTAAGGTACTGCTTCAACTGTGACATGTTGGAGGGATTTCTTGCATGCACAACCCGTATCAAGTCCCCGCACAGCATTGACAGGATTGAGATCTTGGCTTTGACTTGGCCATTCCTTAACCATTTCTTCTTTTTGCACCATTCTGTTGTAGCTTTGCTTGTGTGTTATGGATCATTGTCCTGTTGCAAGATCCATGTTTGGTTCAGGTTCAGCTTTTTGACAGATGGCCTCACATTCTCCTCAAGAATTCTCTGGTACAATATGGAATTCATGGTTGACTAAATGAAGGCAAGCTGTCCCTCAGGCAGCAAAGCAGCCACAAACAATAACGCCAAACATGCTTTACAGTCAGAATGAGGTTCTTCTGTTCAAAGGCAGTTTCATTTTCACCTGGCATTGCGGCCAAACTCCACCTTTGACTCGTCTGTCCAGAGCACATTGTTCCAGTAGTTTTGGGCTTTACCCAGGTGTTGTCTGGCAAACGTCAGTCGTGTCTTGATATTATTTTTTTGAGATTAGCGGCTTCTTTCTTCCTGACCTCCCACGTAGGCCAAGTTTGTGCAGTCTCTGACAGTTGACTCATGCACTTCGATATTGATTGTGGCAAAAGAGGCCTGTAGATCCCTTGATGTTACCCTGGGGTTCTTAGACACTTCTATGAGCATCTTTCGGTCAGATCTTGGGCTGAATTTGGTTCGATGACCTGATTTGCCAGTGGTCTGGAATTTTCTCCATTTGTAGATGATCCGTCGGACAGTGGAACGATGTACTTCGAATTGCTTGGAAATGGATTTGTAACCCATCCCAGACTCACGGGCATCAATAATCTTTCTTCTGAGGGCCTCTGAGGTATGTAGATCTTTGCATGACGTGTTACCATACACCCATATGGTTAAGGCGGCGCACAATTGCCCCAGCGTCATCCGGGTTAGAGTTTAGCCGGGGTAAGCCGTCATTGTAAATAAATTGTGTTAAATTGAGTTACCTTTATCAATGGATGTGGTTGGAATTTTGCAAAAATATCCATGGGCCCAAATACGTAAAAAATTAATTAATTAAAAAAGATACTTTTTCACAATAAAATTCACAAATTGATTTAAAAAACTGTGTTTAACACTATCATGGTTGGCATCTAGTTGGGTTTGTCCAACATTGTGTGATGTCTTTGCATTTATGGTATTGTAAGTTATTTTTTATCATATATTAAGCATTAATCAATTAAATGAGACATTGAACTTGAACAGTGTACAAATCCTGGATCGAGCTGTTAGACAGTTTTTTGTATAGATCTCAGAAATGCAGTGTAACATTGGGTCTCCTTATGTTACACGGTGTGAAAACAGTTCAAGGGCATACAAACCCAAAATGGGGAACCAGGCCCAGTCAATCAATTTGTTTTTCCCCACAAAAGGGCTTATTACAGATAGAAATACACCCCCCTGCCACGATTCCGCAGGTGAAGATGCCAGATGTGGAGGTCCTGGGCTGGCGTGGTTACACATGGTCTGCGGTTGAGTGGCCGGTTGGACATAATTCCAAACCAACATTGAAGGGGGCTTATGGTAGAGAAATTAACTTTCAATTACCTAGCAACAGCTCTGGCGGACATTCCTGCAGTCAACTTGCCAATTGCACGCTCCCTAGAAACTTGAGACATCTGTGGCATTGTGTTGTGTGAAAACTACACATTTTTGAGTGGGCTTTTATTGTCCCCAGCACAAGGTGCACCTGTGTAATGATCATGCTGTTTAATCAGCTTCTTGTTATGCCACACCTGGGATGTAAACAAATTTGTGCGCAGAATTTGAGAGAAATAAGCTTTTTGTGCATATGGGTTCTATATTAGGCCCTATATGTACAATTATATAAATTATACAATTGTATAACATTGAGGTCCTTGAAAATTACAATGAAGTGGTTGAAAAAGTCCCTGGAAGTCCTTGAATTTGACATACATTCTTTAAGCAGGGGTCATACAGACATTGTATGTTGTTGTATAGGTGGAGATATGGGCTAATTTGCATATATTCACTTTAATTCCTCTAAGTACCATTCAGAAATGTTTTGCCCAATGTTACACATTGGCCCCATTATTTATAGAAAGACCCTTATACGTGTTAAATAACAGGAACAGTGAATTAATTAAATACATTTTTTTTTTTAAATCACCAGATACCTATTGTATCCCAGGAATTCCTGACAGGAAGGTGTGGCCCTGGCACACTAATACACTGTAGAACAAAATTTACACCAGCTCACATGGTACCAAAATGCCAATGACGCCATCTTGTGGTGAACTAACACCGTCTGGTTGAACCAGACAGGCAGTCTATTGAACACAACCTAGGAAATGTGAGTTAGCCGTTTGGCCAGTGTTCTTGCCTTGCTCTTCAGAAAGGACCAGGCTGGTCTTGGAAAAGGACTGGAGCAGGCTGTCGATGAGCTGTTTCTCTTTCTCCTTGTTGGTCTTCCAGGAGCTGCTGGTAGCATTGGGGGTGAAGGTTCCGTCCTGCAAGTCTTTATACAGAGACATCAGCACTTCGTGGCTCTGCTGCAAGACACAACGACACAGCACTGTCAGGGCCACAGCCTGTGTTTCTACTGCTGGACAGCTAGGACACACTTAATGATATTTGTTTATAGCCAAGCCTTACAAGAATACAACAATTGAACAATTCCCCATTAGCACAACTTTCCAAAAAGATACATGGCAGTTGATTCTGCAGTGAAGACAGAAAGCTGGTCTGTGTTTAAGGTACCTTGGACTCAAAGCTCTCTTCGGTCTTAATGGCGTGTCCCTCCTGTATCATGATATCAGCCACACTGGAGGTGACCGTGTCGGTGTTGATGAGCAGCTCCACGTGCATGACGCCGTGCAGGATAGAGAACAGGGAGACAATGAGTGAGAGGCCGTTCACCAGTGTTATGAAGCGGTTGCTTGCGCGACTGCTCCACTGGTCCCCCAGGATCATGGACTGGGCTGATGGATGCATCCCCGAGATACGACACTCCTGGGCCTGAGTAGGACACAGTCACACCAGAATACAGGCACATTTTATCTGGTTAGGATGTGGCCAAAATAGGGTGGATCAGTTAGATACAGTATGTTTCCTATATAGACTTTGTAGCTAATACCTGCAACGGGTTGGCCATGATATCAGCAGGTAGCTCCCTCAAACAGCTGCATGACACCAGGGTGGTGTTTCCATAGTTCAAAAAGAACACCTGGGACATTCAAAACACATACTTTACATGGTTCATCCACTATAACAGCAACTATAATTAACCTGTATTTACGTGTATGAAAGGGAGTCATTGTGTGTGCCAGTAAGCTTGGAGAGCATGTGATTGTACCTCCACAGAGCTGCCGCGGACGTGCAGGATCTTGGCACGGTAGTAGAGGCCCTGCTCGTCGCCCTCAGAGAAAGGTGCCAGGCACAGTAGGTTGGGGTAGAGGGAGACAGGAACTGGACACAGCTCACGAGAATTAATCTCAGCTGTCAGATAGCGCTGCTTCTCCATGCTGGCCTCGCCTGCCTGGAAGCCCCAGAAGTGGCCCACCTCCACCACTTAGGGAGCCAAGATGAAGGGGGCATGCTCGGTTACCACCTCCACTGTAGACTGTACATAACGAACATGGAGGGTATGTGATCACCTAAACTCAGTTACTCTAGATATAATCTTCACCACATTACTCATTTACACAAATAACTCAAAGAAATGTGACTGAAAAAGGAGTTTCAGCCTGATTACTGACTTCTGTAATGTTGACCACAAAGACGGGGTTGGAAGGCAGCTTGTCTGGGTCGATGGTACTGCTCAGCACCCCCACTGGGTAGACCGAGTTGTCCTGGAAGTCCACATTCACCCTGCAAACCACAGAACTGGATAGAATGAGTGATGAGAAAACCTGGAGGATCCCTCCAAGGGGGAACACAGTTCAAGTGTAACAGTCAGTCACTGAGCTGCATCAGTGACACAAATAATCTATGAGACTGACCCAACTGTAACTCACTCTCATGACAGCCCAGTCTCTAAATGTGTGTAAGGAGGAGAAGGGGGGGTCTAGCTCAGCCTAAATCTCCCCTCTAAGAGGCTGTGTGATGGCTGTGGAGTGTTAACCATAGTGCCAGCACATCAGGTTACATCAAGGCCCAGTGTGGAGGGGTGCAGCCTGTGGGTGGCTGCAGGGCCCACTTCCCCCAAACACTGACAGGAGAGGTACCTGGCCCTGAGCCAGAGCTGGCATTACCTAGACATCAACTGACCGCAAAACACATTTATCTTGAGAAGTTGGGGTAAGATGCTTCACCCATGCAGAAAACTGTATTTTGTAGCATATGAAAGGGTTAAAACTACAGCTCCGAGCAGAGTATTATTAGCGTGAGAAGGATGTATAGGCTTTCTACCGAGCGTATCTCATGTGGCAGACGGTCCTGCTCCCAGCGTGGGACTCCACTTCGTCACTGGGGTGCACAAACAGGTCCAGAGGATGCCTCTGGTGGGCCAGGAGGAGGGCCAGTGACACCTCAGGGAGCACCCCCGACCCCCGGGTAGTCATCCGGTAGAACTCCACATGCCCCCTGAACGAACAAACAAATGTTCATCTTACGAATGAACTATGGGTATGCTGTTAGACCATTTAGGTCAAAACATCTAAGAAGTATTTATCTATGAAACATGATGAGTTATGGTACATATAGTCAAGGTTTCATCTATTAGTTTGTTACCGGGATCCATCAAAGGCTATGGACTTGACCTGGCCACACTGGCGGAACAGGGACTGCAGCTGCTTATAGTACAGGAAACTATAGGGGGGCAGGTTACTCACCTGAGACCAAACAGTCAACGAGCCGGTCAGTGGGCTAGCATTCACAAGATACAACACGGTTCATGTATAGGAATCTGATGAATCGGGGGTACTAGCACATCATACTAGCACTGTTGTTTTGGGATCATGGCCGGACAGGTCTTTGGAGGCCAGCCCTTCATCCATTTCCCCTTGGACAAAGTAGTTGGGGTAGTAGGCACCAGCGATAACCACCTGAGAAAAAGAAAGATGAGATTCTATCAAATAGACAAGGCCAGAGTGATAGTCTGTGTAGAAGGGCTAGGTACACAAGGTGAAATTAGTGTCATAACAATAATGATAAAGTAGTTGATAACGCAGGTTCAAAATCAGTAAGGCTGGTCTGAATGGAGAGCTCACTCATTTCATTCAGTAAGCACAATATAATTGGCATTGCTTCCTCTATGGGCACAGCAAGAATTTACATCTGATGTTTACAATGTTCTCATGTCGCTTTTCCTCCTTTACGGCAGGGTAGCCTAGTGGTTAGAGCGTTGGACTAGTAACCGAAAGGTTGCAAGTTTGAATCCCCGAGCTGACAAGGTACAAATCTGTCGTTCTGCCCCTGAACAGGCAGTTAACACACTGTTCCTAGGCCGTCATTGAAAATAAGAATTTGTTCTTAACTGACTTGCCTAGTAAAATAAAGATAAAAAATAAAACAAAAAACTGTTAATTAGCCACATGCAGAACGTCAGTCACCTATTACCCTATGGCCAATAAGCACTGCTGAATAATGCAATTTTACCACACTTGCTAATTAATCCATGGGCATACCTGTGCAATCATCAATCTGCTCTCTTCTCACCAATCTTATGATGTATTTCAATGAAGGCTTACTGTATTCAGTTAAGCCTTCCCTCAATTGAATAGAGATAAGTTGGAAGTAAGGTGTAGAGCTCCCGAATGCTTGATGAATCTCTGCTTGTGGAGGCTGGGGTAGTCCATGGGCAATGGGTTCTCAATCACATGCATGTTGAACTGGGACGTCCTCTTCTTCAGGTCCTCATAGAGCTCGGCCACCTGGGGGTCACAGAGTCGGGGTCAGGTGGTCAGAAATTAGGGACAACTGGTGTGTGTTTCGTGAGACGCTCGTCTCTATACCTCTCTGATCTGGATGCAGTTCTCCTTGTCCCACTCCAGCTCATCCTGGGAGGAAGAACACACACACACACCTTGTCTGATGTCTTTAGGCACCTCCTTTATTACATACGCTTCTATGTATTATCCATGTTGGAAGTTAATTTAAGTAACATAACGATCTAAATGCTCTCACTTTTGGGTGCCTCAACTCTCCCTTGTTTCTGGACGTGTGCCAAGCCTTGAATGCATTGACAAAAGCAATGGAATCACTCGGCACACCGTGTGCAAAGTACAGCTTGCTCCTAAATATTCAAACATTTAAGAGAAGACAGGGACGAGTGTTATAGCTAGCACTGTGGTGGTAATTTAATAACTGACTTATGGATGAAGACTCATGAAAATAAAATAACGTTCAAAACCTTCTAAATAGGACTACATTCATTATTTTTACTAACTGTATTTTCATGTAAACTTGACCTAATAGTGGGAGTGTGAAATAATGATAAGCAATTGTTTTGCTATATTAGTCTATTCAACTTTTCTACATCCTCGTCTTTCCAACTGTCCTTCGATGCTGGAGCAGCTAATCCGGCTAGATGTGTGGGGGTGTAGAGAGCTATAGGCTATGGCACTTCAGTAAAAAAAAAAAAAAAAAAAAAAATTGTGTAAACTTTTTTATACAACAAACGTTTTCATTGCTTGTAAGTAAAATAAATAAATTGGTATTAAAAAAAAAAAGGTTGGGTGTGTGACTTTTCATTTATAAAAGGTTGTTCTGGCTCTGAGGCCTATAGCCTAACGCGCTAATGATGTGTCAAATGGACAATGTCCCAATCCTCTCCAACCTGGCATGGTATAAATTGATCCGGAATCTTCTTTATTTATAGACTAACCAACGCTGATCAGGCCCAGTCCTGGACGACATGCCACCACAGGCGAGACAAAGAAAAATTAATTATGCCCTCCTACCCCCGCAAATTAGAATAGCAGCCTATGCTATATAGCATCGGCCTACAATGCACTTTTACGAATGCCCATGTGGTAGCCTACCATATGTAAAACAGGCAATTTACCGTTAAACCCTGTCATTTGGTTACATTAATTAATTACATTAATATTTGCTTGTGTCTGACATATGCTGGTGGCTTTGATTTGACAGGTGCTTTTACAAGGGTGGGTGAGTTTGCTGATTCTCTCTATAGTCCTATTATGTCCATTCACCAAGTTTCCTAAAGTAACCTGTATGGACTCCATCTCTTGTAAAAGGACTATTTTCAGTAGCTTTTGCTCCAGTACATTATTTCTCATTATGGCATCCTCTCTTTGAATAACATATGCCAATGTTGTCGAATGACTGCAGCAGCGTGGATTGTGACTTCATGCAAATATTTCGGGAAAAGCGGCCTTCGTTTTAATGGTTTTGTACATCGAAAGAGGATATGTATTTTATTTATTTATATGCAGAAAAAGCCAACAGACAAGAAAAGGGTAGGCATGTAGCTTTATTTTGATTCCATTAATTCTGTGTCAATACGAAAATGCTACAGATTCTCTCCAACCTGGCATTTCTTAATTGATATTTAATAACCTGGGAGAAAAAAAATGAAATGCCACGGTAATAACAAAATGTAATGGCTTGTTTAAAATAGGTTTTATTAAGAAGCATATGCATGTAAACAAGCAAACAGAACTGTAACCTACCCTTTTCTGACCCTCCCTACTGGTTGTTGGTGACTGTGTACATTGGCCCACGCAAAACACGACAGTCCTGAGCCATGGTATATTGGCCATATATCACAAACCTGAGGTGCCTTATTGCTGTTATAAAACAGGTTATCAACATCTGATATACAATGGCTGTCAGGGCTCAAACCACCCAGTTCATAAGTGCAATTATATATTTTTTGCTGAATGAGAGAAAATGCATACATTTTAATGTGCTGACTCACCTGTAGCCTGCCAGCTGTTATAGGGAGGGCATGGCAAAGAAGCTCTTCAGAGACAGGGAGGCAGCTGAGAGAGAGAGACACACACGGAGTCGTCGTTGTTGACCAAACACACAAAGCAAAAACCCAAACCCCACTGACCTATGATGAGGCACTCCTCCAGACAGCCAAAGACGTGTCCGATCATCTTCCCCAGGTGCAGGTCCACAGGCAGGTTAGCCAGCATCCGACCCAGGAACGTCAGCTCTCCATCAAAACGCTTCTGGCCCTGCCCATTGTTCCCCAGGGACAGTGCGCCCACAAACCACAAACACGTCATGACAATTCTCTTTCCTTCAATGATAACTGACTGCAAGAATGCTTAGTGTCACACATTACACACACACTGATTCACAGTCAAAATGTCTCTATCCATCAATCCTTCCAGCCAAAGAGACCCGACTGTCCTCTCTGCTACCGCACAACAAGCGGTACCGATGCACCATGTCTAGAACAGGACCCTGAACAGCTTCCACCCCCAAGCCATAAAGACTGCTAAATACAGAGGACAAAAATATAAAAATGCAGCATGCAACAATTTCAACCATTTTACTGAGTTACTGTTCATATAAGTAAATTAGTCAACTGAAAAAAATTAGGCCAGAATCTATGGGTTTCACATGACTGGGCGGGGGCGCAGCCATGGGTGGACCTGGCTCCTAAGTGGGTGTGCCTTCTTGATATGCCACCCATAGATGCGCCCCTGCCCTCCCAGGCCCACCAATGGCTGCGTCCCTGCCCAGTCATGTGAAACCCATCGATTAGGGTTTCACATGACTGGGGAGCCAGGCCCAGCCAATCAGAATGAGTTTATCCCCACAAAAAGGTCCTGGGCTGGCGTGTTTACATGTGGTCTGTAGTTGTGATGCCGGTTGGATATACTGCTAAAATCTCTAAAACAACGGAGGCGGCTTATGTTAGAGAAATGAACATTCAATTCTCTGGCAACAGCTTTGGTGGACATTCCTGAAAGTCAGCATATCAATTGCATGCCCCTTCAAAGCATATGTGGCAATGTGTTGTGTGACAGAACTGCACATGTAATGATCATGCTGTTTAATCATGTTTTTGATATGCCACACTTGTCAGGTGGACGGTTTATCTTTGCAAAGAAGAAATGATCACCAACAGGGATGCAAACAAAATAAGCTTTTTGTGCATACTATACGGAACATTACTGGAATCTTAAATTTAGCTCATGAAACATGGGAACAACACTTTACATGTTGCATTCCTATTTTTGTTCAGTATACAGCGCATTAGGAAAGTATTCAGGCCCCTCGTCTTTTTCCATGTTGTTGTGTGACAGGCTTATTCTAAAATTGATTAAATGTTAGTTTTCCTCATTCTACACACAATACACCATAATGACAAAACAAAAAAAAGGTTTTTAGAAATGTTTGGAAATTTGTATAAAAAAATAATAATTTAATATTACATTTACGACAGAGTCCAGACTCGAACCAGGATCTCTGGTGGCACAGCTAGCACTGCGACAATCCTTTCTCTGAGCTCTACAGACAATTCCTTCGACCTCATGGCTTGGTTTTTTCTCTGGCATGCATTGTCAACTGTGGGACCCTGAATTTACCACATGGGGACTCCAATCAAGTTGTAGAAACATCAAGGCTGATCAATGGAAACCGGATGCACCGGAGCTCAATTTCAAGTCTCATAGCAAAAGGGTCTGAATACCTTTTATTTACAAAAGTATGTTTTTTATTTTTAATAAATTAGCACCAAAAAAATTCTACAAGCTGTTTCCACTTTGTCATAATAGGGTATTGTGTGTAGATTAATGAGGATATGTTTTTATTTTATCCATTTTAAAATAAGGCTGTAATGTACCAAAATGTAGAAAAAGTCTAGGGGTCCAAATACTTTCCAAAAGCACTGTAGTTAGTTAAAATAGTTAGTCCGGGTGGCTTTCTGCATGAACCTTTTTGTGTCAACTCTTGACCTCATCACATTCGCTGCTGCTACCGTTTATTATCTACCTGTAGCCTAGTTACTTTATCCCTACCTATATGTACATTTCTACCTCGATTACCTCATACCCCTGCACATCAATTCAGTACTGGTACCCCATATAGCAAAGTTATCATTGCTCATTGTGTATTTCTTCCTTGTGTTAATATTTTTCTATTATTTGTTGGGAAGGGCCCATAAATAAGCATTTCACTGTTAGTCTACACCTGTTGTTTAGGAACATGTGACAAATATTTTATTTGAAGAGCCCATCCACAGCACGCACCCCCCCAAAAATCACACCTGACAACCACACTCACAAACACCACTGACAGAGCTAATGCTAGCTGACGCAGAGGTCCTGATACAGCAGAACCAACGTTAGGAAATCATTGCAACATCACAAACACACAGTGACAGAATTGGGCTTTCAGCACCGCTGTATCTATACTGAACAAAAACATAAAAACGCAACATGTAAAGTGTTGGTCCTATGTTCTCAAATTTTGTGAAAGTTTTTCTCCTTTGCCAAGATGATCCATCTGACAGGTGTGGCATATCAAGAATCTGATCAAACAGAATGATCATTACACAGGTGCACCTTGTGCTGGGGACAAAAGGCCACTAAAATATGCAGTTACACAACACAATGCAACAGATGTCCCAAGTTGAGGGGGCGTGCAATTGGCATGCTGACTGCAGGAATGGCCACCATTGCACTAATGTTCATTTCTCTACCCTAAGCCGCCTCAAACGTCATTTTAGAGAATTTGGCAGTACGTCCAACCGGCTTCACAAACACAGACCATGTGTAATCACGCTAGCCCAGGACCTCCACCTGTAGGATCGTCTGAGACCAGCCACCGGGACAGCTGATGAAACTGTGGGTTTGCACAACCCGAAGAATTTCTGAACAAACTGCCAGAAACAGTCTCAGGGAAGCTAATCTGCGTGCTTGTTGTCCTCACCAGGGTCTGCAGTTCGGTGTTGTAACTGACTTCAGTGGGAAAATGCTCACCGTCGATGGCCAATGGCACGCTGGAGAAGTGTGCTCTTTATGGATGAATCCCAGTTTCAACTATACCGGGCAGATGGCAGACAACGTGTATTGCTTTGTGTGGGCAAGCAGTTGACTGCAGTCAACGTTGTGAACAGAGTGCCCCATGGTGGTGGTGTAGCTTACCACCATGGGGCACCATTACGGTAAGCCACAGACAACAAACAATTGCATTTATCGCTGGCAATTTGAATGCACAGAGACACCGTGACAAGATCATGAGGCCCATTGCAGAGTCATTCATCCGCCACCATCATCTCATGTTTCAGCATGATAATGCACGGTCCCATGTCGCAAGGAACTGTACACAATTCCTGGAAGCTGAAAATGTTCCAGTTTTTCCATGGCCTGCATACATTTGTGGGATGCTCAATGATCGATGTGTACGACAGCATGTTCCAGTTCCTGCCAATGTCCAGTAACTTCGCACAGCCATTGAAGAGGAATGAGAACATTCCACAGGCCACAATCAACAGCCTGATCAACTTTGCAAAGGAGATGTGTCGTGCTGCATGAGGCAAATGGTGGCCACGCCAGATACTGACTGGTTTTCTGATCCACGCCCCTACATTTTTTTAAAGATATGTGACCAACAGATGCATATCTCTATTCACAGTCATGTAACATCCATAGATTAGGATCTAATGAATGTATTTAAATTGACTGATTTCCTTATATGAACTGTAACTCAGTAAAATCTCAGAAATTGTTGCACATTGTATTTTTTTTCTCTCCATAAGTACAGGAATCCAATTCCATCAATGTCTGTTTGGGATAAGGATGTCAGCAGGTCCACAGTGAGGTACCTCTTTGAGCTGAAGCACAGTCCTCTCGATGTCGTTGAGGTTGGGGGGTGAGAGGGCAGTGGAGGAGGGGGTCCCCCATGTCCAGTAGCTTCACCTTGAGCATGATGTTGGCCAGGGGGGCACGCTGGGAAAAGTACAAAAATATCCTAGTTACTGTCAGAATAAACTAGCAGCTTTATAGGTCTAGTTGAGTAGCCTGCCGAGTCTTTCAGTAATCACATCCGGTGCATAAGTCAATCAACAAATGAATCCATCAACTTCGCAGTTGTTAATCATCATACTATCAATTATAGTTATGAGCTTGGTTCTTTGCCATCAGGGCTGACCTAATGTATGACTCTTACCACCAACTCAGGAACCACATAGTCTGGGATCTCATTGCTCCAGAACTCCTTGGTCACCAGCCGGTAACAGTAGCCCTTAGACACTCGCCCAGCCCTGCCTGAGAGGGAGAGAGGATTCACAAATCCTCATTGGAAATTTTATTATTGAATTGGAATATCAATTGCTCTCTTGAAATGGAATTGCCTCCCTGATGGCCAGTCTGAGGTGGAACTGCATAGTACTGTACCTCTGCGCTGGTTGCAGTTGGTCTTGGAGGCCCAGGTGAGGCGGAGGGACTGATAACTGGTCTCTTTGTCACAGACCATGTGACGCGCCAGACAGAAATCAATCACTGTCAACAGGAATACATCAAATTCAGACACGGAGTGAATACAGTGTGCAGTATATATAGCAAGGAATGTCTGTAAACATTACGAAAAAGGCCCCCCTGAGTGGCACAGTGGTCTAAGGTTCGAGTCCAGGCTCTGTCACAGCCGGCCGCGACCAGGAAACCAATGGGGCGGCGCACAATTGGCCCAGCGCTGTCCGGGTTAGGGGAGGGTTTGGCTGGCAGGGATGTTCCTGTCCCATTGCGCACTAGCAACTCCTGTGGCGGGCCGGGTGCAATGCACGCTGACACGTTGGCCAGGTGTACGGATTTTCCCCCGACACATTAGTGCGGCTGGCTTCCCGGTTAAGCGGGCATTGTCAAGAAGCAGTGCAGCTTGGCTGGGTTGTTTCAAAGCACGCACGGCTCTCAACCTTCGTCGGTACATGAGTTGCAGCGATGGGACAGGACTGTAACTACCAATTGGATACCACGAAATTGGGGAGGAAAAAGGGGTATATTTTCTTTAAATAATAATATAAACTCAGCAAAAAGAGAAACGTCCCCTTTTCAGGATCCTGTCTTTCAAAGCTAATTCGTAAAAAATCAAAATAACTTCATAGATCTTCATTGTAAAGGGTTTTAAACACCGTTTCCCATGCTTGTTCAATGAACCATAAACAATTAATGAACATGCACCTGTGGAACGGTCGTTAAGACACTAACATCTTACAAACGGTAGGCAATTAAGGTCACAGTTATGAAAACTTAGGACACCTAGAGGCCTTTCTACTGACTCTGAAAAACAAAAAACGAAAGATGCCCAGGGTCCCTGCCCATCTGCGTGAACGTGCCTTAGGCATGCTGCAAGGAGGCATGAGGACTGCCATGTCCGTACTGTGAGATGCCTAAGACGGCACTACAGGGAGACAGGATGGACAGCCGATCATCCTCGCTGTGGCAGACCACGTGTAACAACACCTGCACAGGATCGGTACATCCGAACATCACAACTGCAGGACAGGTACAGGATGGCAACAACAACTGCCCAAGTTACACCAGAAACGCACAATCCCTCCATCAGTGCTGAGACTGACCGCAATAGGCTGAGAGAGGCTGGACTGAGGGCTTGTAGGCCTGTTGTAAGGCAGGACCTCACCGGCAACGTCGTCACCTATCGGCACAAACCCACCGTCACTGGACCAGAGAAGACTGACAGAAAGTGCTCCTCACTGACGAGTCGCGGTTTTGTCTCACAAGGGGTGATGGTCGGATTCGCGTTTATCGTCAAAGGAATGAGCGTTACACCGAGGCCTGTACTCTGGAGCGGGATCGATTTGGAGGTGGAGGGTCCGTCATGGTCTGGGGCGGTGTCACAGCATCATCGGACTGAGCTTATTGTCATTGCAGGCAATCTCAACACTGTGCGTTACAGGGAAGACATCCTCCTCCCTCATGTGGTACCCTTCCTGCAGGCTCATCCTGACGTGACCCTCCAGCATGTCAATGCCACCAGCCATACTGCTCGTTCTGTGCGTGATTTCCTGCAAGACAGGAATGTCAGTGTTCTACCATGGCCACTGAAGAGCCTGGATCTCAATCCATAATGAGCATGTCTGGGACCTGTTGGATTGGAGGGTGAGGGCTTGAGCCATTCCCCCCAGTAATGTCTGGGAACTTGCAGGGGCCTTGGTTGAAGAGTGGGGTAACATCTCACAGCAAGAACTAGCAAAGCTGGTGCAGTCCATGAGAAGGACATGCACTACAGTACTTAATGCAGCTGGTGGCAACCACAGATACTGACTTACTTTTGACTCCCCCTTTGTCAGGGACACATTATTCAATTTCTGTTAGTCATATGTCTATGGAACTTGTTCAGTTTATGTCTCAGTTGTTGGATCTTGTGTAAATATTTGTATGAACATAACATGTTAAGTTCGCTGAAAATAAATGCAGTTGACAGTGAGAGGACGTTTCTTTTTTTGCTGAGTTTATATATAAACATTATGAAAAAGAAAACACCCACCATATTTGACATCTGGGACTGTAACAGAGCTTTCTGCAATGTTCGTGGAGAGGATGATCTGTGGAGACAGACAGAACATTAAAGAACAGAGCTACGTTCTGGAAGTCCTATTCAGTAGAGTGGTGTGATAGTTACCTTCCTGTACCCTGGGACAGGCACCAGAAACACCCCGTTCTGCTCCTCCAGAGTGACAGAGGAGTGGAGAGGGTACACCTGCAGTCTAAAACATACACCATAACAACACAATCAAGTTTCTACTAAGTACCGGACACACACACACACCACACACACACACACCCTACCATAGTCATGCCCCAGAGACGTAACCAATGAACGTCAGACACACAACACCCACCTCTTGCGCACCAGCTTAGACAAGGCCTCTTGCATGTAGTGGATCTCACCCAGACCAGGAAGGAACACCAGCACACTGCCCGGTCTGGCAGAGACAGGCGTCCCTCCCGCTCAGTGCTGCAGTTGAGATACACACAATGGGATAATTATTGGACAACTATAGGACATCTAAAGTCAACAATAACTAATAAATAGTGAACAAATTCTTAATTTATCAAGCAAGCTAAGATGAAGAGTACTGCTGCTTGAACCCTAACCTCTGATCTTTGGCCTTCAGCTCATCAAAGCTCTGGATAAGGCTGACAGCCACGTTGTACATCTCCACAGTGATGTAAGGTTCATCTAGATATCCACCTGATAGATAATACACAGACAGTGTTAGGTTAGTCTAAACTGTGAGTACCAGCTACATCCACAGACGAGGCTTGATGCTTCCCCGCCCACCCTGTGAGGAATCAGGCTGCAGAGGTTATCCAGGTAGAACTCCTCAATGGCGTAGGGAGCCCCCTCCACCTCAAACACATAGGCTGGGTTCATCTGGCTGCGGATAGGCGTGCCAAAATACTCTGCAAACTCCCTGCAGTTGATGGTGGCTGACATGAGGATGACCTGCATAAAGAGGGAAGGGAGGCGTTGTGTGTCTGTTTCGTCAGTACGGTTTAGGATCATGGTGGTGAGTGCTGAGAAGGGTGGGCTCACCTTGATGTAACGAGAGTTGGAATAGAGGAGCTTCCTCACAACCAAGAGGAGAAAGTCCAACTCCTCTGTCCGCTTATGGACCTGAAATCCATAGAACCACCCTGCTTACCTACTGGCTCATCCACTGCCAAGGCAAGATATTACTCACCATCAGCTAGTTTGACGTTACTGGGTACTAAGATACACTGAACACCAGATAGGACAACATTATTAGCGGTCAAGTCATCTGTAGACGACTTTGAAATGACGACCAGTCTGTTTCAACAGGAAAGTGAGTCTTGGTTAACTCATCTATGAAGATGTGAGAGTACTCAGTCAGGCTCTTGGCGCCGACCAGTTTCTGCAGCAGCACCCCAGTGGTCATGTAGATGAGTCTGGTGTGTTCAGTGGCCATCTTCTCTAGGCCCACCTGAAACAAACATAATGGCGAAGTGGCAAGTGTACATTCACACACAAGCACATAAACACATCCATGTAGGTCAAGAGGAAAGGTGAAGCCAAAAGGCAGACGTGAGGATGCTACATCTACTGTCGCTTCCATCTGTGACGTCAAACAATCATTACCCAGAGCACTGTCTCACCACACAACGGGACTCTCTATCAGACAAATGACCTGTCCTAACAACCCCCCCCCCCAGGGAAGATGCCCTCATGTTCTGCTACTCAACTCAAGTACAAATTCCCTTACGGCTTGACTTTCATAAAACTCTCAGAGAAACTAAAGATCGAGAGAGAAGGCACAGTAAATATCCACTACAATCCCCCTAGGACAGACAGAGCCAAAGCTAAGAGAACTGGATAAAAGCAGCCCTCCTTGTTAGTACTGACAGGGGAAGGTCACTGTGAAAGTGGAAACTCTCCATACATCCTCAAGGCCTGGAACCCATCAGTTTCTCCAGCTCTCCACTGGAACCATTACACTGGTAGGAACCTTATTAATTGAATAATAATCATTATATGGTAGTACATGAATGGTATAAATGACAATTTATCGCTCCCACAAGGTGCAGAGTATGAGTACTTGGCTACCATTATCTTCTAGTGTCTCCTACAGCTCTGCTTCACCCCTTCATCTTTCATTAGTTCACACACTCCACTATACTGTGACCTCCCATCTATATTTATTCTGACAAGCTTTCAAGCCCTTAGGTGTTCATCAGGTCAGCCCATCACTGTATCACTCCTCAATCACTGTCTTGCTAGCAGTGACATCACCCCTGCTGCAGTCCACAGCAGAGCAGACAGAGGCGAGGAGAAGGGAGTTATAATTAGACTGTCTCTTGTTTCAGAGCTGGACACAATGCAACCAGACAGCCTGGAAACAGTCCAGCATGGAATCCTGTCCACCCCACTCCTTCCACTCCTCTCACTGTGAGAGAAACGTCAAGTGGGCTTTTTGTACAGCGCTTCATCGAGAGATAATAGTATCGCTAGAGGTGCTAAACTCAGTCCACTGCCCCTTGTTATGCAACCTGAACTCTGAATTCTTGTTTCTTGCATCTTTTTCTCTCTTCTTTCCACCAAGGGATGTGTATGGTGTGCATGGTGTGCATGGTAATGTGTTTTTTGGGGTATAGATATCAAAATTGTATAATTAACAAGGTATGAGTGAGTGTGGTGTGAATTCTTCACTAACCTGGTATCCCACCAGACTACCCAGAGTGCACTTGCGCTCTCTGGCAATCCATCGGGCAATGCTGCTGGCGCCTATTTTGTGAGGCTGGGTAACCACGAGGTTACAGGGGGCATTCTTCTCGCTGTAGTAGTCCAGGATGAACTGAGGCAGCTGGGTAGTTTTCCCACTGCCTGTGGCTCCACAAATGATCACCACAGAGCTGTTCTCGATCAGAGAGATGAGCTAGAAATACACAAACAGAGGAGAGAACATTAGATTTGCCATTTTAAAGCTGAAAATCAAAATATGATTCAACAACCTAAATTACAGTTTATAATAAAGTATTCTAATCTGTTGTTTATGTTCAGCCACAAAAACATCCAAAACACTCAGTTCTGCTCTTGCTGGACAATAAATGTGAATCTGAGTAGGAAATGAAAGTCTGAAACACAGATATTTTCAATAATGGCCCTACTCCATCAGACTGTTACTTGAAAGCATGTGATGACAGTCACAGTGAGTTAGGGTCCCTGCTCTTGTTGCGCCTATGGCTCCATCAGATAGAATCAGTGTTCATCTGAAGCACAGTAAAACCTTGAATGGAGTTACGACCTGAGGAACTGTTGCCAATGACCATCTCTGTTCAAGTCTATGACCTGAAAAGGTCTGAAATGGAAGAAGTACCTGAAGCGTGTGTGGCTACTAAAGTATTTTACCTCCTGTCTATTCTTTGTGATGGGCAAGCTGGGGTAGTCATAACTGGCCAATGGGGGTGGAGGCGCACCTAGAGTTGGAGAGAAACACAAAAAGGTTTGCTCATTGACTTTCTTAATTGTCAGGGGAAAAAAGGAATGCAATTGAAAGCCAAATTAATTAGAAAGGTATATCAATGTGTAACTCACTCACAGAAAAGTCAGGCTTTCCTGTCTTGTTCCTCATTCCCCCATGTTCACTCTTTGGGCTGACCTGCTGTTGGGGAGCTTTTGCAGGGCTAGAGAGAAACACAGATTCTCAGGTAAATCAAAAGATTGTGCACTGAAATGTCACTGTCAACTAATGTCAATTCCATGACTCTTTGGTCTGGCCAAACAAGAGAAAATTACTGTATGGTGTTTCAGTCCAGCCACCCAATCCTTTTAGAAAACCAAACGTATCAGCATTTAAGCATCAAGGAGAGACAATGCAGTTCTGTAAGTCAATGTACACTCTTACAAAAAAAGATTCCAAAAGGGTTCTTCAGCTTTCCCCATAAAATAACCCTTTTAAGTTCTAGTTAGAACCCTCTGTGGAAAGGGTTCTATATGGAACCCAAAAGGGCTCTTCAAGGACAGCCGAAGAACCCTTCTAGGTTCTAGATACACCACTACACTCTTAGAAAAAGAGGTGTAATCAAAACTAGGTGAAACAAAGCTCCCCCCGTTGAACTCATATTAGGCAGCCGCATCCTAGTAGTGATAATGTGGCTTTTTCACTGAGTAAATAACGTTTAGTAATGCTAGTGTGTCTTTGTCAAGTCAAATAGCTCTCCCCCTACTTTCTTTCTAAATTCCCTCCCTTCCACCAAAAATGATTTCCCTTTTTTCTCTGAGTTTCTAACATTCCTCTCTTACTCGTCCTCCCTGTCATCTCCCCCACTCCTCTCATTCCGTGGCTGGGCCAGTCAGGCCTGGGGCAGTGTTGCAGAGAGAGCAGTCCCAGTCATCTCAGCTTCTCTCCGGGCGAGAGGAGGACTTTATCTACACAGCAGGCAGACACACTGTCAGAGCTGGGAGCAGCTCACACACACATCTAAAAATGCACAAGGGTTGACATGCACACACTCTTCAGCATCTAACAAAGCAGCTGACCTTACAACAAAGCAGCAGAAAAGGAAAGGACACAGCATTGAGTCAGAGGAAAACCCTGAGTAACTCCGCTGGACACAGTCCACAGGACAGGAGAGCAGGGACGAGTGAAGATTACAAGTGCGCAGTACAGAGAGGACAATTTCTTACAGACAGCAGAGGAGTGCAGACAGCGTATGAGCCACTCTCGATCAGGACTACAAGTCCAGTAAGGACCAGAGAATGGAGACTTCACTGACAGACCCATGGATACAGAGTCCTGGAGATGCTACACTGAGGTGCCTGTGTTGATCTCTCTGCCTACGACTGGCTCTCCCTCAAGCATCCTCACTGCAGCATTCAAGAGTAAGTACCAACAACCATGTGTATTTTTTTTTTTTTTTTGTAAATTACATTTCACAGTACATAGGCTATTTGCCATTTATGGTCAGAGAGTTCCAACAATAAAATGTCACTCATCTAGACAATAGCCACAGATTATTTGGCCCATTATTTTTAGACATTTTCTAGGACAGTCAGGTTTAATAAAACAAATGACTTTTCTTATGCTTTGAGACATTGATATAGCACTACAGTACCCGTTACCCCAGGCTGCCTAATCTGAGTGTAGCTAAGGTGTGAGGTACAGAGGGAACCAACAGTCTGAGGAGTTCAGTACACACCCACACCTGGTCATCCTCCTCAACAGAGAGAATGCCACTGAATGATATCAGAACACTGATGAAGACAGAGGTCAGCTTGTATGGAGGTGATTCATTTCTCACTTTCCAACATGTCAAGTCTTCAACGAGTGCAGATCAAATCAATACAATTGCAATTCTTTCAACAGTTCTGTTAAAACAGACTTCAGGAGAACAGGACATCAGTGTCAATACTTTTGATTCAGGATGTACAATACTTTATTTTCTCACTGCAGTAACCACAGTATTCCTCCGCCATGCCCCTATTCAGCTGGATGAAATGGTTGCGTGCTGAAGGAGAACAGGCTCAAGATGAGGGGACGTCTGCTAAGTCCACAGGGGTATTACCCAGCTGTACATTGATCAGGGAGCTGCTGTGGCACGTGGAGGAGAGGGAGCGCCTGGCACGGGAGGTGGAGCGGGAACACAGGTTGGCCCACAACACCGTGGGATACCCCCACTGGCTTCAGAGCTACCCAAGGTTACGTACGCTGATCCCCGCATCGGAGCGTCACCAGTTGGAGCGTTTGTGTGCCCAAATCCAGCCCATACACACCGCCACGGTGCTCTCCAGGTACATTGTACACCCATTTTCATACAGTAGTACCCTTTTCATATAAGCACACTGTGTCCGAAATAGCCACTGCCACCACACCAGGGTGACAATAGGCGAAGGAGACGAGTCTCAAGGAGAGCGGGGCAGAGCAATCTGCCAGGGAAGCCACTGTGTTGTCGTCACAGAAGTAGGGAACATGGGGTGTGAATATGCAACAGTGAAGTGGATCCTATGTGGCTAGGCACAGTGAAAACAACCCCAGGGAAAGCACTCTGCAACAGCAATATCATATCCCTATTAAAATAAAAACATCCCACAACAATGTTTTACAGTGATGGTGACATTTGCATGAACACAGATTTGGTCTTTTGGAGGGCTAAATGAGAAATCATGACCCTTGTAATCATACTTGAAATAACCTTTAAATCCACCATGGGTCTTGCAAAAATTAATGTACATTAACTAGATGTGCATAACCACATCCACATGGTTGATCTTCACGGCTGTCAAAGAAATTGTTCAATGCCCAGTTATACCACTGACGGAAGTGACACAAACACTCGACCCCCCCTCCCCCAAGAACTCTTCATTCAATCTTGAGGTGTGACTAGGTTTGCATAAGCACATTACAACAGCAACAAGATCACCCAATTATTCAAGGGATATTATTCGGTGTGGAAACTCACTGCAAGCATTTTACTTCTTTGCAAAATGTCCTCCTGACAACGAGATTGGAGTGAGCTCATAAATATGCCCTCAGCCTTGTCACCTCACACAACGCATGATACTTTGAAATAGCCTACATCATTATCAGCATAATTTGTCAACTAGGTCTAACGGATAATTGAAACCCAAAACAGCTTCTCCCAAATGGCCTCATTATTGTGGATAATGCAGTTTGGGTTAAAGAGTTTATTAACCCACTATATCCCTCTATCTATCCCATTCTCAGGTTCCGAGAGGTGCTGGCCAGCAACAACATCCTGCCCTGGGAGCTGGTGTACGTCTTCAAGCAGGTGCTGAGAGACTTCCTCAACAAAGAGGAAGGGGAAGAAGAGGAGGAGCATCTGCCGCAGCCAGCACTGCTTGGGCCAATGGAGGAATGGACCAACCGATACCAAATAAAGCAGGGCTTTGTCACACCCACCGTGCCGGACTGTGGTGAGCCCCTGAGAGAGGAGATCCCAACCATCTCTGGATATGTGGACCGTACTATGAGAGGCTCTAGTCCTTTCACTGCCCATAGGGACTGGGACCTTCCCTACTACTACCATCACCCAGTGCCACACAACTCCCCAGAGGCCTACAGCACCATGCTGTGAGAGGAGACAGGGTGGTAAAGTAGTCCCCAACTCATGACCATGCTTACCTTCTATCCTTGTTATGTCATGCCTGAAAGAGTTGTAAATCCACCCCCCAAATGTGCATAAAATGTTAGATTTATTCATTTGAATGTATGAACTGCAACACAATCTTGCACAGGACAAACACTTGGGGACAGATTTAGACATGCAACAATATATACTGCTATCTACCTGAACTAGGGGTGCATCTCAATACTAGCTACTACAATAGGCTAGTCTACTAGCGAGCCTACTTCATTTACACTGACAAGTCAACCCGTGCTTAGACATTTTGGCACCTGGCTACAGAGTACCATGAGTCATAATACCCATAAAACATACCGGTCAAACAAGGAAATGTTCCTATTGTTTTTCCACCATTCATTTTTCCCATAGGGGATTTTAGAAACACTTCAAATAAGGGCTGTGTTTTGTGAAGGCTTATTCTGGCATAACAATATTCCATCCACCTGACAGTCGTGGCATATCAAGAATCTGATTAAACAGCATGATCATTACACAGGTGCCCCTTGTGTTGGGGACAATAAAACATCACTTTAAAAACGTGCAGTCTTGTCACAACACCACAGATATCTGAAGTTTAGAGGGGGCGTGCAAATTGGCATGCTGACTGCAAGATGTCCACTAGAGCTGTTGACAGTTAATTTAATGTTAATTTCTCTACCATAAGCTGCCTCCAATATCAATGTAGAGAATTTGGCAGTATATCCAACAGGCCTCAAAACAGCAGACCATGTGTAACCATGCCCAACCCAGGACCTCCACATCAGGCTGCTTCACTTGTGGGAGGAGTATGTCTGTTATAAAGCCCTTTGTGGGGAAAAACTCATTCTGATTGGCTGGGCCTGGCTGCCAAATGAGTGGGCCTATACCCAACCAGGCACACCTATGGCTGCACCGTTCCCAGTCATGTGAAATCCATAGATTAGGGCCGAATGATTTTATTGAAATTGACTGATTTCCTTACATGAATTGGTACTCAGTAAAATCTTTGAAATTATTGCGTTTATATTTTTGTTCAGTATAGTTTACTGTGTTAGTAAATTATAACATTTTATTTTTGTTAGTTAAAACAGTACTTCTTAAATTATGTAGGTAGCTATGTAGCCTGAAGATCCAACGTTGAATCACGTAGAATTCTACATCAGCGATAAATTATCGTTTGGGTCAGGAAAGTTTCCTCTCATTACCTCTACAAGCAAGAATGCTGAATAAAATAATACTTCACCGGTTGTCCGTGAGGCTGGTCATTTTGCAGACAATATATCCACAGGAAAGTGTAATTACGTCAACTTTTCAAAGCTCTGTGCGTTCAGATGTATATCACCCGAAGCATGTGCACAATATGAAAATATACAAACATATGCATACTTAACGAGCTGGTGCAAGTGTTTACATGGTTCTGCTCATTCTTCAGGTGAGAAATCAACACACTATAAACGTTTTGAAAAGTTGATGTAAATTTACTTGTCTGTGGATATATTGTCTCACCTTTCTACCTGCAAAATGACAAACTGCACGGACAACCGATAAAGTACGTTAAAAAAAATATTCAATAGTCTCTTATGAGAAGACATTTCCAAACATTTGTAAATTACAGCATTAATCTCAGACTGAACCAGAGCAGAGGTACCAGTTTGATTATCAGGCAATGTAGCTAGCTAACACAAAAGTATAAAGTTCCAGCTTGGTAAATTAGCTAGTGTGCTACAGTGCGAGGGAACATGTACAATTTAACAATTCTACATTATCTAGCTAGCCAGTTTACTTACCTCTGTCTTGATGACTCTTCCGACTTTACTTTTGAGGTTCATCTGTGATTCTTATGTTAGCAAATTGGGTGCCCAATGTAAACCATTCTGTTATCTGTTCTGCAGTTATTGCTTTGTTCATGTTTAATATTTTGTGGACTCCAGCGACCGCTTCGATTGGTCTGTGTTCAATGGTGATACTGCAGAATTCTAAATTAGTTCAAAGGCACGTGACAGTACACCTGCTAAGGGGTTCCAACAGTCATAAACCCTGCTTATTAAAATTTTATTTTAAACCTAACCTTAACCACACTGCTATCCGTATGCCTATCCCTAACCTTAAATAAAGACCAAAAAACGACTTTTGGGTTTCATACACTTTTTACGATATAGCCCATTTTGACTCTGCTGTGGTAACTAGTGGAAACCCCGTTAAGGAGTCTGGGTTTGTCTGGATCCCTTGCAAAGGAGCCGAGAAGTCTGGGTTGGTCTGGATCAAACATCCATCTTCTGCAGGGGTTGTCAAAACTCATTTTGCCCTGATTTAGCCTCGGGAGCCGCATTGGTGGAAAAAGTACACAATTGTCATACTTGAGTAAAAGTAAAGATACCTTAACAGAAAATGACTCAAGTGAAAGTCACAGAGTAAAATATAACATGAGTAAAAGTATTTGGTTTTAAATATACTTAAGTATCAAAAGTACCCTAAAAGTATGAATCATTTTAAATTCCTTATATGAAGAAAACCAGATTACACAATGTTATTGTTTTTAAAATGTACGGATAGCCAGGGGCACACGCCAACACTCAGACATAATTTACAAACTAAGCATTTGTGTTTAGTGAGTCCGACAGATCATAGGCTGAAGGGATGACAAGGGAGATTATCCATGGGATGTCCCTACACCTAACCTTAAAAGGTGCAGTATGCAGAAATCGCTCTGCCATTTCCACGTTACTAAAATTCAAATAGTTTGTCTAATTTTTGTTTGTGACAAAACAAGCAATGGTGTAAAGAATCATTATATCATCTAATCCACTGGGAAATATATTTTCAAAAACCACAAATATTGTATTTACAGCTGTTTGAAGCTGGGTGTACAAAACCAAAAGTAAAATATGCAAAAGGGAAACTTAAGCATGGGAAGCATAGAAATAGTGCACATGGAACATATCTACCACTTCTTGCTTTCAATGAAAATGACAGATCTATAACTCACATTTATATGTGAATTTGGTCGGGTAGCACAAAAAGTTAAATATTGCAGCTTTAAACACCTATCCCTTATCAATTTCAACATGGTAATGTCAGATTTGGGACATACCAAGGATTCCATTTAGACTTTTCGAGGCCTTATTCGGTTTTCAACAAGTGCGAATGGTTGCATTGAAAATGTGTTATATATCCTCATTGTCAAAATGTGGGGGAAAAATCCTCTAACCATCATTTTTAGATTTTTGCAGCCTGGTCTCAGACTAGACGTAACACAGTAAATATAAATCCGAGACACTCAAATTAGTATGATATGTTTGGTATGGTTGCATAAAACAGAAGAAACGAGAGTGGTTGGTATAATGCAAACATCTAGCGACCCAAAGGTTGTGCGTTCAAATCTCATCATGGACAACTTTTAGCAGCGACATACTACTTTTTAGCATGTTAGGTTAAGGGGTTAGGGGAAGGGATAGCTAACCCCTAACCTTAACCCTAACCTTGCTAACATTAGCCAACTAGCTAACGTTAGCCACAACAAATTGGAATCCATACATATTGTAATGAAACAGGAAGGGAGTGCGGCTTGAACCCTCAACCTTCTGGCCCAAGGCACAGTGAACCATCGACTGGCAGATTTGATATCTGCGCTTATAAATCAGGGTAACTACACTACTCCCTCCTTTCAAAGAGCGTGTCCTCACGCTAGACCTCACAGGACGCCGTCTTACAGGAACACGCTCACCGGCTAAGCACACATATTGTCATTGATGCGAGGTCCGATCATTTTCACTTCCGACACCAATGCAATGAAACGGGTAGGGAGCATGGCTTGAAACCCTCAACCTTCTGGCCCGAAGCCCACCGAGCCATCGACTGTGCCACAAAAGCATGCTCGAGTGGCAGTTACTATCCGCGTTTAAAAATGTTTTTACTTTTTTTAAATGTAACCTTTATTTAACTAGGCAAGTTCGTTAAGAACAAATTCTTATTTACAATGACTGCCTACAGTTGAAGTCGGAAGTTTACATACAACTTAGCCAAATACATTTAAACTCAGTTTTTCCACAATTCCTGACATTTAATCCTGGTAAAAATTCCCTGTCTTAGGTCAGTTAGGATCACCACTTTATTTTAAGAAGGTGAAATGTCAGAATAATAGTAGAGAGAATTATTTATTTCAGCTTTTATTTCTTTCATCACATTCCCAGTGGGTCAAATACTAATACACAATTAGTATTTGGTAGCATTGCCTTTAAATTGTTTAACTTGGGTCAAATGATTTCAGGTAGCCTTCCACAAGCTTCCCACAATAAGTTGGGTGAATTTTGGCCCATTCCTCCCGACAGAGCTGGTGTAAATGAGTAAGGTTTGTAGGCCTCCTTGCTCGCACATGCTTTTTCAGTTCTGCCCACAAATTCTCTATAGGATTGAGGTCAGGGCTTTTTGGAAAAGAAACTAACAGGCCTCTCAACAACAGACACATTTTCTTGCAGCAAAACTACACCTGCCCCCACATGACTAGCATCCAGGCGAATAGCAGCCAGCACCGGAGTTGAGGTAAGCAACCTCTTTGCATCTTCAAATGCATGTTGACAACGAGAAGACCATACGTAAACAGCCTTAGCTTTCAGCAAATCTGTCAAGGGAGCGACCACAGTAGAGAAGTTATTACAAAAACTACGGTAATAGCCAATAATTCCCATGAAACACGTCAGTTCCTTTTTAGTAGTTGGTGGTGGAAAAACATCAATAGCTACCACCTTAGCCCAAACAAGACGCACTTCACCCTGCCCAACCACCTTTTCAAGGTATGTAACGGCCGCCTGAGCAAACTCACATTTAGCCAGATTGATCGTGAGGCGACCTGCAGCTAGGCGGTCAAACAAGGCTTGAATACGGGACAGATGTAAGTATCTGCCTCCCAAGTATCTGCATATATCACTACATCGTCCAGATAAACAGTGCACCCGGCCAGACCAGAGACAACCCTGTTCATAAGTCGCTAAAAAGTGGCAGGTGTAACGGTTCTCGTCTGTCAAAGGAGAAGCGGACCAAAATGCATCATGGTGGTTATTCATGTTCTTTAATGAAAAGGAACTCGACATGAAATAACTAACAATACAAAAACAACAAACGGAACGTGGAAACCTATACAGCCTATCTTTTTTTATATAAAAAATAATTTATTACCTTCAATACCATTCATTCTTTACAACTCATAATTTTCATACATACTCCAATAATGGTATTTTAATTTAACTAAACAAAAACCTCAAACAAAACCTCAGGGGAGCATCTTCCCTCCCCGTCACCCTACAAACTACCTTTCCCTATCTCCCCGTCCCTAATCTATCCCCTTACAAATCTAAATGACACCCAGCCCTAAACCCCCCTTCCAACTCTCCCGAGCAGCATGCTGCCCCCACTTCCTCTCCTCCCTCTTCATCCTCCCCCTCAAATCTCTTTCCACCCTCCTCACTATCCCTTCCACCCCCCAATCTCTCCCTGTCTTCACCATGTTCTGCCTGGCTTCCCACAGCCCCCGTTTAAAGAGACTCATGAGAAGCCAGAGCAGAAACCTGTCCCTATCCGTCCCTCTCGCTCTCCCTACACCTCTCTCTAACCTGGCCCACGTCAATACAAAATCCCCCTTACCAAACCTAACAACACCCGTGCCCTAGCCCATACTACTCCGGCAAAGGCACAGTCCCAAAAGACATGGCGCACAGTCTCCTCCCTGCCACAAGAGGATCTTGGACAGGTGGGGGATTGCACCAAACTATACCGGTACATGATGGAACGTACCGGCAAGCACTTATGGAGGCTCAACCAATTCAGGTCCTTGAGCCTGTTGTCCAGACCCTGCGCCTGCACTCCCTCCCAGACCACTTCCGAGATGCCCACTACAGGAGCCGGACTCCCTGCCTTTCTGACCTCGTCGTACAGGTGCCTGTGATCTAAACCTACTCAGGCAACTTCAACCTCAGGGTGCGCACGCAGCCACTTGGTCGCATGACCAAAGTGCCACGGCAGCTGTTCCACCCGAGGACCAGTGTTAGACCACACCATTACGCAGGAGGTAACCGGACGGGTGTATCACTGGATGAGCAAGCTCCGTTAACAAGAAAGAAACAAAAATTGCGTCCAGCTTGAGGGGGAAATGTGGTACCCCCCTACCTCCCTCCCCGATGGGACAGAGCATGCGTGCCCTGCCGACCCACTCGCACCTGCCACTCCACATGAACTGAAACACAAGCCTCACTAGAGGCCTCCTCAGACAAGCCGGCAATGGGTAGATGTAACCCAAATACAAAAGAGATGGCAACACATCCACCTTTAGGACCAGGACTTTGCCCATAAAAGACAAATACCTAGCCTTCCACATTGCTAGCTTCCTCTGTACCACTGCGATACACATGTTCCAGTTTAAGCCGGAGGTCTCAAAATGGACCCCGAGAATCCTCAGGTCCCCCTCACAGAGAGATAACCCCCCGGGCACATCCGTTCTACCGCGCCATCTTCCGAAAAACTTGACGGAAGACTTTGCATGGTTCAGAACTGCTCCCGACGCTCGGGTGAAATCCCCAAAGATGGCAACGGACCTTGTCAGGCACGAGACCTTGCACAGCAGCAAGGAAGTGTCATCGGCGTACTGCGTCATCTTAACACGCAGCCCACCACTTCCAGGGATCAACAAGCCTTCCACCCCTGTGTCTGCCCTAATGGCAGCCCCCAGAGGCTCCATGTACAGAACAAAGAGGAGAGCCGAGAGTGGGCACCCCTGCCTGACCCCAGACGAGAGGTCAAAAACAGGAAGGGCTGTGCGCAACCGGTCTGCTAAAACCTTTGCAAGTAGCTTGTAATCTACACACAGCATGGTCAACGGCCGCCAGTTTCCAAGGTCTGTTACTTCCCCCTTCTTATATAAAAGTGACAGTACACCAACAGCCATTGATCCCCCCGGGACCCCCCTCTCAAGGATGGCCTTCAAGACTTCGAGGACCACTGGTCCAAGTATACCCCAAAACTTGAGATAAAACTCAGCCGGCAGCCCATCCATCCCAGGCACCTTCCCTTTTCCCATCCTCCTAAGAGCGCTCTCAACCTCTTCTAGTGAGATCTGGGCCTCCATCACTTCTCTAATGTCCTCCGGCCACCGCCTGGACAAGTGTTCTAAAAACACATTTCCCTGCTCTACATCTATTTCCCTTTCCTTAAATAAACCTTGGAAATGATCAGTTGTCACCCTGACCATATCCTCTGGTTCTCTAACTATACTACCATGTTCTTCCCTAACACCATGCATTACCTTCCTACTCTGTCTGGCCCTAACCAACTTAAAGAACATAGCAGAACAAGTCTCATTGTGTTCTAGAAAGCCACTATGCGCACGCTCCAGGAAAGCTCAAGCCTTCCGCTCCTGCAACTCCCTGAGCTGCGCCTTTAGGGTTGCAGATCCCTCCCAGTCAAACGACCCGCCGAGGTTGCCTGCCTCGTACTCGAGTTCAATTAACCTTTGGATACGATCCACCTCCCTCCTCTCCTCCCTTTTTTCCCTCTTGCAATACCCTATTATAAAAGCCCTAATCCTCGCCTTAACTAATTCCCACCACTCTAACACCCCCTCGCACATGGACCGGAGTCCTTCAAGCCTCCAAAAGAAACCAAAAAACCTGTCAACAAAAGCCTGCTCCTCCAGCACATCCCGATCTAACTTCCAGTACCCCCTACCAAAGAGGCAGACTGGCGATCCCACCTGCAGGAGCACCCCGTCGTGATCCAAAAAGAAAACAGGCAACAGCCGCCCAGACAACTTACCCAAAGACCTGGGTACAAAAATATAGTCGAGCCTCCGCGCAACCCCCCTGGAGTTGCGCCATGTAGGACCGGCCATTTTCGGAGTAGTGTGCAGGCCACCATCAACCAGACCATGGCAAGCCATTAGCCCGGTGATGACGCCTGCACTGCTATCCCCCCTATTCCTAAATCTGTATTAAAGTCCCCCCCTATCACTAATTTCCTATTTGTGACACACAGGGGCGCCAGACAGTCCACCATCTCCCTCCTGTCTGCCACCACCTGTGGCCCATACACCACCACTAATCTAAATTTACAATCCCTTATCGTGACTTCCACCCCTATAACCCTCCCCTGCATCACCACAAAAGAACCCTCCACTTTTACCTCCCTGTGTCCACACAAAATACCTACCCCCGATGAGTGCACCCCCCCCAATACCCCAAACCGACTCCCCTTTGTCCCACTCCCTCTTAAACCTACTAACATCCCCTCCATCCCTCAGGTGAACCTCCTGTAAAAAACAAAAATCAAACCCCACACCCTCCAAATAACTAAAAACCGCCCTCCTCTTAACAAAATCCCTTAAACCCCTTACATTTAAACTAACAAAAGTAAAATTAGACCCCATGAAAGAATAAAATAAAAACAAACAGGCTCATCGGCCTCTCACCTCCCACTGCTCTTGCTCTTCTCAGGATATCATCATGTTTCTCCTCTGTATTTAGTGCCACGTCGTATGCTCCCTCCAACGAGTTGCCTTGGAAGCAAAACACGTCCTTCACCGTCAGCTTTAGAATCCCCATCAAGATTGTCCTTCCAAAAGTTTCCCGTCCTAAAGGCTCCAACTCCTTTTCCTTCCAAGCAAACCGAATCGTGTTGGCCAGCCCAATCCCAGGGACCGACCGTGTTGATGGATTTTGCACCATCTCCGCAAGGAGAATGGCGCACTAGGCTCACGTTCTCTTCTCTTCCAAAACAAGGAAAAAAGAAAAACCAAAGTGACTGAGCCTATCTGGTGCAACAAACACAGAGACAGGAACAATCACCCACGAAATACTCAAAGAATATGGCTGCCTAAATATGGTTCCCAATCAGAGACAACGATAAATACCTGCCTCTGAGAAGCACTTCAGACAGCCATAGACTTTGCTAGATAACCCCACTAAGCCACACACCCAACACCCCACAAAACCCCAAGACAAAACACACCACAATAAACTCATGTCAAACCCTGGCCTGACCAAATAAATGAAGACAAACACAATATAATACGACCAGGGTGTGACACCCCCCCCTAAGGTGCGGACTCCCGGACGCACATCAAAACAATAGGGGAGGGTCTGGGTGGGCGTCTGTCCATGGTGGCGGCTCCGGCGCAGGACGTGGACCCCACTCTATTAATGCCTTAATCCCTCCTCCTCACGTCCTATGATAGTCCACCCTCGCCGCCGACCATGGCCTAGTAGTCCTCACCCAGAACCCCACTGAACTGAGGGGCAGCTCGGGACTGAGGGGCAGCTCGGGACTGAGGGGAAGCTTCAGGACTGAGGGGAAGCTTCAGGACTGAGGGGAAGCTTCAGGACTGAGGGGAAGCTTCAGGACTGAGGGGAAGCTTCAGGACTGAGGGGAAGCTTCAGGACTGAGGGGAAGCTCGGGACTGAGGGGAAGCTCGGGACTGAGGGAAAGCTCGGGACTGAGGGAAAGCTCGGGACTGAGGGAAAGCTCGGGACTGAGAGGAAGCCCAGCACTGAGAGGAAGCCCAGCACTGAGAGGAAGCTCAGGCAGGTAGTTGGATCCAGCAGATCCTGGCTGGCTGGCGGTTCTGGCAGATCCTGGCTGACTGGCGAATCTGGAAGAGTCTGGTTGACTGGCGGATCTGGAAGAGTCTGGTTGACTGGCGGATCTGGAAGAGTCTGGCTGACTGGCGGATCTGGAAGAGTCTGGCTGACTGGCGGATCTGGAAGAGTCTGGCTGACTGGCGGATCTGGAAGAGTCTGACTGACTGGCGGATCCTGGCAGACTGACGGATCTGGCTGCTCCATGCTGACTGGCGGCTCTGGCTGCTCTATGTAGACTGACAGCTCTGGCGGCTTCTTGCAGACTGGCAGCTCTGGCGGCTCCTTGCAGACTGGCAGCTCCTTGCAGACTGGCAGCTCCTTGCAGACTGACATCTCTGGCTGCTCCATGCAGACTGACAGCTCTGGCTGCTCCATGCAGACTGACAGCTCTGGCTGCTCCATGCAGACTGGCAGCTCTGGCTGCTCCATGCAGACTGGCAGCTCTGGCTGCTCCATGCAGACTGGCAGCTCTGGCTGCACCATGCAGACTGGCAGCTCTGGCTGCACCATGCAGACTGGCAGCTCTGGCTGCTCCATGCAGACTGACAGCTCTGGCTGCTCCATGCAGACTGACAGCTCTGGCTGCTCCATGCAGACTGACAGCTCTGGCTGCTCCATGCAGACTGACAGCTCTGGCTGCTCCATGCAGACTGGCAGCTCTGGCTGTTCCATGAAGACTGACAGCTCTGGCTGCGCTAAACAGGCAGGAGACTCCGGCAGCGCTGTAGAGGCGGAAGGCTCTGGCAGTGCTAAACAGGCGGGAGACTCCGGCAGCGCAGGAGAGGAGGAAGGCTCCGGCAGCGCTGGAGAGATGAGGTGCACTGTAGGCCTGATGCGTGGTGCTGACACTGGTGGTACTGGGCCGAGGACACGCACAGGAAGCCTGGTGCGGGGAGCTGCCACCGGGGGGCTGGTGTGTGAAGGTGGCACAGGATGGGCTAGACCGTGAAGGCGTACTGGAGATCTTGAGAGCAGTGCTGGCACAGGACGTGCAAGGCTAGGAAGGTGCACAGGAGGCCTGGTGCGTGAGGCTGGCACCATCTTCACCAGCCGACTAACACGCACCTCAGGACGAGTATGGAGCGCTGACCCAGGTGCCATCAAATCCGACACACTCCGTCGGGCGAATTCCATGCTTAAAGCACCAACACAGCAACTCCCTCATTACTCTCTCCTCCAATTTCCCCATTAACTCCTTCACAGTCTCTGCTTCGCTCACCTCCAACACCGGCTCTGGTTCTGGTCTCCTCCTTGGCTCCTCACGATAAACAGGGAGAGTTGGCTCAGGTCTGACTCCTGACTCTGCCACACTCTCCCTGAGCCCCCCCCCAAGAAATTTTTGGGGCTGACTCTCGGGCTTCCATCCGAGTCGCCGTGCTGCCTCCTCATACCGGCGCCTCTCCGCTTTCACCGCCTCCAGTTCTTCTTTGGGGCGGCGATATTCTCCAGGCTGATCCCAAGGTCCATCTCCGTACAATTCGTCCTCCCATGTCCATTCCTCTCTTTGTTGCTGTTGCCTGTTACCACGCCGCTTGGTCCCGTTGTGGTGGGTGAATCTGTAACGGTTCTCGTCTGTCGAAAGAGAAGCGGACCAAAATGCAGCGTGGTGGTTATTCATGTTCTTCAATGAAAAGGAACTCGACATGAAATAACTAATAATACAACAACAAACGGAACGTGGAAACCTATACAGCCTATCTGGTGACAACAAACACAGAGACAGGAACAATCACCCACGAAATACTCAAAGAATATGGCTGCCTAAATATGGTTCCCAATCAGAGACAATGATAAACACCTGCCTCTGATTGAGAACCACTCCAGACAGCCATAGACCCCACTAAGCCACACACCCAACAAAACCCCAAGACAAAACACACCACAAACTCATGTCACACCCTGGCCTGACCAAATAAATGAAGACAAACACAATATAATACGACCAGGGCGTGAGGGCAGGTGCGTTATGCAGGCCAAAACTCATAACCGAATATGAGTACAGACCAGAGTGTGTAATAAAGGCAGATATTTCACTTGCCGTACTCATCAGTGGCACCTGCCAATATCCCTTTAACAGGTCAAATTTGCTCACAAACTTAGCTGCTCCGACTTGATCAACGCAGTCCTCCATCCGAGGAAGAGGAAAGGAATCTGGCTTAGTGACACTGTTTACCTTATGGTAGTCCGTACAAAATCTGTTTGTCCCATCCGGTTTACTGACCAAGATACAGGGAGAAGCACAACTGGAGAAAGAAGGCTCTGCTATATCACTCTTCAGCATGTACTTGACCTCAGCATCCAGACAACGCAGTTTCTCTGAAGAAACTCTATAGAACCGCTGACGAATGGGGTCAGCATCTCCAACGTCAATATCGTGTTCTATTAAGTTTGTACGTGTAGATGTATCAGAAAATAAACTTGGAAATCTCAGAATCAGACTAATCATCTCTGTCCGCCCATCAACAGGTAGATGAGCAAGAAGGCTGTTTAATATATCCAGTGTCTCTGAATTTTTCAGTCTACCCTGCAGTATGCAATCGTCGGGACCAAGAACATCTTCCTCCTCATGCACAGACCTAGCATGACAAGAACCCAGCGAAATATCGGTATCGGGTAAAATAACAGGTTTCCCGTCCTCTGTAGATTCCCACTGCCTCAGAGGAACGTGCATAATAGGGTTTTAACAAATTTACATGGTACAGTTGTTGTGCTTTTCTCCGTTCTGAAGTGGCAACTAGATAGTTTTGCTCAGTGCACTGGCGCACAACCGTATATGGATCTTGAAACTTGGCTTGTAAAGGAGAGCCAACAATTGGCAGCAGAGCAAGAACCTGGTCACCTGAACTAAAGTGATGAGGCTCAGTTCGCCAATCAAATATGCCCTTTATCCTCTCCTGTGAAGATGATAGCTTCTCTTTAGCTATTTCACCAGCGGCTTACAGGCATTGCTGGAAATCACGCACATATGATAACAGGGACTGAGGGGGCTTGGAAGACTTCCAGTCATCCTGGAGAACAGATAGAAGTCCACACACCCTATGTCCAAACGAAAGGTAATTTGGACTGACCCGTGCTCTCCTGTGAAACCTCCCTAGCGGCTAACAGTAACCAAGGCAAGCCCTCCTCCCAATCCCTATCCATCTCAGTACAATAAACTCTCAACAAAGACTTAAATGTTTGATGAAAACATCCCAGTGCTCCTTGACTTTGCGTGTGTTAGGTGCTTGACAAATTGTGTTAAATATGGAGCTGTTCAAGAACCTGACCAAACAGATTAGAGGTGAAATTAGATCCTTGATCGCTCTGAATGACCTTAGGGATTCCAAACAGTGAGAGAAACGGAGTCAAAGCTTTTAACACAGACTTCGTCGTGATAGACCGGAGAGGACAGGCAGCAGGAAACCTAGTAGTCTGACACATCACAGTGAACAGATAACTACTACCCTTTTTAGAATGAGGCAGAGGACCAACACAGTCAATAATCAGATACTCAAAAGGTTGGCTGAGTACAGGAATAGGAAACAGTGGTACCAGCTTAATAGCTTGATGAGGTTTACCAGTTAATTGACAGGTGTGACAAGTTTTGATGAACTCAGAAACATCCCTCCTTAACTTAGGCCAAAATAAATGTCTTAATATGCAATTGTAGGTTTTCCTCACACCCATATGTCCAGCAATGTCGTTGTGGGAAGTTGTCAACACCAACTCACAAAGCTTAACTGGTACAACAACCTGACTAATCGCCTCCCCCAGAAAACAACTACCATGAGACACCCACTTTCTCATCAGAACATCCTCTTGGAAAAAATAGTGTTGCGGCAGAATCAGAATTAGTTAGGTAACATTGATAATAAGATGTTTTATTTACATAATAATGCGTATGTGAGATATTTGTCATTAGAATGTCATCTTTTTGAATAATACTGTTGGCAGTTTGCAGTTATCCCTTCTCTGCAAAGTAAAGGGGATGAATAATTTTGCACGTCCAATTTTTCAGTTTTTGATTTGTTAAAAAAGTTTGAAATATCCAATAAATGTCGTTCCACTTCATGATTGTGTCCCACTTGTTGTTGATTCTTCACAAAAAAATACAGTTTTATATCTTTATGTTTGAAGCCTGAAATGTGGCAAAAGGTTGCAAAGTTCAAGGGGGCCGAATACTTTCGCAAGGCACTGTACATTCGTTTTTCCATTGACCCGGACCTTGACAGTAGTGACACTCTTGACCAAAGTCAGCTTTACCACAAGATTCAAGCTCAACCCTAGTTGAATGAAACTCTGCCTGTGAACCAAAGTATTTCGGTGAGCGAGGCCCAAATCTCTCCGAACGCCCCAATTCACTCTCTGCAAAGACACTCTTGTGAGTCAAAACATACTCGTCTGCCAAAACCGCAGCTTCAGCAACAGTCTTTACTTTTCTTCGTTAATGTACGTGGCTATATGATCAGGAATTGTGTCCTTAAATCGCTTTAGCATAATCAGATCACACAGCCCTTGGAAAGTCATAACTGCAGAGGCGGAACACCAGCGATTTAACTGTGAAGATAACTCTCGCGCAAACTCAACATGAGTCTGTTTATTATCCCTTTTTAAAGTTCTAAATCGTTGGCGGTAAGCATGAGGGACCAATTCGTAAATCTGTGACACAGCCATTTTAACCTTATCATAACTGACACTGTTGGCTACCCTAAGCTGAATATCCTTCCTGCGCTTTACCAGTCAACACACACTGCAACATTAAAGTGCGGTCAGAATCAGGCCAACTCCTGGCGTCAGAAACACGCTCAAACAACGAAAAGAATGTCTCAGGGTCCTTCTCATTAAATTTAGGCAATAACTGTAAGTTCCCAACAATATCAAATGTGGCTAAATCTGGGTCACCTTCCCAGAGCAAACTCTTCCCTGAGAGCTTTCCTTCCCTAACCAGCTCTAGCCGCTCTTTTGCAGCTTGATTTTAGAACGCTCCAAATCCTGTTTAAATTCCAATTCCTTTTCATACTTTACTCGATCAGCACGCTCCAAATCCTGTTCAAATGGCAATTATTTTTCATATTTTGCACGGTCATCCTCTAGCTTCTCACGATCATGCTTTAGCTTCTCACAATCATGTTCTCGCTGTAACAGAAGCAGTTCTTTCTGCTGTTCAAAAAGAAGACTAACAGATTGAGCGGCCATTGTAATGTTACGGGGAGACGGCGAGTCCTCAGCAGTGGCTGCCCCAGTGGTAACTTCAAGAATACCACTCTCCATCAGATTGGCCTTCAATATTAACCTAATAATTTCAACCTAATTTCAACCTTGTAGTGTTCAGCGATCTTCAACAGATGTTCTTTAGTACATAATTCTAACAGTTCCCATGATGGAAAGCGAATGAACTCGTCTATATTAGACGCCATAGCCAGAAGTTAATACATTTTTTTTTTTTTTTTTTTTTTTAAATCTCTCTTCCTCTCTGCTGAACACACCAGACCGGACCACAAGAGAAGTGACAATCACACTGGGCACCACAGAAGAGAGATGAGATATATATGGAGTTTCCCCAAAACATACATTAACTCAACCCTAGTCTTCTGTGCAGATTCGCGGTGGGGAATTTTGCACTGTAGCCCGCTGGCAAGGAAATAAACCACCCAGCACGCTGGCAGATTCCCCCAAGCCACGGATGTGCCCCCGAGACAACTGCTCAGTCCAGACACCACACAAAAATAACAAACAAAATAACCATGCCCAACTTATTCCAAAAATGGAATACGTCGTTAACCCTAACAGGGGGAAAAAGGCTGTACCTCCGGGTAGTAAGTGTCACTACCCTACCCAAATCTCCCACTGAGGTACACAGCCGACTGTACTCAGCCCCTTGGACCAATGTCCCAACAGCGAGGAGACGTGTTCTGTCTCCTAGAGATGAACGTACTTTGTTGTGAAAAGTGCAAATCAATTCCAGAACAACAGAAAAGGACCTTGTGAAGACGCTGGAGGAAACAGGTACAAAAGTATCTATATCCACAGTAAAACGAGTCCTATAATCGACATAACCTGAAAGGCCGCTCAGCAAGGAAGTCACCACTGCTCCAAAACCGCCATGAAAGAGCTAGACTACGGTTTGCAACCGCACATGAGGACAAAGATTGTACTTCTTGGAGAAATGTCCTCTGATCTGATGAAACAAAAATAGAACTGTTTGACCATAATGACCATCGTTATGTTTGGAGGAAATAGGGGGAGGCTTGCAAGCCGAAGGACATCATCCCAACCGTGAAGCACTGGGGTGGCAGCATCATGTTGTGGGGGTGCTTGGCTGCAGGAGGGACTGGTGCACTTCACAAAATAGATGGCATCATGAAGCAGGCAAAGTATGTGGATATATTGAAGCAACATCTCAAGACATCAGTCAGGAAGTTAAAGCTTGGTCGCAAATGGGTCTTCCAAATGGACAATGACCCCAAGCGTACTTCCAAAGTTGTGGCAAAATGGCTGAATAAGGACAACAAAGTCAAGGTATTGGAGTGGCCATCACAAAGCCCTGACCTCAATCCTATTGAAGATTTGTGGGCAGAACTGAAAAAGCATGTGCGAGCAAGGAGGCCTACAAACCTGACTGAGTTACACCAGCTCTGTCAGGAGGAATGGGCCAAAATTCACCCAACTTATTGTGGGAAGCTTAAACAATTTAAAGGCAATGTAAACTTCTGACCCACTGGGAATGTGATGAAAGAAATAAAAGCTGAAATAAATAATTCTTTCTACTGTTATTCTGACATTTCACATTCTTAAAATAAAGTGGTGATCCTAACTGACCGAAGACAGGGAATTTTTACTCGGATTAAATGTCAGGAATTGTGAAAAACTGAGTTTAAATGTATTTAGCTAAAGTGCATGTACATTTCCAACTTTGACTGTACATCGATTCTTGAAGAATATAATTTGCCTCGTGATCTTAGTTCAACTGTCCTACTCCATGAGAACCCCAAATATAAGCTAGTTTTACCTCAGTTTGTAAACATTGTTTACATTTCAACACTGTATAGCCTCAACATGGTTAAAACAAAAAAGTTTATCATGGATGGTCAGTCCTTGCACCCATAGCTGTCTATTAATCTGAGAGTGGTTATATTTCTCCAGGCCTGTCCCTCAGCTTTTTACCAAAACAGAGGTAGGGTGGTCATTTTGTTTCATCTGTAGATTTGCCCTTTAAACAGCTGCATATTATAAAGATATCAGTGTCACCCACAAAAATGTAAACAATAGGCCTATGGCACATGTAGCATATGGCATTCCTTTTTCAATGTAAATAGCACTTTTCATTAGTGCTCAAAGCATGCCATTCCATGAGTGCAGCATTTATGTTTCAACTCGAATCAATGAGCCCAATCAGTCCTCCATGACAACATAATCATAAACAGTAGGTAACAGTAACTGGCTAATAAGTCCTTAGTTTGAGTCATTCTCAGGTAAAACAATGACTAATCTATATATCCATATTTCCAAGTTTTATTCTTGAAGATCAAGGGGTCTAATATTTATTGGAATGAGTGGAATTCTGAAAGACTTTCATTATTAATGTAAAGATATAATTTAATTGTAATGTGTAGTAGAAAGGGATGGGTTAGAAGAAGCCAATATAACCAACCCATAAAGTAAAATGTAACATCCATATGCCCAGCTATGTAATCGAACATTGATTTATCCTGCAATAGGTAACATACATTTGTCTTCTAATGCATCATAAAAAAGGGGAACTAATGTAAAAGTAACAGAATGTAATCAGATTACGTTAGTTTAATCAGTAATTTAACTTTTACCCAATTTGACATAATGGATTACATTTCAAAATTAACCTACCCAACCTTGGTACATCTACCCTCAGTCCAGGTTGAATTTGATTCTCCCTGACTATCTAGCTTTCATTTCGGATATTGAGGATTATATAATTCCTTCAGTCTCGATTTAGTTCAAGTCATTTCAAAAGTATATGGAGTTTGTCCCTCACCCCCACAGCCTGTATGTTTGACACCTGATATACTGTAATGTGTTCCTAATGCAAACCACAAGAAACGTAAATATACATTTTGATGTCTTTATTCATCTCATTAACACATATTACAAAGAGTAGAAATGGTAGAAAGAAGCAGTACACAGTTTAGCATAAAGTAACAGGATATTATTTGCACCCTGTCCAAAGACATGATCCTGTCACTTATTCTAAAGCCATAGATGAGACTAATAGAAAAAGTCAAACAAGACACACATTGTTCCAACAGACAAGATAATGGTAACAAAAACTAAATCGCAAATTCACCCGTATTACTTATTATTCTACTACAGAGAACATCCATTTACAGTTTTGAAATATATTTACTCCAGCAGTTCAGTTGTTAAACAATGTGACTACCCTATTGTGGCATCTCTGGTAGCCACTGCGGTAAACACTAGGGCTGGGCGATATAGACCAAAATGTATATCAAAAGAATTAGAATACAAAGGATGATATCGTATAAACGAGTGTAAAAGATATAAATGCAGATGACGCTGTGGCATGGCCTCCATTTAAACGTGGCCTAGGGTGCTACACTGGCTGCAGGTGAGAACAAGTAGCCCATGTTTTAACCTGCAGAGGTATAGTGGAAATATCATGGGATACTAAGATCCAATGAGATGCAAACCTACCGCAATTGTACATATTGCAGTAAAAATAAACAATGTATTGGCCAGCCCAGCCTTAAAACTAGGAGTATATTCATATAGAAATATTAAAATACTTTTGAGAGAATCAGTTTTTGAAACAGGTAATGTCCTGTTTATTGACCTGTTTATCCTATGTGATGATACAATAGTCAACAAGAAATTTTGAGTGGCCAATGAGAATCTCTCCACGCTTCATGCATTTTCTCGCACACTCATTTCCGATCTGAGTTTTTCATTTTCCTTGAATAAAAAATAAAATAAAAATTGGGTTAATTATAGTCTATTAATGCAGTGAAATGGCCCCTCAGTATTTCACTGCCGAGGCCAAGTTTCTTGATGGTACACCATGCAGACATGTGATGAAATGTTAAATATGATAATTACCTCTTGAAGTTTGGTATTCTCCTTTTTTAGCTTAACCAGGTACTCAATCCTCTGCTTATGGTTCTTATGGCCCACAAGCTTGCCGTTCTCCTCAGACAAGTGGTCAACCTGCTTCCGAAGAACCTCCACTTCCTGTAGGGGACAGTCGGGCAGAAACAGACATTTCCCACCTTCACACTAAAACAATGTCAATATATTAACTAGATTCAGTACAGAAGGACCCTCCTAAAACTAATCATGGACTAGGACAGCTCCTGATATCATTGCTGTCTGGAGGAGCATGGAGATCGATGTCTCCCATAAAATGATCCAGCCTGTCAACTAGTGAAAGTTGCTATTTTCTGCATTCCATATAAATTACATGTATTTATTTAAATAAGAATTTGATCTTAATTGACCTGCCTGCTCAAATAAAATAAATAATTTTGTCTATTCAAAATTACAATAACCAGAACCCCTTCAGACCCTGATGACGTTCTCACCTGAAGCAGTCTCTCCTTGTCGTGCTCCTTAGTGCTCAGCTCTCTGAGCTCCAGGCAGCGATTCCTCAGCTCGTTAGTCAGCTCCTGGACACAGATGTGAGACTGGGCCAGTAGGGATTCCTGACTCTGCAGTCTAATCAAAACCAGAAACAAACATAAACAGATGTCAAACATTAACAAATGCATATTAGAGAAAGTGTATTTGTATGTGATTACACATAACATACATTGTTCTCTCACACATTCTATTTGCATACCTTTCCTGAGCTTCAGTGAGCCTCTGTATTACTGTGCTCTGAAAATGAAAGGAATGAGGCAATATGAAAAACCACCTGCAAACCATGGCATTTTCTGTTTACAAAAACTAAAATTCAGGTGAACAGGAGTTGAGTGATTGATACACACCTTTTCACGCCTCTCCTCCTGCAGCTCCCTCAAGACATTCTGATGAATGGTCTCATTTAAAACTTCACTGTCAATTAATATATCCATCAGAAACTTGACAAATCAACTGTCTGATAACACCTGGGTTGCAAAAATTAATTGGTGAAAATAAGAGATTTTGAATGGACTAACCAATTTGTGTTTTCATTCTGAGCCAGTTGGTTTTGCTTGGTGTAGAACTGGTCAAGAAGAACTTGGATCTCCATTCGCATAATTTCCTTCTCATTCAGCTGACCCTGTGGGAAATCAACACAGACTTGTTAGATGCCATATGTGTTATATCAATGTGTTAAATAAGTGTCTCAAGATTGAATGTTTAGCATTCATCATGACATCCCGTAAACAAAAAAACCCACCTTGAGCCTCTGGATCTCCTCGTTCTTGGCGGCCCTTTCCGAGTTGAGCTCAGTGAGGAGCACTTCCATAGTCAACATGGAGGAGCGTCGGTTCTCCAGTTCCCTCTCCTGGCACTCCAGCACCTGGCTCAGATCAGTGTTGAAGCTCCGGGGGGTGTGAGGTGTCTGAGAAATCAATAAGATTAACTAACCCTCTCTTGATCAGAGTTCCTTCCTGGTAATGCATACAGGAGGGAAAACCATCAGACACAAGTATCCATTACCTGTGGCAGCACTTTAGGGGTGACGGATGACTGTGGAATACGATTGGCACTCTCGCCTCGGACAGTCCTCTCAACCGCTTCTTGCTGTTGTTTTAACTGGTGAAAAGCAGGCAGGGAAATCCCATGAGTAAAGTAGAGATTAAATCAATTTTGTCTGGTCTCAATTCTACCATTTTCCATGCTACTGTAGCCCTTGATTCATTTTCAGTGGCTCTTTGTATATGTATAGAAATAGGTCTGTTACCTTCTCCTGGAGAGTTTGGATGATAGCCTCCTTCTGAGCAGTCTGATCCTGTGAAGCTTGGAGAAGACCTGCCTGCTCATCTAACACCTTGGTGAGTCGCTCCACCTCCTCAGTGGCATAGACCACCTCCTCCTGAAGCACCTCTACCTGAGGACAAACATCCATCCAGACATCGTCATAATGATGGATTTCAGGCACATGTTATCGTACCAAAGCTCAAGAGGCCATATTGTTAATTTAAAATTAACTCCAAGTCTTACCTCTATCAGATTAGAAGCTACCTTTCTTTCTGCTGCTTCTCTCAGGTTCAGGAGCTCTGCTTGCATCCTGTTGTTGTGTTCCTTGATCTCCTCTCTCTCAGAGCAAGCAGCACTGTACTTAGCCTGTCAGAACAAAAACAGGCCAAAACTAAAACACATTGATAAAATACAGTACGAATTGAGAAGAATACAAGTTAAACATAATTCATTAAAAGATTAACAAATTACTTGAGTCAGTACCGTGAGGTCTTTGACATCTCCAGACAGCATGGCGAGGCACTGATCCTTTTCGCCCAGCTCACTGCGGAGGTCCCTGGTCTGGTTTATCAGCTCCAGCACAAACTCCTGTCAAACACAAGAGACATCATATCCATGCTATAATCCAAAATAATAATAATTAAACGGCAGGTCATTTAAGTGAGCAGACTTACTTTGTCTTGTGCAATCTTTTGCTCAAGACTGGTTATGGTCCCATTGGCAGCTGTCAGATTTTGTTCAAGGCTTTCCATATTAGAAGCCTTTCAAAGTAAAATACAAATGGAGAGGGTCAATTACAGTTGATTGGAGATTAAGATTCAATATGGCAAAGAGTGTTCAACTAAACTAAAACATACTGTTGATAGCAACTTCTAAAAAAAAAAAACATGTAAACACGAAACACTAACGATGAAAAACAGACCTGTTGTTGGCTTTGTGTAGTCAGGTCAGACACTTGCTTCCTTAACACTGCATTCTGCTCCATTGTCTGAACAAGCTCTCTGGGGAGAAAAATGAAATATGTCAACATAACATTTCAAATACACTTCAAGGAGGTCTCATCAGCCACAAATCGAAAACAATCCTTTATACAACTCACTCTAAAGTGCTCTCTTTATCCTCTTTCAACTGGGAGGTCAGATTACTGGTGTGTTCTCTTTCAGACTGCAGAGCGTTTGTCAATTCCTACAATGCAAGCAACATATTCATCAAGAAAAAGTAATCACACAAAACCCTCAAACGTTCAACTGTAATTTAATACAAATGAGAGACATGTTCTGAATGTCCTTAACAGATAAGCAGAGCTTGGTTGATTTAAAGAGAGGCTGACTGACCGTGATTTGAGCCTGCTGAGCTGTGACCTCCTGCCGTTTCTCCTCTAGCTGCTGCCTGGACTGGTCTGCATCAAACTTGGCCTCTGCCTGGAGCTGGTCAAAGGCATCCTGCAGGGACCGCTGCTGCTCTAGGAGCTGCTCCCACTCCCGCCTGGGGGAGAGAGGGAAAACATGTGAGGGGGAGGAGATGGAGAGTCTGCTAACTACTATGGTGACATTGAGTTCGCAGGGTTTCCATCAAACGGAGGAAATCTCATCCGACACACACGAAACAACAAGACAGCTGTAGCCATGCATACATACTGGACTTCTTGGAGCTGTAGCTGAGTGCTGATCAGGCTGCTAGAGAGGTGTGACGTCTCCTTCTGCTGTTCACTCTGGCCCTCACACAGCTCCTTCTTCACAGCAGCCAGCTCCCTATCAGAGGACTGCAGCACCAAGCGCAGGTCATGCACCTCGCTCTTCAGAACTACAAAAGAGAATGGATTGTTTTGATAGCCATATAATACCCAGGAAAAAGACAAACCCTCCTGTCACCCGACTCAATTATTGGTACATTATGGTTTTAACAGTGGGTGCCTGGGTGGTGAAGTACGGGTTTCTTTAGTCTAACACTAGTAACACAATTGAGTATTACAGTTCTGGCCATAGTGGATGCATACAGCCTTTGACTACTATCGCCAGAGAACCCTGGGTAACTCAGTATAAACTTGGTAAAGTGTGTGATTGGTTATTACCCTCCCTGGTCCTTCTCTCTGCCTGTAGGTTCTGCTCCAGGTTGCTAATAGTCTCCTGCAGGCTCAGCTGTTCTCTGTTCCAGCCACTTCGCTCAGTGGAGAGCAGCTGGACATGCAAATAAAGAATTCATTACCATAGTGTCATAGTCTTTACCTGTAAACCAATACAGCTCAAGGGATGACTTTATTATCTTCAAGACAGGGCTTGAATATCACATGGAATGAAACACCTCAGGCAATGTATTCAGCTTTATCTGTATATAGTTATGCAAGTTTCAAGTTGAATTAAATCAAATGTACAGGATACACATGGTACAGTGCCTTGCGAAAGTATTCGGCCCCCTTGAACTTTGCGACCTTTTGCCACATTTCAGGCTTCAAACAAAGATATAAAACTGTATTTTTTTGTGAAGAATCAACAAGTGGGACACAATCATGAAGTGGAACGACATTTATTGGATATTTCAAACTTTTTTAACAAATCAAAAACTGAAAAATTGGGCGTGCAAAATTATTCAGCCCCTTTACTTTAAGTGCAGCAAACTCTCTCCAGAAGTTCAGTGAGGTTCTCTGAATGATCCAATGTTGACCTCAATGACTAATGATGATAAATACAATCCACCTGTGTGTAATCAAGTCTCCGTATAAATGCACCTGCACTGTGATAGTCTCAGAGGTCCGTTAAAAGCGCAGAGAGCATCATGAAGAACAAGGAACACACCAGGCAGGTCCGAGATACTGTTGTGAAGAAATTTAAAGCCGGATTTGGATACAAAAAGATTTCCCAAGCACTGTGCAAGCGATAATATTGAAATGGAAGGAGTATCAGACCACTGCAAATCTACCAAGACCTGGCCGTCCCTCTAAACTTTCAGCTCATACAAGGAGAAGACTGATCAGAGATGCAGCCAAGAGGCCCATGATCACTCTGGATGAACTGCAGAGATCTACAGCTGAGGTGGGAGACTCTGTCCATAGGACAACAATCAGTCGTATATTGTACAAATCTGGCCTTTATGGAAGAGTGGCAAGAAGAAAGCCATTTCTTAAAGATATCCATAAAAAGTGTCATTTAAAATTTGCCACAAGCCACCTGGGAGACACACCAAACATGTGGAAGAAGGTGCTCAGGTCAGATGAAACCAAAATTGAACTTTTTGGCAACAATGCAAAACGTTATGTTTGGCGTAAAAGCAACACAGCTCATCACCCTGAACACACCATACCCACTGTCAAACATGGTGGTGGCAGCAGCATCATGGTTTGGGCCTGCTTTTCTTCAGCAGGGACAGGGAAGATGGTTAAAATTGATGGGAAGATGGATGGAGCCAAATACAGGACCATTCTGGAAGAAAACCTGATGGAGTCTGCAAAAGACCTGAGACTGGGATGGAGATTTGTCTTCCAACAAGACAATGATCCAAAACATAAAGCAAAATCTACAATGGAATGGTTCGAAAATAAACATATCCAGGTGTTAGAATGGCCAAGTCAAAGTTCAGACCTGAATCCAATCGAATCTGTGGAAAGAACTGAAAACTGCTGTTCACAAATGCTCTCCATCCAACCTCACTGAGCTCGAGCTGTTTTGCAAGGAGGAATGGGAAAGAATTTCAGTCTCTCGATGTGCAAAACTGATAGAGACATACTCCAAGCGAGTTACAGCTGTAATCGCAGCAAAAGGTGGCGCTACAAAGTATTAACTTAAGGGGGCTGAATAATTTTGCACGCCCAATATTTTAGTTTTTGATTTGTTAAAAAAGTTTGAAATATCCAATAAATGTCGTTCCACTTCATGATTGTGTCCCACTTGTTGATTCTTCACAAAAAAATACAGTTTTATATCTTTATGTTTGAAGCCTGAAATGTGGCAAAAGGTCGCAAAGTTCAAGGGGGCCGAATACTTTCACAAGGCACTGTATATACCATCCAACTAAATTATTTTGCAGGTTCCTTCTCAGCAATGCAACAATAAGAAATAAAAGATAAGAATACTAACATAACCAGACCATGACAGAAGTTCCCTACCTCATCCTTGGAGCTGAACTCCTCAATCATCCCAGTCACCTGCTCCTCCAGCTTGACAATCTGCTGCAGCAGCTTCCTGCTCTTCAGCTCCTCCTGGTCCAGCAGAGTCTGCACCTGACTGGCTTGCTCCTGCCAAGCAAAAGGGAAATAGATTTGTAGATTCCACCAAGAGAATGAGAAGTATAACGTTACGTTATCTGTTTTATAAGTGATGAGGCCCGGGTGCTGTACCTGGACCTGTTGCAGCTCCTCAGTCAGCGCCTCACAGGCCATCTCAGTCATAGCTGGTGGAGGCTGCTCACTCTGGATGTCATCCACGTCTTCATCTCCTCTCCCGTTCACGTTCAGGTGGTCGGGGCTGGAGAGTGGCACCAGGCGGGTCCGCAGGTTGTAGGCCTTGGTGGGGGTGGTGAGAATCTGGAGAACAAAACAGTCACATAAAATTAGCATGAGAAATAAAGTATTAGTCATTAATAGGCTATCTTCATAGAATTAAACCAAGGTTGAGCAAAGTCCTGGATCTAGAGGTACCCCAACCCGTGACCCTCTATAGTAGCTCAGGCACAGCCCTCGAGGGGCATTGAGCCATCGGCGAGCTGCTAAATAAAGCAAATACCCTCACCTTGATAGTTTCAAAGTGGATCTTGTTCAGCTGAGAAACCTCCAGTTTCTTGTGAGCCTTTGTGGCCTCCAGAATGTTCTCCAGGTGCTTGTTGGACTTATCCAGGTACCTCGTCTCTGATTCCAACTCAGACATCTGTTTCCTGGAACATAAGGAACAATCCTTAAACCTCTGAAGCACAATATGGGCCTATAACAAAAAACATGGTGCCAATAAACTTCAAGTTTGAAGAGCTAATTACAATTAAATGCAACAATTTGTTTTTGTCCATGAAGTCAAGGGTTCATACTGAATAGCATGACAGCATGCATGTCTCTAGAGAGCCTCCTTACTTGGTGAGTTCCTTATACTCTTCGAAGGCTTGGATGGTGGCTGTGAGTTCCGTCTGTTTCTGGAGAAACTGGGCCTTAAGCCTCTCCATGGATATGGCAGAAATGTTTTCTGCAGTTACCGGAGTGGAGTAGGACGGCTGAGCTGTGGAAAAATGTCAAATTCACTTGACTGAATACCCTTGCATGCGTTGATGAATTACATCACTAATATAATCACAACAAGAATAATAAGCATAATACAAACATATTACTACAAGCATACTTAATAAGCATAATTCAAAATTTACAGCGCTACAATGCGGTACTTTCACAATGATGTGCAGTCCCTTCATTACTTGTGCATCTCCTGTGCTTACCTCCAGCAGACCACTCAGTCTCCAGAGCCCTCTGGAATTCCTCCTCTAGCTCTGCAGCAGCTTGGCCTGCAGCCTCTTTCGCTCTCCTCACAGACTCAAGAGAGCGGAGCTGCCGGTTCTCCTCCCGGAGGCTGTAGTTCTCTGCTGCATACCGGGTCATCTTTGGGTGATGCGCAATCTGTAGGACAGAGGGAATGAGAAGTAGCCACAAATGCCAAATTCAATCAAAAAAATGTCACCAATTCAGATTGGGGTCAACAGTACTTTAACGCGGTAACATATTGTACCTGGTCTCGAAGGATCTTGATCTCGTCCTTGAGCTGGTCGACGAGGGCTTGGCTCTGTGGGTCAGACAGTAATCCCTGGCCACCCTTTAGGCTCTTCTCCAGGCGAGAGATGTGTTCCTCTCTAAACTTGAGAATCATGCGGTTGGAGTGAATGAACTTCTCCTTCTGGGACCAGGCCTCCTCAAGCTGAGCCACCTTCTGGAGCAGCATCTAAGGAGGGGAGGATGTACAGTATGTCTATTAACTACCATCCCTCTCTAACAAACAATATTCAGACTAGAGGTTGGCCTATTAAAAATCGGCATGGCCGATTAATTAGGGCCGATTTCAAGTTTTCAAAACAATCGGTAATCTGCATTTTTGGACACCAATTATGGCCGATTACATTGCAATCCACGAGGAAACTGTGTGGTAGGCTGACCACCTGTTACGCGAGAGCTGTGTCAAAAGGAACTTGTGGCTGCAAGGAGCCAAGGTAAGTTGCTAGCTAACATTAAACGTATCTTATAAAAAAAAAAAAAAAATCTTAACATAATCACTAGTTAACGACACATGGTCGTTAATATATTACTAGGTTAACTAGATTGTCCTGCGTTGCAGAAAATAAATGCGGGGCCTGTTAATTTATCAATCACAGCCTACTTCAACGTCGCCAAACGGGTGAGGATTTAACAAAAAGCGCATTGCCGAAAAAAGCACAACCATAAACATTAATGCCTTTCTTAAAATCAATACAGAGAAGTATATATATATATATTTTTTAAACCTGCATATTTAGTTCAAATAAATTAATGTTAGCAGGCAATATTAACTAGGGAAATTGTGTCACTTCTCTTGCGTTCAGTGCCAGGGTATATGCAACAGTTTGGGCTGCCTGGCTCGTTGCAAACTAATTTGCCAGAATTTTACGTAATTATGACATAACATTGATGGTTGTGCAATGTAACAACAATATTTAGACTTAGGGTTGCCACCCGTTCGATAAAATACAGAACGGTTCCGCATTTCACTGAAAGAATAAAAGTTTTGTTTTTGAAATTATAGTTTATTGGTTTGACCATATGACCAAAGGCTCATATTTCTGTGTGATTATTAGATTATAATGAAGTATATGATTTGATATAACAGTCTGACTGAGCGGTGGTAGGCAGCAGCACACTTGTAAGCATTCATTCAAACACCACTTTACTGCATTTTCCAGCAGCTCTTAGCAATGCTTGAAGCACAGCGCTGTTTATGACTTCAAGCCTATCAACTCCTGAGAATAGGCTGGCAATAGTAAAGTGCCTATTAGAACATGCAAAGGTATATGATATGCAAATGGTATAGAGAGAAATCGTTGACGCCTCATAATTTCTATAATAACTACAACTTAAAACTTCTTAACTCGGAAAATTGAAGTACTGGGAATATTAAACCACCAGCTTCATATGTTATCATGTTCTGAGCAAGGAACTTAAACGTTAGCTTTTTTTACATGGCACATATTGCACTTTTACTTTCTTCTCCAACACTGTGTTGTTGCATTATTTAAACCAAATTGAACATGTTTCATTATTTGAGACTAAATAGATTTTATTGATGTATTATATTAAGTTAAAATAAGTGTTCTTTCAGTATTGTTGTAAATGTCATACACACAAAGTCAGAAGTTTACATACATTTAGGTTGGAGTCATTATAAGTCGTTTTTCAACCACTCCACAAATTTCTTGTTAATAAACTATAGTTATAGCAAGTCGGTTAGGACATCTGTGTGCATGACAATTTTTCCAACAATTGTTTACAGACAGATTATTTCACTTATAATTCAATGTATCACAATTCTAGTGGGCCAGAAGTGTACATACACTAAGTTGAATGTGCCTTTAAACAGCTTGAAAAATTCCAGAAAATGATGTCATGGCTTTAAAAGCTTTTGATAGGCTAATTAACATCATTTGAGTCAATTGAAGGTGTATCTGTGGAAGTATTTCAAGGCCTACCTTCAAACTCAGTGCCTCTTTGCTTGACATCATGGGAAAATCAAAAGTAATCATCCAAGACCTCAGAAAAACAATTGTAGACCTCCACAAGTCTGGTTCATGCTTGGGAGCAATTTCCAAACGCCTGAAGGTACCACATTCATCTGTACAAACAATAGTAAGCAAGTATAAACACCATGTGACCACGCAGCCGTCATACCGCTCAGGAAGGAGACGCGTTCTGTCTCCTAGCGATTAACATACTTTGGTGTCGAAAATTGCAAATCAATCCCATAACAGCAGCAAAGGACCTTGTGAAGATGCTCGAGGAAACAGGTAGGGAAGTATATATATCTCCACAGTAAAACTGGTCCTATATCGACATAACCTGCAAGGCAACTCAGCAAGGAAGAAGCCACTGCTCCAAAACCAACATCTCAAGACATCAGTTAGGAAGTTAAAACTTGGTCACAAATGGGTCTTCCAAATGGACAATAACCCCAAGCATACTTCCAAAGTTATGGCTTCAGGAGAATAAAGTCAAGGTATTAGAGTGGCCATCACAAAGCTCTGACGCTTGTCTTATGTGGCAGGGCTTGCAAACTATTAGAGACTACAAAGGGAAGCACAGCCAGGAGCTGCCCAGTGATGAGCCTACCAGACGAGCTAAATCACTTCTATGCTCGCTTCGAGGCAAGCAACACTGATGCTCTCATATGCCTCAACTGTTCCAGACGACTGTGATTATGCTCTCCGTAGCCGATGTGAGTAAGACCTTTAAACAGGTCATCATACACAAGGCTGCGGGGCCAGACGGATTACCAGGACGTGTGCCCCGGGCATGTGCTGACCAACTGGCAGGTGTCTTCACTGACATTTTAAACATGTCCCTGATTGAGTCTGTAATACCAACATGTTTCAAGCAGACCACCATAGTCCCTGTGCCCAAGAACATAAAGGCAACCTGCCTAAATGACTACAGACCCGTAGCACTCACGGCTGTAGCCATGAAGTGATTTGAAAGGTTGGTAATGGCTCACAACACCATTATCCCAGAAACCATAGACCCACTCCAATTTGCATACCGCCCAAACAGATCCACAGATGATGCAATCTCTATTGCACTCCACACTGCTCTTCCCAACTGGACAAAAGGAACACTTATGTGAGATTGCTATTCATTGACTACAGATCAGCGGTCAACACCATAGTACCCGCAAAGCTCATCACTAAGCTAAGGATCCTGGGACTAAACACCTCCCTCTGCAACCGGATCCTGGACTTCCTGACGGGCCGCCCCCAGGTGGTGAGGGTAGGTAGCAACACATCTGCCAAGCTGATCCTCAACACTGGAGCTCCCCAGGGGTGTGTGCTAAGTCCCCTCCTGTACTCCCTGTTCACCCACGACTGCATGGCCAAGCACGACTCCAACACCATCATTAAGTTTGCAGACGACACAACAGTGGTAGGCCTGATCACCGACAAGAGCCTATAAGGAGGTCAGAGACCTGGCCGGGTGGTGCCAGAATAACAACCTATCCCTCAACGTAACCAAGACTAAGGAGAGGATTATGGACTACAGGAAAAGGAGGACCGAGCACGCCCACATTCTCATCAACAGGGCTGTCGTGGAACAGGTTGAGAGCTTCAAGTGCCTTGGTGTCCACATCAACAAACTAGAATGGTCCAAACACACCAAGACAGTCGTGAAGTAGGCATGACAAAACCTATTCCCCCTCAGGAAACTAAAAAGATTTGGCATGGGCCCCGAGATCCTCAAAAGGTTCTACAGGTTGCATCACTGCCTGGTACGGCAATTGCTCGGCCTCTGACCGCAAGGCACTACAGAGGGTAGTGCGTACGGCCCAGTACATCACTGGGGCTAAGCTGCCTGCCATCCAGAACCTCTACACCAGGCGGTGTCAGAGGAAGGCCCTAAAAATGTTCAAAGACCCCAGCTACTCCAGTCCTAGACTGTTCTCTCTACTACCACATGGCAAGCGGTATGGGAGTGCCAAGTCTAGGACAAAAAGGCTTAACAGTTTTTCCCCCAAGACATAAGACTCCTGCACAGGTAATCAAATGACTACCCGGACTATTTGCATTGTGTGCCACCCCCCAATACCTCTTTTTACGCTGATGCGACTGTTTGTTATATATGCATAGTCACTTTAACTATACATTCATGTACATACGACCTCAATTGGGCTTGACTAACGGGTGTCTGAGAACAACCAGTGCTCCTGCACATTGGCTAACCGGGCTATCTGCATCGTGTCCCGCCACCCACCAACCTCTCTTTTACGCTACTGCTACTCTGTTCATCATATATGCATAGTCACTTTAACCATATCTACATGTACATACTACCTCAATCAGCTTGACTAACAGGCGTCTGTATGTAACCTCGCTACTGTTTATAGCCTGTCTTTTTACTGTTGTGTTATTTCTTTACCTACCCATTGTTCACCTAATACCTTTTTTGCACTATTGGTTAGAGCCTGTAAGTAAGCATTTCACTAAGGTGTTGTATTCGGCACACGTGACAAATAAACTTAGATTTGACCTCAATCCTATAGAAAATTTGTGGGCAGAACTGAAAAAGCGTGTGCGAGTGAGGAGGCCTACAAACCTGACTCCGTTACACCAGCTCTGTCAGGAGGAATGTGCCAAAATTCACCCAACTTATTGTGGGAAGCTTGTGGAAGGCTACCAAAAACGTTTGACCCAAGTTAAACAATTGAAAGGCAATGCTACCAAATGAGTGTATGTAAACTTCTGACCCACTGGGAATGTGATGAAAGAAATAAAAAGGTGAATCACTACTATTATTCAGACATTTTACATGATTAAAATAAAGTGGTGATCCTAACTGACCTAAGAAAGGGAATTATTACTCTGATTAAAATGTCAGGAATTGTGAAAAACTGAGTTTAAATGCTTTTGGCTAAGGTGTGTGTGTGTGTGTATATACACACACACAAAAAAAAGTCATACATCGGTATCGGCTTTTTTTGGTCCTCCAATAATGGCGTTGAAAAATTATAATTGGTCAACCTCTAATTCAGACATAACATTGACTTATGTCATCTGTTTCAAAGTACAGAAAGCTATACCTGCTTGTCGTTGTCACACTTTTTCCACAGACGCACAGCTTCTAAAAATTGTGTCTTGTATGAGGCATCAAGACTGCCTTCAGTGAGGTCTGGGGAGATGAATGTGTAGAAACAATAACACTTTCCAGAATGAATGTTACAGGGGACAATTGACAGTATACACACACATGTAAGAATCAACTAGTGAGCCAGTGTAACAAAGCCTAGGTCAGATGTTTAGGGGAACCTGAATTGTAACCTTACCAATGGGAATCTGGGGCCCTCCTGGGGCCATGTCTCCGACACTGTGTGTCTGGGCAAAGAGAGCCTGAGCTAGCTGCTCCTTCAGCTTTTTCACCTCAGTCTGAAGCTGCCTCACATTCCCCTGCGTGTCTTCGTTGATCATGGCCTGAAAGCACCAGAAATCACAGGGAGATGCTCACTAAACTACAAGAGAAATATATATATATATATATAAATAAATAAATAACAATCAGTAGCACTTTATATGGAGAAAAAACTTTTTGCCTATTCAATTACTGATTGTGATAAAATAAACTTTTCATACTAACCTTGTTTTTGATCAACTTGGCTCTCTGGGCAAACTGTAAGGTGGATAGAGTTTCCCCAAAGCACTTAGAGCCTGGGTGCACATTGGCTATAATGTAAGTCTTAGCATTTCCTCCAAGAGAGTCCTGCAGAAAAAGGTTCTGTTAGCACACATCAGGAACATCAAGAAAGCAAGAGCTTTGTTTTGTTTTTGTATTAAATCGAATTAGACACAAGTGTCTTTTACCCGAAGCAAGAAGGTGAGTTTGGAGTCCCTGTAGCAGATATGCCGGCTCTTCCCATTAGACACATCCACCAGCGCCATGATCACCTGACCTAGGCACATGAGGGAGCGGTTGATGCTGCTGGCCTCCTGGAAGAGAAGATAGGGGGTATATGTCAAGAGTGATAACAATATAACAAATGAGTGTACACAGCACACAATAACACATACAAATTGGAATGTAGCTCTCTAAAGGCTTTGTTGTGTGCAGTGTTGTGAATGTTTGTTCAGTCAGCGGACAGTAGTCCTGGAGCATCACCTTGAGTCTGGAACCCTCTGTGTGTGTGTCTCTCTGCCTCTCAGACCCTGCCAGGTCCACCAAGTTCAGCTGGGATGTGCGAATGTTCACCACCTCCTTAGCAGTCTCCTTGGACTCCAGAGTCATGGTGAAGACTGCATGGGACCGTGAGGACTCTCTGTTCATGGAGGTAGAGGCCACGCGCCGATTACGCCAGCCCATCGACAGCACCTGAGAGGAAGCGGGATAAGTTCAACGCAAACAGCTCAATGTCAGTCAAATCAATCTTCCACAATAAATTAATGTATGCTATGACCAAAGCATTGTATAAAGCAAGTCATTGAATCAATCACATTTAATTATTTACTACCTGGTAAGCTTCAGCAGCTGAAGTGACAAACTTCTCTACAGCCCCTTCCACAAACACCCCCTTCTTGATGTTCTCTCTGAGGAACAGGCTGGCTGAGGCGCTGTCCAGCAGGTCATAGATCTGCTCGTTGTAGATCTCAATGAAGGAGCATTTGCACAGGAAGCTTTTGGCATTCTCAGACTGTCAGGAAAAACAATGCATATTAAATCCTCAATCAGAAAAAAAATAAAATCACTTCAATGTCAGTTACTTTCTGCTCACCCTTTCTACCTCCCTGTTGATGAGGAAAAACAGGTACTCAAAACTTCGAGGGATAACTCCCCGTTGGTCATCAGTAAAGTTGTCGAAATCAGACGGACCTAGGGAAAGAACACACACAACATTTAGTACAGAGGTACTGCAAAGAAATGAAGGTGTCTGTGCAACAAAACAAAATAATTCAATGCAGCACTCACCAAGCATTGTGAATGTTTTTCCAGAGCCAGTTTGTCCGCTGTAATAGGAAAACATCTGTGAGATATTTCAGCACTTAATAAAACAAGAATGAACTGTAAAACAATAAGAAAAACCACTCACTAGGCAAAAATGGTGCCATTGTATCCATTAATACATGACTCAACAATGTTCTTGGCCACACTGGAGAATACAGAATCCTGTTACAGAGAGGAGACAGAAGAAAAATTCAGTTGGTTTGATTTGAGCCTCTATCTACTGATGTGTGAATTACTCCAGGTTACAGCAACAGTTATACTATAATCTATCCACAAACACTGACCTGAGTGATGTCCATGTCAGCAACATGGTCATAGGTGAATGTCCGTGGCTCCGGCTTGGAGTGCAGGCGAATGGTGTTGGGTGAGGTGACTGTGAGACAGAGGCCTTGGTCTCCATCAGTGGTCAGGCCAGTCCCTTGGGTCAGAGGTCTCACCCGAACAAACACTTTGATCGAGTCACTATCACCACTACATTATAGAACACAAACATTCAAGGGTTAATACACTTTACCAACAGACTGGGTGCCAGTTTCTGCTACCTTGCCAACTTCTTATGGAATTGCCGTGACAAACAAGAGGTACTGGCAGTATAAATTGCCAAATGAGGCAGGGCAACTCGTGTGTCAGTATGTGTAGAGTGAGTATGTATTATTAAATTGAAGACAATAGCCAGCTCTTGCGAGAAATAAGCATTATTAAGCCACATTACCTGTGGGTTATTTGTTGATGCTGCATTGAGCAATCGACAGATTCTGGTAACAGAGAGGAGACATACAGTTAGCTAGTTAGTCAAGGTTGATCAAGGAACTAGAAAGGAACAGAAACAAGTTTAATCAGATGTCTAAGCTTCATACAGCAAATGCATGCTAGGTAACGTTAGCTCGCGAATAATATTAACGGAAGTAGCTAGGTAGCCAACAAACGCCAAAATATATATATTTTTTAAATCACTTGCAAATATGAATGTTAAGGTGACGTACCCTTTCCCTTCGTATTCATGTTGAATATATTCAGACAAGTAGCTTTGTTACTAGCAAATCATTCACAATAACTAATGGCAAAACTAAGCGATGGTGTGTTAGCTACAGCTACTAAAATCCATCTTCGAATTTGGCGGGTATGTCCTCGACCATCGACTGCTCGTGCCTTTTTCAAGCATTTTATGGAATCAGTCAATTTTTTATCGCCGTCAGCTGGATGAAGTCTGATTTACATCAACCTCTTTTTTTAAAGCATCGAGAAACCGAGCTACAAATTATACACCAGATAATGTGGTACCAAAGATGTTATCATTGTTCTATCTGTGGTGATACTGTATAGCCAAAGATTCGTGGTATCCATTACTGGGCGTTACAGGTTTGCCTACAGAAAAGGTTACCATATATTTTCAACTAATCTGGTATATAATTATCTCCATCTCCCAAAGCAGAAGCTGCATATATCATTTTCCATTACTGAACAGACAGTTATCATAAATACTATTTTAATAAAATGTACACTCTCCAATAATAAAATGTGGACTCTTTTCGGTCGCGACCAGCACTTCACTTTGATGCTGGTTTGGTTCAAAGTCATGCAACGCTATTGGCTATTTCGTAAGCAGCTCCGCCCTATTTCCTTTTTTTTTCTGTTTATTTAATTGGTCCAAATCGAGGCGTTTAAATTCGAAATCTGTATTGAGGGAATTTCGAAAACGTGAACTGTGTGTGGAGGTCGTTACCGGCTCGAGAAGGTATTTTCTGTTTATCTGACTTGAATTGAGGTATGTAGCTATCTGCCATTATTGGGGAAATTATCTTGCTTTGACATTCACGCTGCTTTTAAGTTCATCTATCTCGCATAATTTCTTAAGTTGTAGCCTGACGCTAGTAACTTAACTAAAGTTAACGTTGCGTACAGTAACGTTAGCTAACTCGCTAACTGACTTTAGTTTCCTCCCTGCCTGAGTCCTACTTACTGAGGGCAAAATATAACTTAAAACGGGTAATTGTTGTTACGCTAAACTTCCTAACTAGCAAAATGACATTAGAAAACGTTAGATGGTTATAGTAGTGTCAACGCGAGCGTCTAACCCGCATTGGCAGCAGCTAACGTCCGGTAACGTTTAAGTTAACATTTTAATATTATTTAACCTTTTTTTAATTCGCCAAGTCAGTTAAGCACGTTCTTTTTCACAGTGACGGCCAAACCCGGACGACGCTCAGCCAATTGTGCGCCGCCCTATGGGAGTCCCAATCACGGCCGGATGTGATACAGCCTGGATTCGAACCAGGGAATGTAGTGAGGACTCTTGCACTGAGACGCAGTGCCTTAGACTGCTGGGCCACTCGGGAGCCCACAAACTGTAGCCAACTAGGGTAGTGCGAACTGCCCAGTACATCAATAGGGCCAATCTCCCTGCCATCCAGGACCTCTATACCAGGTTGTGTCAGAGGAAGGCCCTAAAAAGTGTCTGACTCCAGCGTACCTGAGTGCTTAGTCTAGGTCCAAGAGACTTCTAAACAGCTTCTACCCTCAAGCCATAAGACACCTGAACACCTAATCAAATGGCTACCCAGACTTTTCATTGCCCTCCCTCTTTTACACAACTACTACTGTTATCTATGCATAGTCACTTTAATAACTCTACCCACATGTATATAATACCTCAACTAACCAGTGCCCCTGCACATTGACTCTATACAGATATCCCCCTGTGTATGTAGTCTCGCTATTATTTTACTGCTGCTCTTAATTTAGTTATTTGTTTTAACTGCATTGGTGGTTAAGGACTAGTAAGTAAGCATTTCACCTGTTGTATTTTATGCGTGTGACTAATAAAATTGGATTTTGACTACCAGTTTGCATATTACAGGGCTAATGTGTTGATGAATAGATGTTAGTTATGTAATGTGAGCAAGCTCTATTTGAGTTTGTTAACATTACCTAGGTGATGTCAGTGCAATGACCATTTGTAAAGACTTTTTTTCACATGCAGACATTACTGCACTTACACAAGACAATAGCAAGACTAGCTCATGGCATTGTTCCAAACTTTGCTAAAGCTTCGAAATCCTCTGCCCCTTAAAATTAACTTAAAACGGCATACCCAAATCTAACTTCCTGTAGCTTGGGACCAGAAGCAAGGATAAGCATATTCTTGATACCATTTGAAAGGAGATTTTTTGTAGTTTGAGAATATAACACATTAGATCTGGTAAAAGAGCTGCCCAAATGTGCTTAATTGTTTTTTATAATACATGATAAGTTCAGAACTGTGCACGCTCAAACCATAGCATGAGTTTCTTCACTGTAATAGCTACTGTAAATTGGACAGTGCAGTTAGATGAACAAGAATTTAAGCTTTCTGCCAATATCAGATGTATGTTCTTGTTACTTACAACATGCTAATCGTATTAGTCTGTTTGCTCAACCGTCCCGCGGGGGACCCCCGATCATGTAGAGGCAAAACAAAAATGCTGCATTCGTGTTAACGTTAGTTTAGTTGACTATGCACCACAGAAAATGACATTTTGGTCAAACTGAATTCCAAATGTAAACACTACAAAGAATACTACGGTAAATACTATATACTACAGTCATGTCTGCAATTCACTATCTGGTCATGACTTCAGCCAGTACCTTGGAAGTTAATGTTAGTATAAAAAAAAAATGGTTTCAGAGACACCTATTGTGGCCTGATGAATATGTATTTCTCCCCACTGGTAGCCACATGACTCTTAAACCTTTTCTCTCAAAGTTAATTGCACATGACTTCTGTGTTGCTGTTTACACGCATTCATTGTCAACAAGGATCCAAACACCATACACTTATATGGTGCATTTAGAATGTATTCAGACCCCTTGACTTATGTTACAGCCTTATTCTAAAATTGTTTTCCCCCTCAATCTAAACACAATACCCCATGACAAAGCAAACAGGTTTAGAAATGTTTGATAATGTTGAAAATAAAACTCACATTTACATAAGTATTCAGACCCTCCACTCAGTACTTTGATGCACCTTTGGCAGCGATTACAGCTTTGCGTCTTCGTTGGTATGATGCTTGGCACACCTGTATTTGGGGAGTTTCTCCCATTCTTCTCTGCAGATGCTGTCAGGTTGGATGGGGAGCGTTGCTGAACAGTTATTTTCAGGTCTCTCCAGAGCTGTTTGATCGGGTTCAAGTCCTGGCTCTGGCTGGGCCACTCAAGGACATTCAGACTTGTTCTGACACCACTCCTACGTCTTGGCTGTGTGCTTCGGGTCGTTGTCCTGTTGGAAGGTGAACCTTTGCCCCTGTCTGAGGTCCTGAACACTCTGGTGCAGGTTTTCATCAAGTATCTTGATCTTGCGCTGTTCATCTTTGCCTTAATCCTGACTAGTCTCTCAGTCCCTGATGCTGAAAAACATCCCCACAGCATGATGCTGCCACCACCATGCTTCACCGTCTTGATGGTGCCAAGTTTCCTCCAGACCATCAGACCACAGAATCTTCTTTGTCATGGTCAGACTGTCATGTGCCTATTACTGTGTGGCTTCCGTCTGGCCATTGTACCATGAAGGCCTGATTTGTGGAGTGCTGCAGCGATGGTTGTTCTTCTGGAAGGTTCTCCCATCGCCACAGAGGAACTCTGGCGCACTGTCAGTGACCATTGAGTTCTTAGTCACCTTCCTGATCAAGGCCCTTCATTGTTTGGACAGGCAGCCAGCTCTCAGAAGAGTCTTTGATGGTCCCGAACTTCCATTTTAAGAAGATTGGAGGCCACTCTTATTGGGGACCTTCTATGCTGCATACTTTTTTTTGTTACCCTTTTCCCAAATCTGTGCCTGTCTGAGATCTACAGACTATTCCTGACCTCATGGCTTGGTTTTTGTCATCTGTGGGACCTTTTTATATAGACAGTTGTGTGCCTGGCCAAATCATGTCCAATCAATTGAATTTACCACAGGTGGCTCCACTCAAGTTGTTGAAACATCAATGGAAACAAGATGCACGTGAGCTTAATTTTGAGACATAGCAACGGGTCTGAATACTTACGTAAATCTATTTGTAATAAATTAGCCAACATTTCTAAACCCGTTTTTGCTTTGTCATGATGGTCTTGTGTGTAGATTGGGGAGGGGTGGACAATTTTAATACATTATATAATAAGGCCTTATTCTAAAGGGAAGGGGTCTGAATACTTTCTGACTGCACTGTAGCTAGATCCAGGCTGTATCACATCCGGCTGCGATTGGGAGTCCCATAGGGCAGCACACAATTGTCCCAGCGTCTTCCATGTTTGGCCGGTGTAAGCCGTCATTTGAAATAAGAATTTATCTGACTTGCCTAGTTAAATAAAGTTTTTTTTTTTTATAAATAAAATGCACAACATTGGGGGTGTGGTGTCTGAAGCCCATATCTGAGCTGTAGACAAGACCATTCAATCTAAATGATGTGCTTCACTCACTCTTATCACTGTTCCCAGATGTCTATTAGATGTTGACAACTTTTGCTTCAGTTCCCTCACTTCTGTGTGCCTTTCTTTATAGGATGAGTTCTACTGCTGTAAACGATGAGAATCGTGGGGTCTGCACTGGAAGAAAGCAGAGCAATTCAGAGACAATTTGTGACATCTTTTCTTTTGATCAGCCGACTGGGAGGCCCTCCATTCTTCGCCAGTCTCAGGCAGAGAACCTGTCAAACAAAACTATAGCAAAGGGCGGAAAGGTACAGAATATGTTATCATGAAGCCTAGACATGAAAGTCATTTCAAATGTTCCAGAATAATTCCCTCTGTATAATCTTGTCACTGAGGATCTATGCTTGACTGATTAGTCTAGTAAAAAGCATGAGCTTACACAATGTTTTGGAAAGTTGTTGACTCACGGCGAGTAAACTGTATAGAAAGAACGTTGCACACTTAACCAGGTTAGGTTTACCTGTTAGCATTTGTTTTCAGATACCCTTTTGGGTTTTGCTTTCAGGTTTGTTTTCAGACTCCAAGAAGAGACCCTCTCACTAAGAGGATAGTATCACCAACAAAGTCCCTTAAGATAGAAAGCCTGGATGACTGTAGTAAAGCCCTGGATACATTGCAGTTTACATCACCCGAAGAGTAAGTATATGCTTTAAAAAAAATATATATATGATCATATTATGTGTGTGTTGCATCGGCAGAAAACTGATTCATATTCTGCTATCAAGTTGAGAGAAACTTACGTTATCTGTCCTCTTGTATTTTTACAGGGTGGTACCTTTTGAAACCAATGGGCTTGTTGATGTAGCAAAATCAGGTAAAGCATCTGATTGGCTAAAGTTTCAAGATTCATTACCCGATACTACATTGTCACATTAACTACTTCAACCATAATGTTTACTTGATTTTCAAATTATTTTACTACAGACTTCACAAATGTGTCGTCCTATCCTGATGATGATATGCAGAGTAAAGGAGGTTGTCAGCTGTGTTTTGACAACCTTGATGCCATCAATCCTTTCCAAGGGTCTACTAAAATGGTCCTCTCCCCAGCAAGTCTCAGTGAGCTAGTTGAAACTCCCAAGGCTGAAGAACAGCGTGAACGTAATGTCATTGAAGCAGTTTCTGACAGGAATGGAAAGGCACTGGATGATACACTCCCGTTCATGCCATCAGTGGAAAATTCTCTTGCTGACTTCTCAGCCGATATGTGCTCAACAGATAGCAGAGTGATTACCATGATGAAGGACCCAGGCGTCAAGTTATCCAACTCTGGTGAGGAAGAAACTGTACCATCAGTTAACCTCGACCCAGATCAAGCTGTGGCTATAATCTCTACAGCCGAGGAGACTCCTCTGCCACCAAAAGGTACATGCGAATTTGATTTTGACAACCTTGATTCAGTCAACCCTTTCCAAATGGGAGGCTCCAAATTGCAGAATTCCCCTGTGCTTGGAACGAAGCTACCATGCAATGACCCTGAAAAGGTGGAAGTTGAAGAGCCTGCAGTAAAGGAAATGGAACCAGCAGCCATGCTTGAGGTGGTTCAGCCTGTCCTAGAAGCACCTGTCCAGCCAGAGATGAAACCTAATGCACAGAAGGAGACTACCAAGCCTGCTGAAGATGCTGTGGCCATCACCTCTACAGCCGAGGAGACTGCTCTGCCACCAAAAGGTACATATGAATTTGATTTTGACAACCTTGATTCAGTCAACCCTTTCCAAACGGGAGGCTCCAAATTGCAGAATTCCCCTGTGCTTGGAAGGAAGCAGCCATGCGATGACCCTGAAAAAGTGGAAGTTGAAGAGCCTGCAGTAAAGGAAATGGAACCAACAGCCATGCTTGAGGTGGTTCAGCCTGTCCTAGAAGCACCTGTCCAGCCAGAGATGAAACCTTATGCACCGAAGGAGACTACCAAGCCAGCTGAAGATACTGTGGCCATCGCCTCTACAGCCGAGGAGACTGCTCTGCCGCCAAAAGGTACATATGAATTTGATTTTGACAACCTTGATTCAGTCAACCCTTTCCAAACGGGAGGCTCCAAATTGCAGAATTCCCCTGTGCTTGGAAGGAAGCGGCCATGCGAAGACCCTCAAAAGGTGGAAGTTGAAGAGCCTGCAGCCATGCTTGAGGTGGTTCAGCCTGTCCAAGAGGCACCTGTCCAGCCAGAGATGAACCCTATTGCACCATTGTCAACTGCTCCCGACGAGACCAAGCCAGCTGAAGAATCCATACCTCAGCCCAGTGCAGCCCCTTCCAAGGATGGTGCAGTGAAACTTGAGTTAAATTTTGATGATGACGGCGAGGTCAACCCTCCCCCCAAAAAGTTTGACAAAAGGCCTGTTTTGAAGCCGACATGGAAAAAGGAATCCAAGGAATCTCCAGAGAAGCCATTGGTCAATACTGATTATGAAATTCCTCTTCCCAAGGGCAAGTACAACTTTGACTTTGATAAATTTGACCCAAGTGTCAATCCATTTGGTACAAATGTAAAAATGACTGAATCTACAGTCTGTAAGGTGAAATCCAGTCCAGATGCCAAGGCACCAACCTCAGTCAGGGTGGCTGTCTACCCTGAGAAAGTGGCAGAGCCTGTTCAGCAAGAAACTGCACCATCACTATTGTAAGTTCATTTTCATTTTGCTGCAACTTTATTATTATCCCAATTTTTTTTTTTAACAAAGTCTTGCTTTTATATGTACACATTATCATTTTGTTTGTGAGCTTGTAGATATCACCTTAATGTAGCTACACCACTCTTGTGTTGGTTCTGTTTTCAGTGTTTCTATTGCTGGATATGAACCTGATCGTTCTGCCGTAAAAGGAATTGTAAGCCTTTTAAAATTTAAAAAATGTATTAATTAATTGTAGTGTGGCTACTTGGGTGACATTCTCTCTCCAATTGTAGGACAACATTCCACAGAATCTGACGCTTCAGATGGACTCCTCTGAAGTTCAGGATCCTTCCTCTGGAAAAGAGCAGGAACCTCCAACTAAACCTGGCCAACCTTCGCTAAGCACTCCAGAACCCTTGGAACTCTGCCAATTTGAGCAGACCCCACAGAATGACATGTCAGAATTTAATGAGGACTTTGTTCCTGGAACCACATGTAAGTCAAATAAATTAACAAATGCATTTTAGTTGCGGTAATGTCGACTTCACCTTAACCTTTTGACTAACTATAGTCCCTCCTTCCCTCCAGTCATGGCGAATGACTTTGACAGGCAGATGGACTACCTGGAGCAGTTTGGGTCCAGCACTGTAAATATATGCTTTGTACCTTTATAAATTGACTGTTATTACATGGTTTGTTTTGCGTTTTAGGCTTTGGGCTTCCTCAATTACTTTGCATTTTATATTCAGTTTAAGGAGTCGGCACTGAGAAAACAATCACTGTACCTCAAATTTGACCCACTAATGCGGGAGAGCCCCAAGAAGTCTGGAGTCCCTGCAGGACTCAACAACCTCCCACGACCTGCTCCCTTTGCTTCACGGTATGTTACTCTCCTGGTCCTAATCGCAGGCTTTTTTTATACCATCTGACTGAAAAGAAATGCCTTGTGTTCATCTTAAAATGCTCTAGTTGTAAATGAGTGTTTATTTGGTCGAGAATTGAGAGCATACTCTGTAGTTTGTCACTAAAATGAGTTTGAAATGCAATGGTGAATATCAAGGTGTTTGTGTGAAGTCTGAGGGATGTTTCTTTCAGTGTGGAGACCCAGAAGACTGGAACCAATGAGGTGAATGGACTGAAATCTGTCAACCCTAAACTGCTTCATGACCTACCACCTGTAAGTTACCTGTCCTCAAAGATCCTACTATAATGTAGTAATGTGGGAAAACTGTTAAATGGAGGTCTTCACTCCCTTTAGGTTCAAGTCGTTGGTCCTCGGACTCTTGTGACGAATTCCCCTGTTCTTGAGAATCTGGTCCCTACTTTCCCCCAACCAGCCAACCCTGATGATAACATCATAGAGGTGCTGAAATACAGTCAGCAAGACATGAATGTTGCCATTGCCAAGATCCAGAAACAAGTAGGTGTTTGTTTTCCTCCAATGTTTCATTCATCCCTTTTCAATCCAATCAGCATTAATTTACAAGGGTTTGTTTTTTTATAGGCAAAGGAGAATGTGGATGAATGGAAATCGAAGCATGACACGCTATCTCAGGATAATCATGAAATGGGGTAAGCATTTAAGCTTAGTATTTGGTCTCTGATTTCAGACTTATAACAATTTTAAATATCACTGCTTTTTGTTTTTGCAGGAAAATCATGTCAGCATTTGAAGCCACAATCGCTCAGATATTGGGTACGTTGTAATGCAATTTGGAAAGTTAGAGAAATATTTTGAAATGTAATTTATGTAAAATGCATGGCTTGGTGTGATGTCATTGTCTCTGGCAGCTGATAAACAGAGAGAGATGGAGAAGGCCCAGGCTGACATCACTAAAGTCCTGCAGGAGAAGGAACAGTTATCAGAGGACCTGAATGCAATGGAGCGGTCCTTCTCAGATCTCTTCAAAAGACTAGACAAATACAAAGAGGTCATCGAGGGTTACATAAAGGTCAGCATGAAAAGGGATGTCATGAACTATGCATTGTTTTGCACCATGTGAAATGCCTGGATTTAAATGAGATATTGCAAGATTCTGTAAATGAAGCTGCTTTTCTACCTTGCTGAGAGTTGATGAACTTGTGGATACTGCTTTATCTGTGTGCAGTAGGAAGTATGTTGGAGGTTGTTTACTGTTCCTGTAGACCTCCAGTCATTGTGCTGACGCTAGTAACATTGGCTTGCAAAACGATCTCCAACTTGCTTCTATTGCACGCAGACCTAACAATGGTATCCAAAACTTAATCTAAGTAGAAAAATAGCTTAAATGCCAGAATTTCTTTATAGCTCTTTCATTACAGGATACTCTTTCCTTTTCACATGATTGTGCAAAACACAGGGCTCGGCTTTGGTGTAAGAAAGTGACATTGCTATGAAGGAAGAAATGAAAAGGATATGTGTAGGTCCAATACTTTGCTTTGCCAACATCATGACCTAGGGTTTTAAATGTGTGCCCATATTAAGAATGAAGAGATGCTGAAGAAATGTGCTCAAGATTACCTGGCTAGGATCAAGGAGGAAGAGCAGCGCTACCAGACCCTGAAAGCCCATGCAGAGCAGAAAATTAGCCTGTAAGACTCATCAAACTATACTCTGTGCAAAATAGTTACAGAATTGTTTAGTTGCTGGGCTTTGTGTAGGTTCACTGTGCTGACTTACTCTTATCCTCAGGGCAAATGGAGAGATTGCGGAGGTGCGCTCCAAATTAAAGTCTGAAGTCGCTGCACTTCAGGCCCAGCTGCGCAGGGAGCAGCTGAAGGCCCAGTCACTGGAGAAGAGCCTTGACCAGAAAGTAAGTCACCTCAGTCTGAAGTAGTCCATGAGGCTGCCTTTATCGGTTTCATTTGTTCAGAAATGTTTTTTGCACATATGATGGTTGATTTTGTTTTCCTCCTTGCTGATTTTCTGTCCCCTCAGGTAAAAGAGACTGAAGAACTCACCAATCTTTGCGATGAACTAATAGCTAAAGTCCAGAAGGGCTGAGTTCAACCGTCTGTCGTGGTTAGGTTGTCAAGATTTTTTACAAATCTGAGTATGTGGTGGTCCTGATGAACAAGTGTGTGTGTGTGTATAGTGCTTTGTAAATATGTTTTGTTGCTCTTGATTGGAGATCAAGTGCCATAATAGTATTTCACTAGATTTCAATTCTACTGATTCATGTTGGTTCCTTTTATCAATGTCAGTCTTTATTACTGTAATAAAATTGTTTCACTAATCAAGATCAGTTGTAGCGCCTTGCAAGTTTATTTTAAATTCTTTGAATCCCAAATTTTTCTGCCACACGGAGGTGCTGTTTACCATAGTATTTTGGACTACTCTTTAGTTTCATGCATGTTATTGCAAGTTCCAATTGAGCATAGCTGTGACATTTGTACTTATTTCAGAACAGTAGCTAAGTGTTCTTCCTTAGACGTTTCTAGTGGTGAGCTGTGCTGTTAATGTCAACCATTCAGTAGCTTCCTTATCCCTCTTCTCTCTAGAGCCAAAGCTCATCCCGTTCTACAATGCTTACAAAAAAAACAAATGGGATGCCCTTATACAATGCTTTCCTTCTTCCCTGGGCAGCTTAGTGTCATCACTCCCTGAGCAGGACAATGCACATCCTAAATGGAAAAAAAAATCCTTCCTAGATCTGAGTTGACTGTGGTAGTGAGGGGAGAAATGCTAGTCAGTTTGAGGACTGAGAGCGCTCGTTCTATCTATCCAATCATTCATTCATTCCAGTACCACTGGCCCTGGCTGCCCTGTCTCACCCTGTATAGATGACTAGGTTTTCTAGCCAAGTTGGGAGGAAAGTTAACTTTTGTAGGAGCCTCCTGATGGTCCCTTTCTAGAAAGACTGGTAACTTAAGACTGGGACAATACCAGTATTGTCTTTTTTTTTTTTCAATGGCAAAAATGAAAAGTCTGATTCTTAACCTGCTGTATGTAAAATATTGTGTGCTACAGCTTGGAAAATGAATGTGACTGGATGACGATTGTTTCCAACATTAGGGCTGTTTGTTCCTAAAGAATTGAAATCCGAGTTGTTGGTATCATATCAAGGAAACAAGTATCGGGACACTGGTCCCGGCTCTAGTCACTGACCTCATTCCCAGTGGCATCCTGTGTAACTTTAAGCAGTTAGGCAGACCAGAGGCTTTTACCAACCTTGATCATTTTCAGACTTTGGGAAAGCTCTTGCACAGTGGTCATTCAAACTTTTTCACCATGGTCCTTCATATTATACATGTGATTTTATCATTGAGACAACAACCAAACATTTCTAGTAGGACTTAGTGTTTCAACAAAAAGTTCAGCCAGAAAGTTGAGGCGTTCCTTACTAATTAGTGACCTTTTCATCAATTAAGTACCAGGGAGGAGCAAAAATCCTAGGTTCGCCATGAATGAGTGACACGTGCTTTACAGGAACGAGAACCTTGACTTGAGGCCATGAACGAAGTGTAAATTTGCTTGTCCTTTAATCAAACTTCAAATGACTTTCTACTTTTAATGGGGCACATCGATTAAGATTGTCAAACAACCAATTGTGTAAGTACTTGCATATAAACTAAATATGATTAACCTGGTTGGCAATGTCAAAGGTAGACTCAGCAGAAAGTAAACCGCAGTGGGTCAATTTCTGCAACAAAGAGCATTGAAGCATGAGGCTCAATGTCTCCACTGTTTTGATCCTGTGGCTACCATGCTGTGAACAGCTTGAACTGAACCCCTGCACATGGGCAGCGCACACTTGGCCCAGCATAGTCTGGGTTAGGGCAAGGTTTGGCCGTGGTAGGCCATTGTAAAATAAGAATTTGTTCTTAATTGACTTGCCTAGTTTAAATAAACATTCAATTAAAAAATGCACTGCCTGAGACGTCTTGCATCTCACTCATCTAGGTATCTGCGGTGCTGCTTGTGGAAACGTCATGTCTCTGAGTCTACCTTTTAATATATGCAATACAGTGCATTCGGGAAGTATTCAGACCCCGTGACTTTTTCCTCGTTATGTTACGTTGCAGCCTTATTCCTCAATCTACACACAATGCCCCATGACAAAGCTAACAGTTTTATTTTTTGCAAATGTATTAAAAATAAACTTATTCACATGTATTCAGACCCTTTGCTTAGAGTTTCAATTGAGCTTAGGTGCATCCTGTTTCCATTTGTTTATCCACAGCTTGATTAGTGTTCACCTGATTCTACATGACTTGGAAAGGCGCACACGTCTATGTAAGGTCCCACAGTTGACAGTGCACGTCAGAGCAAAAACCAAGCCGTGAGGGCGAAGGAATTGTCTGTAGAGCTCAGACTGTTACGGCACAGATCTGGGGAAGGGTCCCCAAAAAATGTCTGCAACAATGAAGGTCCCCAATAACAGTGGCCTCCATTCTTAAATGGAAGAAGTTTGGAAACACGAAGACTGTTCCTTTACAAACTGAGCATTTGGGCGAGAAGGTCCTTGGTCAGGAAGGTGACCAAGAACCTGATGGTCATTCTGACGGCCCTTGAGTTCCTCTGAAGATGGAATAACCTTCCCAAAGGACAACCATCTCTGCAGCACTCCACCAATCAGGCCTTTATGGTAGAGTTGCTAGATGGAACGACGACTCAGTAAAAAGCACATGACAGCCTGCTTGGCCTTTGCCAAAAGGCACCTAAAGACTCAGACCATGAGAAACTCGATTGAACTCTTTGGCCTGAATGTCAAGTGTCACGGCTGGAGGAAACCTGGCGTCATCCCTACGGTGAAGCATGGTGGTGGCAGCATCATGCTGTGGGCATGTTTTTCAGCGGCAGGGACTGGGAGATTAGTCAGGATCGAGAGAAAGATGAGAGAAAAGGCTGATACACCCCCTAAAAATACAAGTACAGAGAAATCATCCATGAAAACCTGCTCCAGAGCAGGTGAATGGTCACATCCCAACAAGACAACAACCCTAAGCACACAGCCAAAGCAATGCAGGTGTGGCTTCAGGACAAGTCTCAATATCCTTGTGTGGCCCAGCCAGAGCCTGGACTTGAACCCGACCTGAAAATAGCTGTTCTCCGATACTCCCCATTAAACCTGACAGAGCTTGAGATGATCTGCAGAGAATTGGAGAAATTCATCAAATACATGTGTGCCAAGCTTGTAACGTCATACCCAAAAAGACCCGAGGCTGTAATCACTGCCAAAGAAGCTTTAAAGTACTGAGTAAAGGGTCTGAATACTTATGTAAATGTGATATTTCAGTTTTCAATTTTTTATAAATTTGCTAAAATGTCTAAACCTGTTTTTGCTTTGTATTATGGGGTATTGTGTGTAGATGAGAAAAAAACAATTTAATACATTTTAGGATAAGGCTGTAACGTAACAAAATGTATAAAAAGTCAAGGGGTCTGAATACTTTACAAATGCACTGTATACTTTACATTGCAACTACAGTAAACATAATCCTACACATTCAACATATTCAAAATGCCTGACTTTGAAAAATAAACAATACATTTCCATATCAAAATAAATTAAATACACACCTCTTTTAAAATGCATATAAAATGACTACATCTATATCAATTGTTGTTGGATTGGACTGCAGTCCCAATGGTGTTACATATATTCACTGCAACACTGGGGATATTTTTGACCTCATACCTCTTGCAAGGATTCTATAAAACACATGCAAAAGGCTAGTAGTGGTGGTAACCTAAGTAACATTTGGATTCCGACAGTGATATGTAGCGAGTCCAGTCAAACAGTCAACATTGGCGCAATATTATTCTTTGCAGTCTTCGATATGGACATGATTCAAATATCCCCCAAAAATGCTACCTATCTATTTTCATATAGCCCTTCGAGGCCTTCAGGGGTGACTGAGTGAAATGAAACAGGATTATTGATGGACACTAGTGGTCAGGGTTAAATGGATGTGCATTCAATCAATGAAACATTTCTTTTCATCAAAGGGATGACCTGAGTATGAGTGTAAAACCAGCCCTTTTGTATTACATTCCATGCGTCCTTTAACATCATCACCTAGCAGAGCTTAAGTACTGTATCTTATGCCCTACAACAGGTTTAGAGGTAAAGGTCTAAACTGACCCTAACCCCTCTAGGTTAGTTGAGATGGGTAAACAGCACAGTTACTGATGGATATGGGTTGTTCCACGAAATGAGTGCCTCTTGAGTACAATATTGGATTTTATAAACCTGTTATAATAAATGAAATACCCCTTTCATATAGACAACTTGGAGAATCTCTCCATGCACCCTTTGTGACTTCTAAGAAGATTTTAACACACTTAACCCCAAGATTTCACCAAGTTTTCACCATCAATCTTAAACCCTAGTTATAAACTGAGGGATGTTCCTAGAGAAATGTAACCACTCTCAAATACCTAAACAGAGGTATGGATGCAAGAACTGACCATCCATTATATACAAATTCATGTTTTGAGGCAATACAGGTTTTTTTCTTTACATTTAAATTTTTTACAAACATTGGAGTAAAATAAGCTTATCTTTTTGGGTTCTGATGGGGTACAAAGACAGCTAAACTAAGCTCGTGAGGCATTTATACGTTATATTATTATTTTTTTAAATGTATGAATATACCCTGAGTATACAAATTAGGAACAACTTTCTAATTTTGAGTTGCACCAGGTTTTGCCCTCAGAACAGCCTCAATTCGTCAGGGCATTGACTCTAGAGTTCCACAGGGATGCTGGCCCATGTTGACTTCAGTGCTTAATTTGAGCCGGATCCTGCTAGAACAGGATCATAAACGTGACTGGATGACAATGATTGATTTCAACATTAGGGCTGTTGTCGTAAATAATTGAAATCGGCTATGTGTTTTGTTTCCTTGCTATGATTTGTTTCCTTGCTATGATACTAACCAAAGGCTTTTACCAACATCCTAGATGATAATTTTCAGACTAGATGTGCCACGAGTCAGTACGGGAGTTGCAGCGATGGGACAAGACTGTAATTACAAATTAGGGAGAAAAAGGGTAAAAAATATATATATTTTAAAAAGTATATAAATAAATTATTTTCCCATTCGGAGCTCGTTTTTTTTAACCGATTTCCTAGTTGTCTTGAATGTACTGAAGTTGGAGATTTCCCAGCTCTGAGTTCTCCGAGTTCCCAAACGCGGCATTGAAAAAATATATGCAAAAATCTCCAGTCATGTAAAATGATTTAGAATCGCATGAAATGCGTTTATAAAAGGCCCCAAAATACCTGGAACCTTGGCCACAACATTTTGCCTGTGTGCAACTTCTGTAAGTGCCTCTACTCTACATCACTACGTAAATGTGATGATATGCATGCGTGATTTTTTTCTCATGTGTTCAGGTACCTCAGAGCTCCCCAGGTAATTTAACAGGAATTTAATAAGGAATCATACCTTTCACCTGGTTAGTCATGGAAAGAGCAGGTGTTCTTAATGTTTTGTGTGCAGTGTATATCATTAATTTAAAACTCCAAAAATGGATGTAGCAACTAAGAATTCTAGCTTTAACTCTCGAGATGGGAAAACTTTTTTTATGAAGTCGAACATGTGATCTTTATGACAGAATGTAAAATTAAATTAAAAAAAATACTTCTCAAAAGGCACCAAATTGGTGGAACGACCCATAGCCCTCTCAGTAAGTCTGAATAGCCGTTAACACATTGCAGAATCCCTTGGGGATTTGTGTACAAAGTGCACATCGGGGTTTGATGTCTTTTAGTGGTGTTGATATGAAACAAGTTGCACCAAGGACCAGGCAGGTATGCAGGTACAACCAGAGAGCTGTTCTCTGAGGTTCAGTCCACAGCTCAGACCCTCACTGTACGATGCCATTCTTCAGAGGCGCAGAGAAGGGGACAACATTACATTTGGTCCTCTGTAGCTCAGTTGGTAGAGCATGTTTCTTGCTACATCAGGATAGTGGGTTCGTTTCCTGGGACCACCCATACTTAAAATGTATACACGCATGACTATAAGTTGCTTTGGCTAAATGGCATATATTATTATATTTGGCTAACACTGAAAGTGAATGTGTTGGTGCACCTTCCCATCCACATGGGAGTGGATGTGAGTGTGGATGTCTGGGTAGATTTTGGGGTAGATTTTGGGGGGTAGGGCAGAGACCCCCTGAGTGAGGAGAAGCTGCTGCTGAGTCAGATACTCCTCATAGTTTATGGAGCCCAGGCAGTCCTTCTCTGGGCTGGAGGAAGTGGAGAAGTGGGCCACACAGCTCCTGTCCCTCTCGTGGTAGGGCAGCCGGTGGGAGGCCTGCAGGACCTGGGCAGCCGGAGTGCTGGGAGGGGAACAGTGCTTCTTACTCTGGCAGAACCACAGTAGCACTGTACCGAAGATGAACACCATGCTAGCAGGGATGCCGATGATGACAGGCCAGGGTAGGGTGCTGGAGGCTGGGGTGAACATCGGGGGGATGGGTGGCTTGGTGTCTGCAGGAGGAGAGGACCCGAAAAATAATGATCAGTCAACATGGAGTCAATCATTCTAAAGTGAGGAGTTACTTTCTTCTCCAACACTGTGTTTTTGCATTATTTAAACCAAATTGAACATGTTTCATTATTTATTTGAGACTAAATAGATTTTATTTATATATTATAGTAAGTTAAAATAAAAGTGTTCATTGTTCATTCAGTATTGTTGTAATTGTCATTATATATATATACACATATACAGCTGAAGTTAGAAGTTTACATACACTTAGGTTGGAGTCATTAAAACCCGTAGTTCAACCACTCCACAAATTTCTTGTTAACAAACTATAGTTTTGGCAAGTCGGTTAGGACATCTACTGTGTGCTTGACACAATACATTTTTCCAACAATTGTTTACAGACAGAATATTTCACTTATAATTCACTGTATCACAATTCCGGTGGGTCAGAAGTTTACATACACGAAGTTGACTGTGCCTTCAAACAGCTTGGAAAAATCCAGAAAATTATGTCATGGCTTTAGAAGCTTCAGATAGGCTAATTTACATAATTTGAGTCAATTGGAGGTGTACCTGTGGATGTATTTCAAGGCCTACCTTCAAACTCAGTGCCTCTTTGCTTGACATCATGGGAAAGTCAAAATAAATCAGCCAAGACCTCAGAAAAAAAACATTGTAGACCTCCACAAGTCTGCTTCAACCTTGAAAGTAATTTCCAAATGCCTTAAGGTACCACGTTCATCTGTACAAACAATAGTACGCAAGTATAAACACCATGGGACCACGCAGCCGCCATACCGCTCAGGAAGGAGACACATTCTGTCTCCTAGAGATGAACGTTCTTTGGTGCGAAAGTGCAAATCAATCACAGAACAACAGCAAAGGACCTTGTGAAGATGCTGGAGGAAACATGTACAAAAGTATCTATATCCACAGTAAAACGAGCGCTATATCGACATTACCTGAAAGGCCGCTCAGCAAGGAAGAAGTCACTGCTCCAAAACCGCCATAAAAAAGCCAGACTACGGTTTGCAACTGTACATGGGGATTGTACTTTTTGGAGAAATGTCTTCTGGTCTGATGAAACAAACATAGAACTATTTGGCCATAATGACCATCGTTGTGTTTGGAGGAAAAAGGGGGAGGCTTGCAAACCGAAGAACACCATCCCAACCGTGAAGCCCAGGGGTGGCAGCATCATGTTGTGGGGGTGCTTTGCTGCAGGACGGAATGGTCCACTTCACAAAATAGATGGCATCATGAGAAGGAAAATTATGTGGATATACTGAAGCAACATCTCAAGACATCAGTCAGGAAGTTAAAGCTAGGTCGCAAATGGATCTCCCAAATTGAGAATGACCCAGAGCATACTTCCAAAGTTGTGGCAAAATGGCTTAAGGACAACAAAGTCAAGGTATTGGAGTGACCATCACAAAGCCCTGTGTGTGTTAGAAGGGAGGCCTACAAACCTGACTCAGTTACAACACCAGCTCTGTCAGGAGGAATGGGTCAAATTTCACCCAACTTATTGTGGGAAGCTTGTGGAAGGCTACCCGAAACGTTTGACCCAAGTTAAACAATTTAAAGGCAATGCTACCAAATACTAATTGCCGGTATGTAAACTTCTGTCCCACTGGGAATGTGATGAAAGAAATTAAAGCTGAAATAAATAATTCTCTCTGCTATTATTCTGACATTTCACATTCTTAAAATAAAGTGGTGATCCTAACTGACCTAAGACAGGGAGATTTTACTCACATTAAATGTCAGGAATTGTGAAACACTGAGTTTAAATGTATTTGGCTAAAGTGTTTGTAAACTTCCGAGTTCAACTGTAGCTACACATCAGAGGGTCTTGGTTGATTAATTAAATCACTGCAGTGGGTCAATACTACATTATTCACCAATGCAAAGTTCACAAGAATCAGTGGATGAAGAAAACTGGAAACAAAGAGGAGTTTTATCATGTTCCTTACTCTGAGTAATCTTGGATTACATGCACTGAAAATATTAATATCTCCCTGTACAGGACAATATATCCCTGTACAGGACAGAAACCCAGGATCTTGGGGATTTGAGAAAGCCAAATTAAGGTTTAGGGGAGCTCTAGTATTAAATCAAATTCTATTTGTCACGTGCACAGTTTACAGCAGGTATAAATGGTGCAACGCAAGGCTTGTGTGCAAGCTCCTGCAACATTGCAGTACGATGATCAATATAAATAATAATAGGGCCATACAATAAGTAATAGAATAGGTAGTATGTGTAGTAGTAATCTGATGAGTACACAATATACACTTGTGGCCAGTTTATTAGGTACACAGTTTCTGAAATACCGGAACCGGCCTGCCTGGCATGGACAATTGTAGCATGCTCAAAGTCGCTTAGGTCACTTGTTTTTCCCATTCTCACGTTCAATAAAACAGTAACTGAATGGGTAGCTTAGTGGTTACTGGGTAGCCTAGTGGTTAGAGCATTGGGCTAGTAACCAAAAGGTTGCAAGTTTGAATCCCCGAGCTGACAAGGTACAAATCTGTCGTTCTGCCCCTGAACAGGCAGTTAACCCACTGTTCCTAGGCCGTCATTGAAAATAAGAATTTGTTCTTAACTGACTTGCCTAGTAAAATAAAAAAATGCCTGTCTACCTGTTTTATCTAGCAAGGCACAGCCACGTGACTCACTGTCTGTAGGAGCAAACCATTTTCATGAACGGGGTGGTGTACCTAATAAACTGAGTATATACAGTGTAAATTATGGATGTGCTAAATTATGGATGAGGTCCAAGACAGAATTTTGTCGAGGCACAGATCCGGGGAAGCGTACCAAAACATTTCTGCAGCATTGAAGGTCCCCAAGAGGACAGTGACCTCCATAACTATTTAATGTAAGAAGTTTGGAACCACCAAGACTCTTCCTAGAGCTGTCCGCCCGGCCAAACTGAGCAATCGGGGTAGAAGGGCCTTGGTCAGGGAGGTGACCAAGAACCCGATGGTCACTCTGACAGAGCTCCAGAGTTCCTATTTGGAGATGGGAGGACCTTCCAGAAGGGCAAACATCTCTACAGCACTCTACCAATCAGATCTTTATGGTAGTGTCCAGACGGAATTCACGCCTCTGTAAAAGGCACATGATTGCCCGCTTGGAGTTTGCCAAAAGGCACCTAAAGGACTCTCAGACCATGGGAAACAAGATTCTGTGGTCTGATGAAACCAAGATTGAACTCTTTTGCCTGAATGCCAAGCATCACATCTGGAGGATACCTGGCACCATCCCTATGGTGAAGCATGGTGGTGGCAGCATCCAACAGGACAACAACCCTAAGCACACAGCCAAGACAATGCAGGATTGGCTTTGGGAAATGTTTTTGAATGTTCTTGAGTGGCCCAGCCAGAGCCCGGACTTGAACCCAATTAAACATTTCTAGAGAGACCTTAAAATAGCTGTCTAGCTCCCCATTCAACCTGACAGAGCTTGAGAGGATCTGCAGAGAAGAATGGGAGAAACTCCCCAAATACAGGTGTGCCAAGCTTGTAGCGTCATACCCAAGAAGACTCAAGGCTAAAGGGTCTGAATACTGAATATGCAAATGTGATATTTCAGTTTTTTATTTTTTAACAAATCTGCTAAAATGTCTAAAAACCTGTTTTTGCTAAGTTATTATGGGGTATTGTGTATAGCTTGATGAGGGGGGAAAACAATTTAATCCATTTTAGAATAAGGATGTAACATAACAAAATGTAGAATAAGTCATGAGGTTTGGATACTTTTCAACTGCACTGTAGTCTTTAAGATAGGGTTAGCTATTCAGCAGTCTGATGACCTGGTGGTAGAAGCTGTCTTGGAGCCTGTTGCTCCGAGATACAATGCTCCGATACCACTTGCCAGATAGTAACAGAGTGAACAGTCCATTGCTCGGGTTACTGGAGTCCTTGACGATCTCCCAGGCCTTTCTCAGACACCGCCTGGTGTATATGTCCTGGAGGGCAGGGAGCTTGCTCTCAGTGATGCATTGGGCTATCCACATCACCCTCTGTGGAGCCTTGCAGTTGAGGACGGTGCAGTTGCCATACCAGGCAGTGATGCAGTTGGTCAAGATGCTCTCGATTGTACAGCTGTAGAACAGCTGTAGAACATCAGTAGGGGGCACTCTTTCCTCTGATCTAAAAAAATATCCCAATGCCCCAGGGCAGGGATTGGGGACATTGCCCTGTGTAGGGTGCCGTCTTTCAAATGGGTCGTTAAACGGTTGTCCTGACTCTCTTTGGTCCCATGGCACTTATCATAAGAGTAGGGGTGTTAACCCCGTTGTCCTGGCTAAATTCATACCATCATCCCCATCTTCGAAGTGGCTCATTCATCCTCACCCCGGTCCTCCATGATGTACATGCCGAGAAAGTTTAAGCTTTTGACCCCCCTAGGGGGCCCCTGTGTTGAGAGTCATCATGATGGAAGAGATGTTGCCTACCCTCACCACCTGGCGTCTGCCTGTCAGGAAGTCAGGACCCTGAGCTTAATGATCTTAGAGGGAACTATGGTTTTGAAAGCTGAGCTGTAGTCGATGAACAGCATTCTCAGTATGTTTGGAATGGCTTGTTTCAGGTCGCAGAGGTACTCATTTCAAAGATCAATATAGGGAGTTTGTGTGTACAGTCGTGGCCAAAGGTTTTGAGAATGACACAAATATTAATTTTCACAAAGTCTGCTGCCTCGGTTTGTATGATGGCAATTTGCATATACTCCAGAATGTTATGAAGAGTGATCAGATGAATTGCAAAGCCCTCTTTGACATGCAAATGAACTGAATCCCCCCAAAACTTTTCCACTGCATTTCAGCCCTGCCCTGCCACAAAAGGACCAGCTGACATCATGTCAGTTGATGAGGACAAGGCTGGAGATCACTGGAGGTCCTGTGTGGCTCAGTCGGTAGAGCATGGCGCTTGCAACGCCAAGCGTCGTGGGTTCGATTCCCGCTAGGGCCACCAATATGTAAAAGTAGTGGCCCCAGCCGACTTGTAAGTCGCTTTGGACAAAAGCGTCTGCTAAATGGGATATATTATTATTATATTATTATTATCACTCTGTCATGCTGATTGAGTTCGAATAACAGACTGGAAGATTCAAAAGGAGGGTGGTGCTTGGGATCGTTGTTCTTCGTCTGTCAACCATGGTCAACTGCAAGAAAGCACGTGCCGTCATCATTGCTTTGAACAAAAAGGGCTTCACGGGGTAGGATATTGCTTCCAGTAAGATTGCACCTAAATAAACCATTTATCGGATCAGCAAGAACTTCAAGGAGAGTGGTTCAATTGTTGTGAAGAAGGCTTCAGGGCACCCAAGAAAGTCCAGCAAGTGTCAGGACCGTCTCCTAAAGTTGATTCAGCTGCAGGATTGGGGCACCACCAGTACAGAGCTTGCTCAGGAATGGCAGCAGGCAGGTGTGAGTGCATCTGGACGCACAGTGAGGCGAAGACTTTTGGAGGATGGCCTGGTGTCAAGAAGGGCAACAAAGAAGCCACTTCTCTCCAGGAAACATCAGGGACAAACTGATATTCTGCAAAAGGTACAGGGATTGGACTGCTGAGGACTGGGGTAAAGTCATTTTCTCTGATGAATCCCCTTCTGACTGTTTGGGGCATCCAGAAAAAAAGCTTGTCCGGAGAAGACAAGGTGAGTGCTACCATCAGTCCTGTGTCATGCCAACAGTAAAGCATCCTGAGCATCCTGATTCATGTGTGGGGTTGCTTCTCAGCCAAGGGACTGGGCTCACTCACAATTTTGCCTAAGAACACAGCCATGAATAAAGAATGGAACCAACACATCCTCCGAGAGCAACTTCTCCCAACCATCCAGGAACAGTTTGGTGACGAACAATGCCTTTTCCAGCATGATGGAGCACCCTGCCATAAGGCAAAAGTGTTAAATAAGTGGCTCGGGGAACAAAACATCAATATTTTGGGTCCATGGCCAGGAAACTCCCCAGACCTTAATCCCATTGAGAGCTTGTGGTCAATCCTCAAGAGGCGGGTGGACAAACAAAAACCCACAAATTTGGACAAACTCCAAGCATTGATTATGCAAGAACGGGCTGCTATCAGTCAGGATGTGGCCCAGAAGTTAATTGACAGCATGCCAGGGTGGATTGCGGAGGTCTTGAAAAAGAAGGGTCAACACTGCAAATATTGACTCTTTGCATCAACTTCATGTAATTGTCAATAAAAGCCTTTGACACTTATGAAATGCTTGTAATTATACTTCAGTATTCCATAGTAACATCTGACAAAAATATCTAAAGAAGACTGAAGCAGCAAACTTTGTCAATAGGTTTTATATTTGTGTCATTCTCAAAACTTTTGGCCACGACTGTACGTGATGGGGAAGGTTTTGAAAGTTGGATTTTTGGGAGGCCAGGTTAAAGGTAATGATGTACTAGATGGCTGGCATCCTGGCTCTGGACTTACCTGGCAGCACGGTGAGGAAAGCACTGCGGAAACTGTAGCCCATGGTGTTGGCACCCAGACAGATGTACATGCCAGAGTCCTCCTCCTTGGCGCGGGTGATGAGCAGCTTGTTGAGGTAGGAGCCGTCAGGGCGTGACCACACCTCTCCCGTGGGCAGCACCACAAAGCGATGGTCGCCCACCTCGATGGTGGAATTGTACCGACTCTCCCCGTTGGACTCTACACGCTTGAGCCACTGGATGACCGGTTTGACATCGCTCCTCACTTTGCACTGGAATGAGGTAGTCCCCCCATAGTCCACTGTGGTGTTGATCGGGTGAGTGCCCGTCAAGATGGGTTTGGAGTTGGTCCGCTCTGCAGAGAGACATAATGGACGAACTGTCACAACTATTCCATATTTCAACAGGCTGCATGTACCAGCGTAATGGCAGTTATTGGCCTCAGGCTTAGAACTTGTAACAGAGAGAGACGGAGAGAGAGAAATACCACATGTAACACAAGAAGTATGTGTGATTAGTTTCCTCTCTCTGCTCCTGTGTGAAGCGGACACACATCTCAGGGGGAGGAGGGGTTCAGGGGGGTGGGGGGCTGGCAGACAGCTGGATCCTAATCAGCTCAAGATTGTGGAGGGGCTTGTGGTTGAGCAGCCCCTCCTCCTCCCCCACACACCAGAACACAACCCTCATTCTCAGACCTGCCTTCTCAATATGCTTCTCATATACGTACATGATTAGACAAGCACATTCATCCATGGAGTAGGGATATGAGTAAGACTTACTAATCAAACGCAGCCGTCTGACGAAGGTAGATCAGAGAGCAAGGATCTCCAAAAGGTTATGGTTCCTCCTCAAATCCAGACCCAACGTTACTATGATTACGTGGCAATTGTATCAACGTTCACATTGAGTTTCCATCCATGATAGCCAATATATCATTATCACAACGTCCATAGAACTCATTCTGCAGGACTGTGATACAGTATATAATACAGTATTTTATGGTTCTTTCCCCTGAGGAGTCTACCTCATACATAAGCAATGAGATCTTGGACTGACTCGTTAAGTGTATTTATAACTCAGGCCTCTGTGACTGTATGATACTTACGTATGACCTCCACTTTGTAGGTGGCGTTGATCTCCCCGGCTTGGTTGGAAATTCTGCAGGTGTACTTGCCGCTGTTCTCCGGGGTCAGGTTCCTCAGGCTCAGAGTCCACTTCTTCTGGCGCCCCTCGCCAACCTCGCGCTCCGTCAGCGGCCTGTCGTCCTTCAGCCACACAAGGTCTGGCCGAGGGTTACCGCTGGCTGTACACTTCAGCCGCACAGAGCTCCCCACTGGGCGGGCAATCACCCGTTTCCTCATTTTAGCAGGCTGTGTGAAGCGGGGACGCACTTTGGGAAAATGAGGAAAGTGAGTTTTGGGTTTACTACTTTGCAGAGATGGATAACAGAATCATAAAATAAGACTCAATCTAATGCAAATAACTTCAGTAATGTTGCTTTTTTATGATCTTACCTAGTTTTCCTGATAGGTGGTCAGGGTCATACTCTGAGTCCACCCCACCAGGGACCCCTGGCCCAGTCTTATCAGCACCAGAGTCATCTGTAGGGGAAAAGGAACAGAACATTTATATTTTAACATTGCAAAGAAAATATGCAGCATATAATTGAACATGGTATAAAAGTTATGCCCAATACTCACACAGGAAAGGCCTTGGAGGTCTTAACAGAGGGTGATGACAGAGATATGAAGTAAGCCTATTAGGGTTTCACTAGTGTTAAACTTGAAAGACTTCTGTCGCCATTTGGGCTAACATCAACTGGAGTGACCTTCCAGTTCTGATCTCAGAGGGGTGTTTTTCTTAGTTATTTCAACGCGGTTTATATAATTAATTCACATTCAAAGCTGAACACTATCAAATATGTTGTTAGTGGAGTAGACACAAGTTGTTAGTCAGATTCACCTCTCCTCTAACTCAGGACACAATTATGAGGCTTGTGAGTATTCCCTTACAAAAGAAAGATTGCCGTTTTGAAACTGCGGTAAAAGAGCAGTAGCTGCAGTCGACTGTGGTATTTTGAACTGAACTGCAAATTTGCTGCAGTAAAAAAAACAGTGTTATTTTGGATGCAGTATTTTCAGCATACTGCAGTTATACTGCACTCCAATTGCAGTTATACTGCAGAGTACTGCAGTTATACTGCACACTGACTGCAATCTTTTTCCGTAAGGGATTCAACAAGCAGTGGAAAAATGTTTCAGTTGAATTCAATGCTTTTTGTTTCATACTTTTTACATTTTCATTGAAATGGCCCCCAGCCAAACAGGCACAGTAAAACACGCTTGGCTCCATCTGAGTAAATTTAGCATTTATAGGATACACTGGGGGGGTACATGCTAAGGTCACACGCTGTAACATTTGGGAGGAATATGATCAGTTTTCATAAGTGCAGCTCTGAAAGACAGCTGTGGAGTTGATGTCATTGACTGATGTGGTGGAGCTGAGACACGGCTTAGTGAAAATATTATCAATGAAACATAATAGATCATTTGTAATGCATATCCACTTCGTGAGGTAGACATTGATGAATTTATGGAATGTATCATGTTCCTTGCCAACTACTACCAATCCTCAGAATACCAAACATTATGACCAATTATAGAAGTTCAACCAAAGCAGAGCAGGGTGTCAGATAGATAGATTACATATGCAACTACTGCACTGAATCACTTCATGCTGGTAGAGCCATTCACAAGTTTCAAATATTTTCAAATATACCAGCACTGAGCTTGTCAGTTCTAACGTTGCCTACTTTCTAAAGCTTCACATTCTGAAGTATCCACTATAGAATTCTGATATTGACGTCAAACGCATTTCATAAATTAAGTCAATGTGTTACTCAGTACTTAGAAAATACGTGTTATGAGGTACATTCCAAAAATAAATATAAACTATATGTTCTATTGTCATACACCATGGGTCCCCTAACCTTTTTGCCCACAGCCCCCTTTTGATATTTAACAAAAATGTGCGACCCCACCATGTAAAAAAAGTGATGTAATCAACGGCTATTATTTACTTTTTTAATTGGGGCTATGACAGTCTACTGTAAATCAATCCGACAATACTTTGGACTGTATTTCAATCTGAAGATAGTATGGTTTGAAGTGACTGAAATGCATCAGAAAGGTATTGCGAAGTTGTGAAGACCATCAGGCAATAACATGTTGATATTCTTTTCCCCACAGTCTGATTTAGTGCCTGGTCTACTGAGTCCTGCACAGCTTGTGGGCATTGTAGAGGGAAACAGAAGACACATACCACTGGGGGAAAAAATTATGAATCAACGTTGTTTCCAAGTAATTTCAACCCCATAACTCAATGTGATGACATTGAATCCAATGTGGAAAACTAATTGGATTAGCAAAAAGTCATCAAAGTAAGGAGTGTTCGTCTTTTTTTCACACAACATTTAACCTAAATCCAATGACATGATGAAATTCTTTGATGATTTCACTTTGAATTCACGTTAGTTGACAATTCAACCAAATGTAAATCAAAACTAAACATTGAACTGAAGTCTGTGCCCAGTGGGATACGTGTTCCTAAGTGATGGGGGTCATAATATTTTGTAGCTTAAACAGTTCAAAAGATAGAGCACCATTTGTAGGAAGAAAACAGACACCGCTCTGTTTATTATAACCACATCGAGCGGCTATCGGAGGATACTGATGTTACTTCTATGAACCAAGCACAAGTTTTTTTATTTTATTTTAGAGTTTCTCTCACGACCTCATTTTCAAATCAGGCAACCCCTAGTTTGGGAAACTGCCATACACCTTGTACAGAGCCTGAACCCAGTGTAGCCTCCAGTAAACTGTGTCCAAATCCAGTTTGGCGCACACTCTGCGTTTGAATGGGGCAGGTAAAGGGACCAGATGTGGCTTCTAACCCCCCACTCCAGGCACCCTCCGACTTTCCCCAAACCCCCCAAAGCCGTCTATGGTTCTCTGGGGCACAAAACTTCCATTGTCTGTCACCTCCAGCACCAGGCCCAGTCATGATGTCATGACTATTACAAACAAAAAAGTTACTTGGCCATTTTAAACTGGAATAAGAACCGTAAAGTCCCCTGATGTCCCGTATTGAAGGGCTTAAACTGTCCAACTATAACAACCCATTCCCTTTAAAAAACAGCCTCCATTGGAAGATATATTTCTCTGCTGCTCACTTGGGCTCTCCACATTCCTCCCAGTTCCTGAACTTCCCAATCCAAACAGAACACGGTCCCATGCTGCCTGGATTTTCTTTTCACATTTTTTTGTTCCTGGATCTCTTTCCTCTCTATTTTCTTGAGGTCCTTAGGAACAATGGTACCCTTTATGAGTCTGGGCCTAAACTACTATCCTAGGCTGCTATTGTCTTTACACAATGTTGGCTCACTGGACCTGCAGACTGGGGGAAGGCAGGACATCTCAGTGCTGCTACATAGTTGTTATTGTTGGAATACTGAAAAATACAATTATCAGTAAAAGGAGAGGACTTGCAGGCCTCCCTGTCAACCCTTTTTGTGTCCTCTCTCTCTCCTTGAGAGGGGCCCTATCCTCCCTCATCAAAGAGTAACTAAGAACAGCAATCCACTCGGATTCTGCAGGACACAACTTTCAAGCGATAAAACATGTAGACTACTTTGTATTCCAATTGTATTACCAGAATGGAATATAACTTCTAAATAAACACAGCACATTTTGTACATTTAGAGATGGAAGGGAAAGGCTTCGCACCCAGACACATTCAGTTACAGACATAATGTTGGGAAGACAGGCAAAGTAAACGGCTAACAACAACCAAAGAATCCATTGAAACTATCTCTCTGGCCTACTGTACCACTGGGTCTGGTGCCCTCCCTTCTTTTTCTCCTCTTCATTCACAAATCCAGACACTCTCACTCCCTGGCCTTGAGCTTCAACTGAATCTCAAGAAAATGCCCCATCATTCTGTGGGTCACAATGAGTTTCAGATCTGAGTCATATGCATGGTTTCTGGGTAGCGTCATATTAAAAGTGATTTCACTATGAATGGTATTACTTGGCAAACTACATATCGTCAGCCGGTGATTGTCAAGCAAATAACTGTCAGTCTCACGGTAATTGACAGTGATAAACACATTTAGCATCTCCTGGCTTCCACACATAGACTACAAGCTACTGATGCTGACCTTTGGATTATCTACATTTTAAAAAGTCTAATAAATCCATGTAATATAGCCTACACCCTCACAACAAATCCATTATTTATTTTATACAGGTCTAAAGAAGCATGATATGAAGAAAATGTACTCTATTTCAGAAGAACAGAATAGCATACTCTGAGTTGTCCTTATGTTAGGTCCTGATCTGGCTATGATAGATAAATGGCTGTGGGGTACACTAGTTAATTTAGCAGACAAGACTTTTTTCGAATTCCGTTGCATTATTTTATATTATGTAGAATACAATTTAACACATATTTTCTCCAAACGATTTGAGGGAGTGCACACATACATCATCAAACAACCCCCATATGTTATCAGCCACAAATAATGCAGTGTATCTGGACAGTCAACAAAGTCTTTACTATCACTTCCACTACAGCACTTCTACTATCACTACCACTGTACTATAGAGATTTAAAGCATCCATGTAGAAATGAAGGCTACCATGATCCTCTCTCTGTTTACATGGTCTGTGCTGTGTCAACACCGTGTTACAATATAAACTTTACACCATGCTAATTGTAAAAAAACGGATCAGTGTAGATTGGGTATCTGTCTGTCTGTCTGTCAGTGTGGCAGTCATGTCCCTATCTATTCCAGTCCACCAGCAGGAGGGGGGGGGGTTTAGGAGGGTCGGGTGGGTCGGGTGGGAGTCAGTTGTCAGGAGACCACCCCAAACAGAGCACAAACAGCCAGCTGGGGCGATTGAGGAGGCGCCATGTTGCACTGGCTGACCAGATTCTTGGGATAGCTCAGGGGAGGACAGGCTGCCCACTGGCCGATTTGGAGAAGGATTGCTTCTACAGCCGTGGCTGGATGGGGAAACACCCTTATATCACCAGGACCACCCCCTTTTCTTTCTCTCACTCTTTTCTCTCTTTCTTCCTTCCACATCTTTCATTTCTTTCTTATACCCCTATCCCATTGTTTCTCCCCTACTCACCCTCTCCTTCTTCTCCCTGCCCTTCTCTCTTTATGTCCTGATTAAAAAGTGTGTTGTTCACTACGGCCCTTGAGCTTCAAAGCCAGCCAGGATATTGAACAGCACTCTTTCTGAGCTCCAGTAAAAATAATCCACTCAAATGATGGATGCTGTTTGCAGAGCTACCCTGGAAGCTAGCCATTATTACACCTCCCATTTACCACACTTCAAATAAATCATCTCTCTGAGAAGTCTACCAGCCTTCCCCACCAGGCATTGAACTATATACAAAACACTATTAAAATGTCTAATAACTAGGTACATCAAGAGGTACAATCATTTCACCATTGATTGGAAACGTTCCGCTCACATGGACCATTCTACCGTTTTTAGGCTGTCAGTTCTCCCAATGTTTGACTTCCGTCCTATAAATGTTTTAAAATGAGGCTCCCCTAATCTCCGTAGCCAAAAAAGCCTCTGACTGCACTGCACGCCTGATAGGACTATTATAAAAACAAACAAACTGGTGATGTGTGCCAGTCCCTGGCTGGAATGATGGATTAGAGAACGGCAAGGAGAGAGAGAGAGGAGAGCGAGGGAGAGGTTTCTGTGGTCTTACAAAACAGATATGTGGAATGACTGCTGAGAGACTAGTGTTGGGTTGTCACGCATTCACCACAAACAGTGGGAAAGAAAAACAGAACCAACTCCATCAGGCTTAAGAGCGAGGCCAAACAGTTTGTGATGGAGATCAGAGAGGGTGAAAATAATGGTGTTCAGTTTAATAAAATACACATGAGAAAACAGTATCCCTCAAGAAACAAAATGCCTTTGAACTTTTAAAGGTAAGAGACATCTCTGTCCTGTGTGGGAGTAGATAGTAATACAAGCAGGCATGTTGAACTTATCTTATAAACCTCCCCGTTTCAGCACTACTGAAAGCCTAAATACTTTTCATTTCATCAAACTGCAGATGCCATACTAGATAAATCAGTTTTGAGTTACAAACACTACTACAGTATGTAAGCAGCAGGGTTGGAGAGTAATCTGATTACAAAAAACTTCAACTGTAATCAGTTACAATACCAGCAAAACATATTGTAATCAGGTTACAGATCATTTTTAAAAACTAGATGATTACTTCTTGGATTACTTTTAAATTCAGAAAGGATGTTTGCAAAAAAATACACTATGACACCTTTCTGTTTTCTCAATGACATTTAATTCAGCATTGAAAATAAGTTTGTTCTATCTGAGCGAGTCTGACCACAAATCAGAAACAACTATGATAACACACCAAATGTGTTTGATGGATCCTTCTTGTTTTCTTCGAATGCCTCTTAAGGGGAAAGTAATCCAAAAGTAACGTAAAGTAATCCGATTACGTTACTGAGTTTGGGTAATTACTGATTACAATTTTGGATAAGTAGGCTATCTAGTAACTGTAATGGATTACATTTAGAAAGTATCCTACCCAACCCTGGTAAGACGAGAGGGAGAGATGCTATCTATCATTTGGATACATTGACTTGATTTATACAAATGGTGCTGTACTCTGCAATCATATGGATTGTTCTGAACTTAGCATGATCCACTGTCAATCATGTGGGCAACCTGAAACTTTGCACATTCGATAAATGTCTGCCAAAAGTAGTGCTCTTATTTTCCATGTATAGTAAAATAATGAATGAATGAATTTTGACATTCCTCCTCTTGGTGTGTGTCTATAAATCTATTTTTATTGTACAGGAACAGTCAACAGATAAAACATTTTTTGGGGGGAAGGGGTACTTTTACCCCTTTTTCTCCCCAATTTTGTGATATCCAATTGGTAGTTACAGTCTTAGCTCATTGCTGCAACTCTCCAACGGACTCGGGAGAAGCGAAGGTTGAGAGCCATGCATCCTCCGAAACACGATCCTGCCAAGCCACACTGCTTCTTGACACACTGCTCGCTTAACCCGGAAGCCAGCCGCACCAATGTGTCGGAGGAAGCACAGTCCAGCTGGCGACCGAAGTCAGCTTGCAGGCGCCTGGGCCCGCCACAAGGAGTCGCTAGATCGCAATGGAACAAGGTAATCCCAGCCGGCCAAACCCTCCCCTAACCTGGACGACGCAGGGCCAATTGTGAGCCGCCTCATAGGTCTCCCGATCATGGCTGGCTGTGACACAGACTAGGACGAAACCGGGTCTGTAGTAATGCCTTAGACCGCTGCGCCACTCGGGAGACAATCAACAGATCTACCCTCTCTCTGACTTCTCAGTCCACTTCATCTTTAATGTGAGCCAAAATAACTTTGTTAGAATAACACTTCCCCAGATCCGCATCTCGACCCTATGATACTACCCAACGGACACCATTCTCTTTACGTTCTGTTGTCCTGGTCTGATCGATGTGATTAGGGTTCTACTCCAAAATAAGGCCAGTTTGAAAGGCCACCACCTTAGTCGCTGTTCTAGCCAGCTACCACCCGGTACTACCCTATAGAGTAATTGAACAGTGGTCACTTTAATAATGTTTACATACTGTTTTACACATTCTAGAGATGGCTCATCCTACAGTATATAACTACTGCTATACACACCTTTTCTAGTCATATACTGTCCATACTGTCTTTACACACCATTATATGTATATACAGTGCCTTGCGAAAGTATTCGGCCCCCTTGAACTTTGCGACCTTTTGCCACATTTCAGGCTTCAAACATAAAATTGTATTTTTTTGTGAAGAATCAACAACAAGTGGGACACAATCATGAAGTGGGACGACATTTATTGGATATTTCAAACTTTTTTAACAAATTAAAAACTGAAAAATTGGCCGTGCAAAATTATTCAGCCCCCTTAAGTTAATAATTTGTCGCGCCACCTTTTGCTGCGATTGCAGCTGTAAGTCGCTTGGGGTATGTCTCTATCAGTTTTGCACATCGAGAGACTGAAATTTTTTCCCATTCCTCCTTGCAAAACAGCTCGAGCTCAGTGAGGTTAGATGGAGAGCATTTGTGAACAGCAGTTTTCAGTTCTTTCCACAGATTCTCGATTGGATTCAGGTCTGGACTTTGACTTGGCCATTCTAACACCTGGATATGTTTATTTTTGAACCATTCCATTGTAGATTTTGCTTTATGTTTTGGATCATTGTCTTGTTGGAAGACAAATCTCCCTCCCAGTCTCAGGTCTTTTGCAGACTCCATCAGGTTTTCTTCCAGAATGGTCCTGTATTTGGCTCCATCCATCTTCCCATCAATTTTAACCATCTTCCCTGTCCCTGCTGAAGAAAAGCAGGCCCAACCCATGATGCTGCCACCACCATGTTTGACAGTGGCGATGGTGTGTTCAGGGTTTCATCTGACCAGAGCACCTTCTTCTACATGTTTGGTGTGTCTCCCAGGTGGCTTGTGCCAAACTTTAAACAACACTTTTTATGGATATCTTTAAGAAATGGCTTTCTTCTTGCCACTCTTCCATAAAGGCCAGATTTGTGCAGTATACAACTGATTGTTGTCCTATGGACAGAGTCTCCCACCTCAGCTGTAGATCTCTGCAGTTCATCCAGAGTGATCATGGGCCTCTTGGCTGCATCTCTGATCAGTCTTCTCCTTGTATGAGCTGAAAGTTTAGAGGGACGGCCAGGTCTTGGTAGATTTGCAGTGGTCTGATACTCCTTCCATTTCAACATTATCGCTTGCACAGTGCTCCTTGGGATGTTTAAAGCTTCGGAAATCTTTTTGTATCCAAATCCGGCTTTAAATTTCTTCACAACAGTATCTCGGACCTGCCTGGTGTGTTCCTTGTTCTTCATGATGCTCTCTGCGCTTTTAACTGACCTCTGAGACTATCACAGTGCAGGTGCATTCATACGGAGACTTGATTACACACAGGTGGATTGTATTTATCATCATTAGTCATTTAGGTCAACATTGGATCATTCAGAGATCCTCACTGAACTTCTGGAGAGAGTTTGCTGCACTGAAAGTAAAGGGGCTGAATAATTTTGCACGCCCAATTTTTCAGTTTTTGATTTGTTAAAAAAGTTTGAAATATCCAATAAATGTCGTTCCACTTCATGATTGTGTCCCACTTGTTGTTGATTCGTCACAAAGAAATACGGTTTTATATCTTTATGTTTGAAGCCTGAAATGTGGCAAAAGGTCGCAAAGTTCAAGGGGGCCGAATACTTTCACAAGGCACTGTATATTTATATTCCGTTCTCTGACATTGCTTGTTCTGATATTTCTTTTTCGGGATTATTGTGTTTTTTCTTAGTTCTTTTGCTTGGTATTATTTGTATTTATTTTTTATTTATTTATTTGTTATTTTACCAGGTAAGTTGACTGAGAACACGTTCTCATTTGCAGCAACGACCTGGGAAATAGTTACAGGGGACAGGAGGGGATGAATGAGCCAATTGTAAACTGGGGAATATTAGGTGACCGTGATGGTTTGAGGGCCAGATTGGGAATTTAGCCAGGACACCGGGGTTAACACCCCTACTCTTTCGATAAGTGCCATGGGATCTTCAATGACCTCAGAGAGTCAGGACACCCGTTTAACGTCCCATCCGAAAGACGGCACCCTACACAGGGCAGTGTCCCCAATCACTGCCCTGGGGTATTGGGAATTATTACACTGTTGGAGCTATAAACACAGGCATTTCAAAGCACCAGCGATAACATCTGAAAATCTGTGTATGGACTAATACAATTTGATCACAAGACCAGGAAGCAGCTCCTCCAGTCGGCCCCTGCCATCCACCCCCCTCCCCTGCAGGGGGCTCTGGACCTAATTAGGCATCTTAAACTAAACAGTGCTATCACACTCCAGTCCTCTCATTCATCACGCTCTACTCTAGCACAGAGTAAACTGTACTGTAGTTACTTGACTTGACTGAGAGTTACAAGTATGTCTCTTGCACATGAGACCATCATGTCCTCTTATAAGCTTTAAGAGGCTTAATAGGTTAATGTTAAGGGGAATATGTTTCTTGTTGGACAATTCCAAGTTAAGGAGCCCCTGCTTTGACAAACTACAGCTTAGCCTGGGGAGAGGGAAGAAGTTAAGATCCGCTTGAGTCACAGAGGATGATGTAGTATGAAACAATATCCTATTCTCTCTGTTGACTTTGGGCTTAAGTGGTGAATGATATAACAGATATAGGAGAGGAGGGTATCAACTACAATCCCCCTTCCTAAATCCACTTATTTCAAAGGCATGACTCTATGGTGCATGTTGTTGTCTTTTAACATCTGTAAATCGACAAGATCTTGACCTGAAGGAAACGTTAAGTGATTGACTTTGAAACACTTCCTTCAAAAGATGATGTCACGGTCTGAGTCACATGCATGGTTTCTGGGTAGCGTCATATTAAAAGGGATTTCACTATGAATGGTATTACTTGGCAAACTACATTTCGTCAGCCGGTGATTGTCAAGCAAATAACTGTCAGTCTCACGGTAATTGACAGTGATAAACACATTTAGCATCTACTGGCTTCCACACATAGCCTAAAGTCTAATAAATCCATGTAATATAGACTACACCTTCACAACAAATCCATTATTTATTTTAGACAGGTCTAAAGAAGCATGATATGAAGAAAATGTACTCTATTTCAGATGAAAAGAATAGCATTCTTTGAGCTGTCCTTATGTTAGGTCCTGATCTGGCTATGATAGATAAATGGCTGTGGGCTACACTAGTTCATTTAGCAGACAAACTTTCTTCGAATTCCGTGGCATTATTTTATATTATGAAGAATACAATTTATTTTTATTTATTAATAATATGTTTATTATTTTACAATAAAAAATCTAATAAAAAAGACAGCAATACTAACCATGACATTCATTGTACTGTTGAATGGGATGGCCAATTTAGAGGACAAAACAAAATTTAACTCACACATACACAAAATAAAACCAAATCCTATTAGGTGGTACAAGTATAAGAAGACAGCATATAGTCATTACAAGCAGTGTAGTTAAGCCAAAAATAAGCATTGAGTGGAGTACAGCACAGAGTAGCAGCAGATCGTCAACCCAGTTATGAAGCGGGACTAGACCATTTATCCAGTATCGGCTGCCATACTTTGTAAAACATTGGACTTCTAATGGAGGTATTGTATTGAATCTTTTCCATATGTATTACAATCCCTAAACCACATTTCAAAGGTAGGTATAGTCTCCAGTTTCCAAAATTGCAATATGAGCCTTTTGGCTAATAGAGTACAAAGAGAGACAGCTTTCCCTTCGTGGTTATTCCCATCAACTGTACCAAACAGAGCAGTCAATGGGTCTGGGGCTAGAACTCTATCAAAGGCTCTAGATAAATAATCAAAAATGAGAGCCCAGTAAACATGTAACTTAGGACATGTCCAGAATAAGTGGGTCCACGTCCCCTCATCATGCTTGCACCTCTCACACAGTGGTGAGGTGTCCGGGAATATTTTATGCACTTTTACTTTTGAGTAATGTAACCTGTGCATCACCTTAAACTGCACAGGGTTGTGTCTGGCATTCACTGAACTGTGGTTTATATTCCTGAGAGCTTCTACCCAGTCCTCATCTGAGATTTCTGACCCAAGTTCTTGTTCCCAAGCCCTTTTAATGGTGTCTGTAGCACATCATACAGTCTAGAGACCAACCCTTTTGAATGGGGTTTGACAAGGATCAAGCTATCTAATGTAGGACTATTTGGCTTCATGCCATACTGTGGGATATGTGTTCTTACGAAATTCCTGATTTGGGGGTATCTGAAAGAATGTGTTGTTGGCATGTTGAACTTTACCTGTAATTTTTTTAATGAAGCTAACTGACCATCTATGTATAGATTACCAATTGTTGTGAGCCCCTTCTCCCTCCACGGTGAAAACACCACTTCATCCAATGCGGGGTGGAAAGCATGATTCAGGCAAATCGGGCTGTCAATGCATACAGTGGGTATGTTAAGGAAATACCTCATCTGTTTCCAGATCCTAAGCGTATGACAAATGACTGGGTTAGAGTCATAAGTGGATTTTTTCACATATGATGGGCTATTAACAAGTGCAGGGAGTGAGGAACGTTGACAGGAGGCCTGCTCAATCAAAAGCCATGCAGGCATATCCTTCTGTCTCATCGCAGGTAAGCTTTCCCTCCAGAAAGACACAATGTTCAGATTAGCAGCCCAATAATACAGTTTTAAAGTGAGGAAGGCCAAAGCCCCCCCCCCTATTTTGTACTTGCATAAATGCTTCTTTGAAATTCTGGCTGCCTTGTTATCCCATAAAAATGGAGTTACTATTGAATCCAGTTTCTTAAAATAACTTTGTGGTATGAAATTGGATAGACATTGGAAGAGGTAAAGAAACCTGGGTAGGACAACCATTTTAATAGCGTTTATACGACCAACCAAGGAGATAGGCAGAGTTTTCCAAAAATCTATATTTTGTTTAAGCTGATATATTTTCATGTCCCAATTCACTTTCAATAGCTGATCAAGGTTTCTTGTCACTACAATGCCAAGGCTTGTGAACTTGTCCATCACTGTTCTAAATGGGGTAGATTGCAGAAATTGCATATCCACAGGCCGTGATATTGGCATCAACTCACTTTTTTGCCAGTTTATCTTGTAGCCAGAGAAGGAGCCAAATGTGTTTATCAAGTTAAGTAAGGGTGGAATAGAAGTTTTAGGCTTGGACAAAAACAAAAGAACATCGTCTGCATACAGGGAAATGTTGTGCTGTGTGTCCTTTATTTTAACAGAAGCTATATCGGCACATGCCCGAATGCGAGTAGCAAGGGGTTCCATGGCTATAGCGAAGAGAGCAGGGGAAATAGGGCACCCCTGTCGGCACCCCTTGAACAAGCGGAATGACTGCGACATTTCTTGATTGGTTACCACGGACGCCATTGGGTGTGCATAAATAATTCTTATCGAATTAATAAATTCCTTTCCGAACCCGAAGTGCTCCAGAACCGACATCATATACTTCCACTCAATCCAATCAAACGCCTTCTCTGCATCAAGAGCTATTACCACTGCCTCAACCTTATGATCGTGATACATTACGTTGAAAAGGCGTCTCAAATTGTAGTATATACGTCGGCCCGGGATAAAACCTGTCTGGTCAGGGTGTATGATGTCGTAAATGTATGTTTTCAATCGGTTTGTCAATATCTTTGTCAACACCTTGTTTTCTATGGGGAGTAGCGACACGGGGCGATAAGACGACATCTCCATGGAATCTCTATCTTTTTTCAAGATCAGTGCTATTGTAGCCTCATACAGTGTTTGCGGCAGTTTGGCATTTTCTTTGGATTGTTTAAATTTTCGCAACATAAGTGGAGATAGACTGGCGCAGTACTTCTTATAGAATTCTATTACATATCCATCGGGCCCAGGGGCCTTGCTGTTTGGAAATTGTGCTATCGCTGTGTTAATTTCCTCTAAAGTTATCCCTGCATCGAGTGCAGAAGCTGCCCCCTGTCTAGTTTAGGAAGTTCACATTCAGCGAGAAAGCGTTCCATAGTTTGTGGATCAGTAGCATCGCATTTTGATTGGTATAGCTCTGAGTAAAACTGCACAAAGCATTTATTAATGTCCTGCGGATCTGTTACTATTTTACCCTTCTTGTCTTTTATTTTGTGAATAGCTCTAGATGCCTGTACATGCCTTAGCTGTCTTGCTAATAATTTATGTGGTTTGTCACCCAGTTCAAAATAACTTTGTTGCGTTCTAGCAAGTAAAGAGCCCACCCGTTTCGAAAGGATGGTATTGTATTCATATTTTAACTTTGTGATCTTCTCAAGGACTGTATACGAGGAATTCGTCCTAAAAACGTTCTCCTGTTCCCCTAACTCTCTTTCAATTTCTCTCAGCCTAGTATTGGCGCGTTTCTTCCTCTCTGATGTATAAGAAATAATGTAACCTCTAATCACAGCCTTTAGAGATTCCCAAGGGTTGGAGTCGTCAACATCCCCCGTGTCGTTAGTTCAGAGGAAAAAGGCAATCTGCTCCTTCAAATACTGACAAAAAGCCTCATCTTTCAGCAGGTATGCGTCTAAGCGCCACGGTCGCCGACCTGTCGACATATCGTCCAGTTTCAGCACCATGGACACAGGAGAGTGGTCCGTAATTAGAATAGGGTGATAGGTAACCGACTCAGCTGCTGAAATTAGTTTGGAGTCCCAACAAAAAAATTGTCAATTCTGGAATATGATTTATGAACTGATGAAAAGAAAGAGTAATCCCTGTCTGTTGGGTGCGTCAGTCTCCAAATATCGACAATGTTAAGGTTTGTCATCAATGTATTTAGACAGACACTGGCATTTGATTGTTGAAGTGACCTTGATAGCTGTTTATCTAAAAGAGGATCTACCATACAGTTAAAGTCCCCTCCAACAATAACACTTGTATCCGAGATATTTGGTATGTACTTAAGTACCCTTTGAAAAATAATGGATCATCGAAGTTGGGTCCATATAAATTGACCAAGGTTACTGGTTTCGAATTCAGTGTACCAGCCACATTAATATACCATCAGGATTGCTACCCCTCTCGCTTTTGCATCAAAGTTAGACTGGTATATCTGACCGATCCAGCCGACTCGTAGCTTGGCCTGAGCTGAGCGTTTAATATGAGTTTCTTGAAGAAACACTATGTCAGCACCCAGTGATTTAAGATGAGAGAAAACCTTAGCTCGCTTCACCACATGCCCTAAGCCATTACAGTTCCAGCTGACTATCTTTGTTCCACCTGGTCTACTCTGTGCTCTGTCACTATGTGGCATTTCTTATTTTAGAGCAAATTGTTGCTGTCATACAAAACTCAGAAGAAAAACGTCCCGCCGTGCGGGAGCATGTCATGCCACCTGTACTGATAATAAAACTGAACATAAAACACATACACCCCATCCCCCCTTCCGTCCTTTTACTGAGTGACTTCCCCAAACGAAGCACTCCTTGGCTAACACACAAACCTTAGGGTGTCTAGACATACAGCTTGAACTAACTCGTCGTCTATAGATGCTCCGCATATACGCTAATATTAGATAACACTTAACTCTCATGTTAGGGGGTGAGTGGCGCTAAAACATGATGTGCCAAACAATGCTATATTAGCCACAACATCTCACCAATCATAAGTCCCAAATTCTGATCTTCTAATCGAAAAGACATAGGCCGGAAATCCAAACACATTCCTGGCCTGTATTTGGTCATTTGTATCCTCAGCCAGGGAGCTTACTTGTCAAGAACAGATTGGCCTCTTTTGGGTTGTCAAACGTACGTGTTGATCCTTCGACTGTCACCTTAAACCGGGCTGGGAAGAGGAATCCATACCGGATGTTGGCCGCCCTGCATTTGTTGCGTACCTCATCATACTCTTTCCGTTGGTTCCTCACCTCCAAGGTAAGATCTGGGTAGAAAGACACCCTGGCTCCGTTGAAGTTAAGGGGAAACTTTTGACTTGCCAGCTTGAGGATGAGATCCCTGGTCTGGGGATAGTGCAGCCGTACAATGAATGGCCTTGGTGGCCCGCCCTTGGCCGGCTTCGTTGCCTGAGATCTGTGTGCGCGGTCGATCAGGATGGCCGTTTTGAAGTGTTCGCTCCCCAGCAGGGCCGGTATCAGCTCCGAGACAAATTCATTGGGTTTCCCATTCTCAGTGTCCTCCTGGATGCCACATATTCGGATGTTCTGGCGTCTTGAATGCGACTCGAGCATTTCCAGTCGGGCTTTCAGGGTTTTGTTGTCCTTTTTGAACGTTGCGCACTGTTTCTCTATGTCCTGTAGCCTGGCCTCGTGATCGACTGTCGTCTGCTCAACCTCATGCACCCTTCTCTGAGTTGCCTTCACAGTTTCGGCCAAAGTCCCAATACTCTTTGCGATATCAGCCAACCTTGTGTCCACCTTCTTGCTTAGTGAGTTTATGGCAGCCAGTATGTCACTTTGCTTAGGGTCTGTGGGGAACTCTTGGAAGCTAGCCTCTTCAGCTAACTCCTCGTGGGTTGGTGACGTTGAAATTGGTTCGTTGTCTATCTCATTCGAATTCTCTTTTCTGGTGCCTTTTCCCTTTGTCATATATGTTTGAAGTTATAGGTCGTGAGAGGTTAAGATAAATACTAATTTGTTTCAAAATGGAGCGGAGCATGCTCTCTAGCGCCCCCCGAAGAATACAATTTAACAAATATTTTCTCCCAACGATTTAAGGGAGTGCGCACATGCGGCCAATCTGTGTTGAGAGGTTAACAAAGAAATAGGTATTCCTATATGCTTAATTTAGAGTTGTTATTAATGTAACTTTATTTGTTATACAAACGTTAGGCTATATGTTTAGATTTTTAATACTGCTTTGTTGTTTTTTTTGCGCAGGCTTTACACACTACATCAATCATTCATTCACAGTTTGACAAGCACTTGATAATCTCTAGAATTTCATGGCTGCGTTCCCTTGTGACCGTAATGCACGTGATCGGATCTCTCTCCTGAGCCCGTGCGGGAGTTGTAGCGATGAGACAAGATAGTAGCTACTGAAAACAGTTGGATACCACGAAATTGGGGAGAAAACGGGGTAAAAAAAAAATATATAAAAAAAATGTATTTATGCAATATGGCTGAGGCAACAGATCAGAACGTTTAGCTTAAAATGTTGATAAACTATTAGACTTCACATTATAAGTGCAAATTTTCCATTAGCGGAAAACACCATTATCAAAAGTGACTGAAAACGCAACTATGCATGTAATGCTTTTATTATAAAAGTGCAATTTTCGATGAAAATTATCTTCCTCAAACTTGAAACTCACATGCTGCTTATGTATACCAGTTAGGCTCTACACACCTTGTAAAATGGATTAATGTGCTGAATTTTAAAAAGTTATTTGGCCACTTCAGTTGTGATATAAATCTTATTAAAACATATAGGCCTGTGGGCTAGGCTACATCAGGTGTGCTAATATGATTCGAAAAAGTCGCAAAAAAAGGCATTGTTTCTTATGCTGGGCATCATTCACAAGGGACAATATATAATTCACAAGTGATAAAATAATATTGTCACCCATCAGAAATAATATATGTGTGGAATTTGTTTTGATTTAGAATGAACCATTATCATGCACCTGTATCAAAACAGGGGCATCAGAAAAACTACATGTCATCTATGCACTTAAATAGCGAATGGAGAATGCTTTTTCCGCGGTTAATTATGCCAGCCAGGCTGGCTCTACTCCCATTATAAATATAAGCTATGTGCTTAATATTAGGAAAGTTGAGATATAAATATAGTAGGCCTAGCCTATAGAATGCTGATCCTCCTCTTTTTAGTAGAGACCATCACTCTGTTGTCTCACACAATTCCATAGCCTATTGAAATGTTCTGCAACATGAGCTCATGGGCTCTCATTAAGTGTTTGATTAGATTTTCCAACACATTTGCATTAATGTAAGAGTGATTAGAGGGACAATAGAGTGCTGAGTACCAGGCAGTTAGCAAGTTTGGTAGGCTACTAATGACCAGCAACAGCATTAGAGCTTGGAGAAGCCTAATTACCATGACTAAACGGCCACGTGGAATTTGACTGCCTTCATGACTGCCGGTGTGGCGGTCACCGCAACAGCCCTAACCGCAAGACACCTTTCTACTTACCAATGACAATGAGGGTATAGTTGATGCTGATGCTGCCAAAGCCGTTGGTGGCTTTGCAGATGTATGTTCCAGCATCCTCAACCTCCACTTCCTTGATCTTCAGGCCCAGGCGGAGGATGCGGAAGCGGGTCCAGCCGCTGTGGATGTTGTGGCCGTCTTTGGTCCACATGATGAGGGGTGGCGGGTCTCCTTCAACAGGGCATGGCAGCTTGATGGAACTCCCCAGGTGCACTGACTGTCTATGGGCCACCCTCTCAGCCACCAGCGGAGGTCCTGGAGCAACACACAAACAATCGACGAGTTTAACTTTTTGCCTAAATTTTATTTAAATATTTAATACTAAGATGAGATTGATATACAGTACTTTACTTTAAGACATGAAGGTCGGTCAATACGGAACATTTCAAGAACTTTGAAAGTTTCTCAAGTGCAGTCAGAAAAACCATCATGCACTATGATGAAACTGGCTATCATGAGGACCGGAACAGGAAAGGAAGACCCAGAGTTACCTCTGCTGTAGAGGGCAAGTTCATTAGAGTTAATTGCACCTCAGATTGCAGCCAAAATAAATGCTTAACAGAGTTCAAGAAACAGACACATTTCAACATCAACTGTTCAGAGGAGACTGCGTGAATCAGACCTTCATGGTCAAATTGCTGCCAAGAAACCACTACTGGAGGACACCAATAAGAAGAAGAGACTTGCTTGGTTCATGAAACACAAGCAATGGACATTAGACTGATGGAAATCTGTCTCTTGGTCTGATGAGCCCAAATTTGTGATTTTTGGTTCCAACTGCCGTATCTTTGTGAGAGGCAGAGTAGGTGAACGGATGATCTACGCATGTGTGGTTCCCCCAGTGAAGCATGGAGGAGGAGGTGTGATGGTGTAGGCGTGCTTTGCTGGTGACACAGTCAGTAATTTATTTAGAATTCAAGGCACATTTAACCAGCATGGCTACCACAGCATTCTGCAGCGATACGCCATCCCATCTGGTTTACACTTAGTGGGACTATCATTTGTTTTTCAACAGGACAATGACACAAAACACACCTCCTGGCTGTGTAAGGGCTATTTGACCAAGGAGACTGATGGAGTGCTGCATCAGATGACCTGGCCTCCACAATCACTCGACTTCAACCCAATTGAGATGGTTTGGGATGAGTTGGACTGAAGAGTGAAAGAAAAGCAGCCAACAAGTGCTCAGCATATGTGGGAACTCCTTCAAAACTGTTGGAAAAGCATTCCAGGCTGGTTGAGAGAATGACAAGAGTGTGCCAAGCTGTCATCAAGGCAAAGGGTGGCTACTTTGAAGAATCTAAAATGTAAAATGTATTTTGATTTGTTTAACACTTTTTTTGGTTACTCCATGATTCTATTAAAAAAAAGAAAGTAGGTGCGTCCAAACTTTTGACTGGTACTGTACATCCATAAATGACATATTACACTCATATTTCATTTGAAATTAATTGAAAACAATTTATATCTGAATTGGGCTGAATTGAATGAAGCAACATCTCTTGGATGCTTTTAGGGAAGATGTGGGGGCTCATTCATTACCTCCTTCCTTCATCTGTTTACCCTGAGATGAAACCAGATTGTAATAATTGGACTAGCCTTGTCATCCATTATAGACAGAGAGAGTTGAAGGCTCTGCCCGTGTGTAGCATGTGGGAGATCAAAGCACAGTGGAGAGGGCAGGGCCACTGGAGGGAGGACAGTAGCCCCTCGTCCTGCTCCTAATTGGCTCAGGTTGGCCTCCTCAGATCTGGTGAAGTGGAGCGGGCTCAGATGCTCTGTGATAGTAATGTTACTTAGGAGGCCTGCACAACTCACTGAGACAGCGCTTAAAGCAGCGGTAGTGCTGAACCTGAACCAGACAACAACTTAACAGAGAGAAACTGAGCATAGAAAGACAGAACAGAAACTGAAAAACAGTAGAGGAAAAGGGTGGTGAATGCAACATAACTTAACAAAATAGTTACTGATCTTAAAAGCATAAGTCCAGTCCACCTGGCCATTTAACTTTCAATACAAATGGTCAGTCTGGTAGCAGTAAAAACTTTGAGAAGGCCTTTATTGGTCACGTTGATAACAGATGTGGCTCAACTCAAAAGCAGGTAAAATATCTGGAACCCTGGGCTGTGGGCTGGCGTGTAACCCTTGAGGGAGGTGGACTGTTAATTGTAATGGTAACAGACCACTCACAAGTTATGTGGACCATAACTTGTGAGTGGTATCATCACACTTATATCCCCCTAGTGGTGTGGGGGCTGTGCTTTGGCAAAGTTGGTGGGTTTATATCCTGCCTGTTTGGCCCTGTCCAGAGGCATTATTGGAGGGGGCCACAGTGTCTCCTGACCCCTCTTGTCTCAGCCTCCAGTATTTATGCTGCAGTAGTTTATGTGTCGGGGGCTAGGGTCAGTCTGTTATATCTGGAGTATTTCCCCTGTCTTGTCCTGTGTGAATTTAAGTATACTCTCTCTAATTTTTTCTTTCTTTCTCTCTCCCGGAGGACCTGAGCCCTAGGACCATGCCTCAGGACTACCCGGCATGATGACTCCTTGCTGTCCCCAGTCCACCTGGCCGTGCTGCTGCTCCAGTTTCAACTGTTCTGGCTGCGGCTATGGAACACTGATCTGTTCACCGGATGTGCTACCTGTCCCAGACCTGCTGTTTTCAACTCTCTAAAGACAGCAGGAGCGGTAGAGGTACTCTCAATGATCAGCTATGAAAAGCCAACTGACATTTACTCCTGAGGTGCTGACCTGTTGCAACCCTCGACAACTACTGTGATTATTATTATTTGACCATGCTGGTCATTTATGAACATTTGAACATCTTGGCCATGTTCTGTTATAATCTCCACCCGGCACAGCCAGAAGAGGACTGGCCACCCCTCATAGCCTGGTTCCTCTCTAGGTTTCTTCCTAGGTTTTGGCCTTTCTAGGGTTTTTTTCCTAGCCACCGTGCTTCTACACCTGCATATTGCTTGCTGTTTGGAGTTTTAGGCTGGGTTTCTGTACAGCACTTTGATATATCAGCTGATGTAAGAAGGGCTATATAAATACATTTGATTTGACTTAGATACTAGCTAGGCGGTGCATAAAGTGGACAGACAAACGGTGAGTGTACTGTAGCCTTCCACTGCACTCTGACCGCTCCATGAGAGAAGGTGAACCCTATGCTGTGTTAAATCTACCTCACTAACTTTAAGCATCAGCTGTCAGAGCAGCTTACCGATCACTGCACGTGTACACAGCCCATCTATAAATAGCCCACCCAACTACCTCATCCCCATATTGTTCTTGTTTAGTTGCTCTTTTGCACCCCAGTATCTCTACTTGCAAATCATCATCTGCACATCTATCACTCCAGTGTTAATGCTAAATTGGAATTATTTCGCCACTATGGCCTATTTATAGCCTTACCTCCTTAATCTTACTACAGTTGCACACACTGTATATATATTTTTCCCATGTGTAACTCTGTGTTGTTGTTTTTGTCGCACTGCTTTGCTTTATCTTGGCCAGATCATAGTGGTAAATGAGAACTTGTTCTCAACTGGCCTTCTCCCAGATACACACACAAGGAGTGCACAGGCTCTGCCATCCTCTCTGATCTTCCTGTTCTGAAGCATGCACAGGAAATTGTAAGTGCCACTGTTTAGGTCTGCAAGGAGGACTTGAGGGGACTTGTCAGCCGGCCCATATCTCACTCCTCTGCTAACAGAAGAGCAGAACAGAGGGGCTCAGTGTTCAGTCCTCCTCAGCAGACTATCTACTCACAACCACAGAGCTAAAGGTCACAACACATGGTGGAAATACCCACTGCCCTGCCTGAGTCCCACAGCTTCACTAACTCATAGAGCTAATGGGTGTTAATCTAATGCAATCAACTGCTTCTCAATGTGCAATTAGAACAGAGAAGCTATATTCTACCACAGATGAAATAGAACAACCAACTAATTTCTGAGGTCTGTATCAAACTGTCAAAATGCACTACTTCAACATTAACAGAACAAAGTCTTAAGGGTCAAGTTTTTCTAACCCCACATTTTCTTTCTTCTATACCATGTGTTAAAATACAAATTATCTTTTGAGAAATTGTATTTTCAAAAAGGGCATTGTATGCAAGAGGAAGCACAAAGCAAAGTATTTCTTTAGTGTTGTTAGAGACTTGAGAGCACTCCAGAACACTTATTTGCAACAAAAAACCAAGCTCTTCAGTTTTTGGCTTGGCCGCCACGCCAAGTGCGTGGAATGTGCAACAAATTATTTCCTCCCTCCGTCTCTCCTCTTAAAAAGCCCTTTGATGTGCTTTGAAAAAAACAACATGAAGAGGTGCTGAAAGTCAAGGCCACCGTCTGAATAACATAATGAGTATTTGTGCTGTATGCCTGACCAACATCCTCTCCTCAACAGGAATACTCCTCCTCCGTCTCAAGGAGAGGTTCTCTTAACCTTGTAACGAAGTGAAGCCTCAGATATGAAGCCTCAGATAACATGCTTAGAGAGGCCCTCACTATGAAGTTAATACTCAAAAGGTCCATTGCAGTGATATCAGTTTGTAACTCTCTTACACACTTAGATTCAGTTTGTTCTTTTACATGTTCTATGACACATCATTTACTTACTTGGAGATACCCCGAGGACGTCCTTATATGTCAGTGGAGGAACTCTGCTACTAAACAGTGGGGTGACAAATGGAACTCTGGATGATTTACATCAAACTGGTCAGCACTTCAGTGTTAACACAAATGGTTTGCCTTATTAGCATCCCTGTAAACGGAAATCGATACACATGACCGCATGCATGGGCTTTCCAGTTTTGCTGCAATGGTGAAGGGCCTTACTTTAGCAGAGCTCTGTGTGTGAATGGAATCTTTCATAACGCAGGAAGAGAAGGAGGTCTGGCGACATAGAATTAGCTCCGTTTTTCTTTGCTCAATTTGGTGATGGATTATTTTAAGAGAAAGGGGTACATTCAACAGGAGGCATTCATTCTTGTGATTCAGGCTAAATATAGCTCTGGTTTCATGAACTGTTTTGAGGGGTTAAGAGACTGTTGATTCAACATGAGGACACATCTAGAGAGAGAAAAAGGAATACGAAAATAAAAAAGAAAGAGAGAGGAACACATAAGCAGACTATGCTAGGCTGGCAGTCTTAGGTGATGTTCAGATGTGTTGGCAGCTCTTCCCTCCTTTCTGTTTTCTTCAAAACACCTGTGGATTTCTATAAGAGTGCTTTGGTCTTTCTAGTCAATGCAAACAGGTCAATAAAGGATTGGCTGTTCTGCTGACAGACATTAGAATAGAGAACAGATGGGTCTCATGAAACCACAGTGAGACATACTGGGTGATGCAATACAGTAAAGCCAACTGATTTAGGTCTTTGTACTAGAGGTCGACCGATTAATCGGAATGGCCGATTAATTAGGGCCGATTTCAAGTTTTCATAACAATCAGAAATTGTTATTTTTGGACACCGATTTGGCCGATAATTTTTTTTTTTTATTATTCTTATTTTTTAAACCTTTATTTATCCTTTATTTAACTAGGCAAGTCAGTTAAGAACACATTCTTATTTTCAATGACGTCCTAGGAACAGTGGGTTATCTGCCTTGTTCAGGGGCAGAATGACAGATTTTTACCTTGTCAGCTCGGGGATTCAATCTTGCAACCTTACAGTTAACTAGTCCAACGCTCTAACCACCTGAATACATTGCACTCCACAAGGAGACCGCCTGTTACGCGAATGCTGTAAGAAGCCAAGGTAAGTTGCTAGCTAGCATTAAACTTATCTTATAAAAAACAATAAATCAATCATAATCACTAGTTAACTACACATGGTTGATGATATTACTAGTTTATCTAGCGTGTCTTTTGTTGCATGTAATCGATGCGGTGCATATTCGCGAAAAAGGACTGTCTTGCTCCAATGTTTACCTAACCATAAACATCAATGCCTTTCTTAAAATCAATACACAGAAGTATATATTTTTAAACCTGCATATTTAGCGAAAAGAAATTCAGGTTAGCAGGCAATATTAACCAGGTGAAATTGTGTCACTTCTCTTGCGTTCATTGCGGCAGAGTCAGTGTATATGCAACAGTTTGGGCCACCTAATTTGCCAGAATTTTATGTAATTATGACATAACATTGAAGGTTGTGCAATGTAACAGCAATATTTAGACTTAGGGATGCCACCCGTTAGATAAAATACGGAACGGTTCCGTATTTCACTGAAAGAATAAACGTATTGTTTTCGAGATAATAGTTTCTGGATTCGACCATATTAATGACCTAAGGCTCGTATTTCTGTGTGTTATTATGTTATAATTAAGTCTATGATTTGATAGAGCAGTCTGACTGAGCGATGGTAGGGACCAGCAGGCTCGTAAGCATTCATTCAAACAGCACTTTCGTGCGTTTTGCCAGCAGCTCATCGCTGTGCTTCAAGCATTGAGCTGTTTATGACTTCAAGCCTATCAACTCCCGAGATTAGGCTGGTGTAACCGATGTGAAATGGCTAGCTAGTTAGCGGGGTGCGCGCTAATAGCGTTTCAAACGTCACTCGCTCTGAGACTTGGAGTGGTTGTTCCCCTTGCTCTGCAGGGGCCACGGCTTTTATGGAGAGATGGATAATGCTGCTTCGAGGGTGGCTGTTGTCGATGTGTTCCTGGTTTGAGCCGAGGTAGGGGTGATGAGAGGAGGGAAGCTATACTGTTACACTGGCAATACTAAAGTGCCTATAAGAACATCCAATAGTCAAAGGTATATGAAATACAAATCGTATAGAGAGAAATTGTCCTATAATTCCTATAATAACTACAACCTAAAACTTCTTAACTGGGAATATTGAAGACTCCTGTTAAAAGGAACCACCAGCTTTCATACGTTCTCATGTTCTGAGCAAGGAACTTAGACGTTTTTTTACATGGCACATATTTCACTTACTTTCTTCTCCAACACTTTGTTTTTGCATTATCTAAACCAAATTGAACATGTTTCATTTTATTTGAGGCTAAATTGATTTTATTGATGTATTATATTAAGTTAAAATAAGTGTTCATTCAGTATTGTTGTAATTGTCATTACAAATACTTAAAAACATATTTTTTAATCGGACGATTAATCGGTATCAGCTTTTTTTGGTCCTCCAATAATCTGTATCGGTATCAGCGTTGAAAAATTATAATCGGTGGATCTGTACTTTGAACTACACTAACTCACCCACTCAAAATTATAATCGGTGGATCTGTACTTTGTACTACACTAACTCACCCACTCAAAATATAATCGGTGGATCTGTACTTTGTACTACACTAACTCACCCACTCAAATTATAATCGGTGGATCTGTACTTTGTACTACACTAACTCACCCACTCAAAAGTATTTCCCCTCCATCTATCGGTTTATTTGATCCCCATTAGCTTTTTCAGAAGCAGCAGCTACTCTTCCTGGGGTCCACAAAAACACAAGTAATAAAACACTCATTCACTGAGAGACAAGGAGAGTCACACAAATGTCAAATATAACAATATACAAACAATACAACAAAACAATTATGTGTGTGTGTGTTTTTGTCCCCTCGTTCCATGAGATGTTGTTTAATCTGTTTTTTAAAGGTCCTTTTGCTGTTTGCTTGAGTAGTTGGAAGGGAGTTCCATGTGATCACGGCTCTGTGTAATACTGTGAGTTTCCTTGAATTTATTTTGGACCTTGGAACTTTGAAGAGATCCCAGATGGCATGTCGTGTGGTGTATGTATGGGTGTCTGAGCTGAATGTTATTTGATTATGCATAAACAAAACAATTTTCTCTTAAACACCATGAGCCACTGACAGAGATTCAACATTGATGAGATTCAATATTTTGACTCGAGCAAGACATTGTTCAGAAACACTGATCCAAAATCAGCTTCACTCTCACCAATCCTAACTTTAACCATTTGAAAGTATTAAACCACTCTTGTTGCAACAATCGTGTGTAGAGACAGACCAAGGCGCAGCGGACATTGAGTTCCACATATTTATTATAAAGTGAAACTTAGCAAAACAATAAACTCACAATGAAACGTGACTACGTGGTACACAAAATAATATCCCACAAATGCAGGTGGGGAAACAACCTACCTAAATATGATCCCCAATCAGAGGCAACGATAAACAGCTGCCTCTAATTGGGAACCATATTAGCACCCACATAAAAATATCTATACTAGATAGTCACGCCCTGACCTACTACACCATAGAGAGCTAAGGGTGTGACACTTGTTCTGGATCAGTGAGTGAGAGGCATTTCTTCTCCTCACTACTGCTTGTCTGTTTCCTTAGTGAAGCATACCAGTCTCCAGACAGGGGCAGGCATCAGTCTTCACTAACTGCCCAGCGGCATCAGTGTTCAGTGGAAGCTGTGGTTCAAGGGAAATACCATCTTACTATAAATCTCTTAAAACATCAGGGAAACTTTTATATTACAAAAAAACAGTGGGATAGCATGTTACACACATTTAATCTATCCAAGCCAGCCAAAACAGGAGGAGGAAAAAGGAAGGTGGATATGGAAATAAATAAATGAAAGCAAGAAACCAAACCCTGGACCAGCGGCTTTACTTGAGACTTTAGAGGTTGAGTGTTGGAAAAAGGTGAGGCAGTCATCGTGGCATGGGGAGTGTGTGAAAGGCCAGAGCTTCTGTCCTGAGACCACTGCTGCGCCAGGCTGGGCTATACATTTCACAAGCACAGATAAAGATCATTCAGAGAAAGGGACACCCTGGCGACTCAAGAATAGATGCCAGGTGACAGAGAGAAAGAGGGGGGGGGGCAGCGATAGGGTGAAAGGGGAGGGCAGAGAGAGAGAAGGAGAGACAGAGACAGAGGGTGGGTTCTCTGACAGCAGTGGGTAAAGAATGCTGTCTTTTCTTATCAACCCCAGACACCCTGCCCACCAACTTCACCTCGTCTGGTAATCAATACCTTTTCTTTGACCCTTTCACCTCTCCAATAAATAGATAAGAGAAGGGTAAGACTACACCTGGCAGGGGGGGCGGGCAATAAGGCTTTCTTCGGCACCATCTGATGTGGGCTGAATAGCCACAGGTACAGTGGTGGGAATACCAGGAGAGTAAGAGCTATTAGGTGGCATGAGACTATGTAAAGAGAGGGAGGGAGAGGGAGAGAGAGAATGCTCCTGCCAATCTATGTTATCAATGTTAATGAATTGAAATACAACTGCTGCCACTTCAAAGCTGAGAGGAAGCTGGGTCTGACAATTATAAAGTTCAGCCTCCGCTTCCCCTCCTATGGCCCCATGCAGAATAACAGGCTGCTGCAGGCTCCATCAAACAAACAGGAAAAAAGGCAGAAATGAGTCCAGCGTCATAAAGCTTCTGGAAACATCTCCATCACACAGCATACCTCTAACAGGCCCTACTGTGGAGCCTTTGAACTCTGAGCTGTTATATTTCATTAGGCTTGAAGGCCTTCTACCAGCCACAGCTGCTGCTGAGGGGAGAAGTGTGTGTATGTATGCCAGGGTCCATGCTGCAATCACCAAAGGACCATTGGACCAAGGACATTATCACATATCCGCTATACTCTGCCATCCTGTCTGAGTGACTGTAGCTGTGCATGAGAACCATGTATCAATAACAATTACTGGTGCTATATAGCTTTTAACAGGTTATTTTGAAAAAGCATGCATTGAGTGCCGGAACAAATGGAAATGTTAACCCCTTTGGACATAGCCATATATGTTGTGCTGAATATCAATACTATAACAGAGAGCACATTTGTTTATGAAGCATTGCTTTACTGCTCATCTGAGTATGTGCAAAGGCCTGGTTTGTCACAGGGAGAGCACAGTGAGTGTCATTCACTAGGCCACACAGCTTTATCTCACTCCATTAGCCCACAGCATGGTGCACACACGGGAGCAGAGAGTGGGCTTAGGGGTACTTATCAGAGGAGAGGGAAGGAGGGAGGGAGGGGGAGTAAGAGAGAGGGATAAAGTTAGGAAGAGATTGGAGGGCAGTGAGAGGGAGGATCACAGAGGGGGAGTTAAAGATGGAGAGAGAGAATGGAAGAGAAGTTAGAAAGAGAGGAGTAGGGTGAGGTTTAAAGTAAGAGAGAGGTTGATTTAGAGAGCCGAGGCTAAGATGGCAGTGAGGCGTCCTTGAACACACAGCTCGTAAGGACGCGTAGAGGAGAGTTGGAGGGAGTGAAGGGGATTAGGAGGGTCCAGGCGGCAGTAACCAGGAATGTCAACAATCTCACACCCTGCTCCCTGCACCCTGGTCTGGTCTGGGCTCAGCCTCTGGCACATGACACATTAAAACAGAAAAACTATTTTCTCTCTCTCTGTGCGTGTGGATGGGGGGACAGTAGAGGGCATATGTGCACCTGTTTATTGCTATGCTTGTCAAATGATTGGAGAGAAGCGAAACATGTCAAATTATTGTGGCCTCCCCCACACCAATACAGACACATAGATAGAGTTATTCATCTGTACGTCAATCTGTCTACCTCACCAACCACAGTGGGTTAAAGATTAAACCCCTTCAGGCCTCCCGAGTGGTGCAGCGGTCCTCAGTGCTTGAGGCGTCAATACAGGGAGACTCATGAGGCGGTGCACAATTGGCCCAGCTTTTACGGGTTAGGGGAGGGTTTGGCCGGCGGGGATTACCTTCTCCCATTGCTCTCTAGCGACTCCTGTGGCGGGCCAGGCACATGCACCCTAACACAGTTGCCAGTTGAACGGTTTTTCCTCCGACACATTGGTGCGGCTGGCTTCCGGGTTAAGCGAGCAGTGTGTCAAGAACCAGTGCGGCTTGGCAGGGTCGTGTTTCGGAGGACGCATGACACTCGACCTTCGCCTCTCCCAAGTCCGTACGGGAGTTGCAGTGATGGGACAAGACTGTAACTACCAATTATATATAAAAAAGTGGCAAAAAGCAACAAAAAAACAACAATAAAATAAATGATTAGGTTTGAACTAATACTCCTTCCTCCTCAGAAATCAGTCTGACAACCCTGGCAGGTTGTTTTTCTGCCTGCTCTCTTCCCTTCTCTAGCTGCAGGGTTTGTATTATTTGGTGCTTCATGGGCCCTAACAGTCAATATAGAGGTTGTCTCTGTCTGTGTACTCTGCTACTCCCTGCACCCCCTTCCTCCTCTTTTCTCCTCTCCTTTGCCTCCCCTGCATTCCAACATGGGTCTCAAGCATGGCCAACACTATTTAATCTGCAGTCAACTGATTGGGTCTGTTGGTTAGGTCATGGTCTTCCTACTTTATCAACAAGTCAACAGTTCCTGAAAGCCATATGGAGATAGAGATCTGTACAACTGGTCCTTCCCTAACTAATAGAACACCAAAAGTTCTAACCATTAGACCATTAGGCCTTTCTAAGCACTAGGCTAGTCTAAGCACTAGGCCTGTCTAAGCACTAGGCCTGTCTAAGCACTAGGCCTGTCTAAGCACTAGGCCTGTCTAACCACTAGGGCTGTCTAAGCACTAGGCCAGTCTAACCACTAGGCTTGTCTAACAATTAGGGCTGTCTGACAACTAGGCCTGTCTAACCATTAGAGCTGTCTAACTGCTAAGCCTGTTTAACCACTAGGCCTGTTTAACCATTAGGCCTGTCTAACCACTAGGCCTATCTAGTAAACAAGGCTGATTTCATCAGCAGCACCAGCAGTGTGTGTCTGTATCTGAGGTCAGAGGGGGCCCATAGAAGATCTGTGTGTGGTTACCCATACTGTACCCTGGCCCTGTGTGTGTGCCCCTCCATTAGCTGCACCCAGCAGGAACCCAACACCCCTGTTACTGTACGTTCTGAGGATCACCGTCCCCTCCACATGACACAATGAAGCGTTTTACACCAGCGCCTTTGTCAACCAGGCCTTTACACAGAGAGAGCCAATGACAGAATGGGATGTAACAGCAATGTCTGGGTAGATAGGGACAATTCAGACAGGAATGAGAGTAAATGGGGAGGGGGGCAGAGGAGAGGGGGGGAGAGGAAGAAAGGGGGAGACACAGACGAGACAGAGGGAGAGAGTGAAGACGAGAGAAACAGATAGGCAGACGGGATGGGGGAGTTGGAAAAGCTCCAACAGCCATGGGGCCTCTTGACAATCCAGGAATATTGTCTGAAATCAATCTGTCATCGTGGAGCTGTTGTGCCTGTCATTACCCGGAGGTACCCGCCCTTCCACAGTGACAATTTGTTCACCGCTTTACCGGTTCATCTTACAGGTCTTCCCCACAAAGGTCACTACACTCTATCCATCTCTGTCTGCCAGTCTGTCTCTATCTCTCTTTATTTGATCTGTCTCTGTCTCCTTCATTCACCAAACTAACACATGGAGTCACACAGTCCCTTTACCAAAGCACCTGCAGAAATACATTTGCAAAGTGAACGTGATGCACAAAAAAATTATTACGTAACTTAGACGGACACGGAAATCACACACAATCAGCAAATTCAGCTAATGGCCAATTTGTAATTCATGTACTGACAGTTCATGGTTTATTGACCTCATTTTGTCAGTAGAGGATGCCTGGTTATTCTTTAAAAGTGCATTCCTCACCATCTTAAATAAGCAGGACCCATTCAAAAAATGTAGAACTAAGTACAGATATAGCCCTTGGTTCACCCCAGACTTTCCTTGACCAGCACAAAAACATCATGTAGCGTACTGCATTAGCATCGAACAGCCCCCGCGATATGCAACTTTTCAGGGAAGTTAGGAACCAATATGCACAGGCAGTTAGGAAAGCAAAGGCTAGCTTTTCAAACAGAAATTTGCATCCTGTAGCACAAACTCCAAAAAGTTCTGGGACACTGTAAAGTCCATGGAGAATAAGAGCACCTCCTCCTAGCTGCCCACTGCACTGAGGCTTGGAAACACTGTCACCATCGACAAATCTACAATAATCGAGAATTTCATGCTTTCCACCTGGCTACCCCTACCCCAGTCAACAGCTCTGCACCCCCCACAGCAACTTGCCCAAGCCTCCCCATTTCTTCTTCACCCAAATCCATATAGCTGATGTTCTGAAAGAGCTGCAAAATCAGCTGGGTTAGACAATCTGGACCCTCTCTTTCTAAAATGATCTTCCGCAATTGTTGCAACCCCTATTACTAGCCTGTTCAACCTCTCTTTCGTATCGCCTGAGATCCCAAAAGATTGGAAAGCTGCCGCAGTCATCCCCCTCTTCAAAGGGGGTGACACTCTTGACCCAAACTGTTACAGAACTATATCTATCCTACCTTGCCTTTCTAAAGTCTTCGAAAGCCAAGTTAACAAACAGATCACCAACCATTTCGAATCCCACCGTACCTTCTCCACTATGCAATCTGGTTTCTGAGCTGGTCATGGGTGCACCTCAGCCACGCTCAAGGTCCTAAATGATATCATAACCGTCATCGGTAAAAGACAATACTGTGCAGCCGTATTCCTCAACCTGGCCAAGGCTTTCAACTCTGTCAATCACCGCATTCTTATCGGCAGACTCAACAGCCTTGATTTCTCAAATGACTGCCTCGCCTGTTTCACCAACTACTTCTCTGATAGAGTTCAGTGTGTCAAATCGGAGGGCCTGTTGTCCAGACCTCTGGCAGTCTCTATGGGGGTACCATAGGGTTCAATTCTCGGGCCGACTCTTTTCTCTGTATAAATCACTGATGTCGCTCTTGCTGTTGGTGATTCGCAGACGACACCAGTATACTTCTGGCCCTTCTTCGGACACTGTGTTAACAAACCTCCAGACAAGCTTCAATGCCATACAACACTCCTTCCGTGGCCTCCAACTGCTCTTAAATGCAAGCAAAACTAAATGCATGCTCTTCAACCGATCGCTGCCCACACCTACCCGCCCGTCCAGCATCACTACTCTGGACGGTTCTGACTTAGAATATGTGGACAACTACAAAATACCTATGTGTCTGGTTAGACTGTAAACTCTCCTTCCAGACTCACATTAAGCATCTCCAATCCAAAATTAAATCTGGAATCGGCTTCCTATTTCGCAACTAAGCATCCTTCACTCATGCTGCCAAACATACCCTCGTAAAACTGACTATCCTACCGATCCTTGGCTTCGGCGATGTCATTTACACAATAGCCTCCAACACTCTACTCAGAAAATTGGATGTAGTCTATCGCAGTGCCATCCATTTTTGTCACCGAAGCCCCCACCATTGCGACCTGTATCCTCTCATTGGCTGGCCCTCGCTTCATATTCGTCGCCAAACCCACTGACTCCTGGTGAGCTATAAGTATTTGCTAGGCAAAGCCCCGTCTTATCTCAGCTCACTGGTCACCATAGCAGCACGCACCTGTAGCATGTGCTCCAGCAGGTATATATCACTGGTCACCCCCAAAGCCAACTCCTCCTTTGGCCGCCTTTCCTTCCAGTTCTCTGCTGCCAATGCCTGGAACGAATTGCAAAAATCCCTAAAGCTGGAGACTTATATCTCCCTCAATAACTTTAAGCATCAGCTGTCAGAGCAGCTTACCGATCATTGCATCTCAACATAGCCAATCTGTAAATAGCCCACCCAACTACCTCATCCCCATATTGGATTTATGTTTTGCTCCTTTGCACCCCAGTATCTCCACTTGCACATTCATCTTCTGCACATCTATCACTGCAGTGTTTAATTGCTAAATTGTAATTATTTCGCCACAATGGCCTATTTATTGCCTTACCTCCCTAATCTTACTAAATTTGCACACACTGTATATAGACTTTTCTATTATGTTATTGACTGTATGTTTGTTTATCCCATGTGTAACTCTGTGTTGTTTGTGTTGCACTGCTTTGCTCTATCTTGGCCAGGTCACAGTTGTAAATGAGAACTTGTTCTCAACTGGCCTACCTGGTTAAATAAAGGTGAAATATATATTTTTTAAATAAATGTACTTCGGTCCTTAAGCTGTTCTTGTCTGTTAATGTTCTGTATTATGTCATGTTTTATGTTTTGTGTGGACCCCAGGAAGAGTAGTGGCTGCTTTCGCAACAGCTAATAGGGATCCCAATAAAATACCAAATACCAAGCCTGGAAGGAATCCTCGCAAAAAATATCCATGTGTAAGCCAGTCTCCCTCCCCCACCCCAAGTGCATCCTGGCCCAAAGCTGTAGCCAGAGCATAAAATCACATCCCTGTGCATGAGGAAATCAAATCAGTTTCACTGCAGGGTGCAGAATTCCAGGCTGGAACAGCAGTAGCCCAACTATAAAATATGACAGATCATACTCTCAGCTTCTGAAACATTTTCCTCTCCTGTCCCCAGTCTCCTCTATTCTTCATGTCAAAGCTTGACATATTTTTCCATTCATCGTAAACCAGTCATCGTTAAGTGGGTCCCTTACGTATATATAAAGTTCACAACAAAAAGGGTTCCGTACAGATGTAGGATCTTAATTTGATCACTCTTTTATTGCTGAGATGAGCTTCAAGATAGACATAAATGCATTGAGAACTCGCACCAACACATGGTTATATCAACAGTATTGCACATTTCATGTAGTCTAATTTTGGCCAGCTAATAGCCTAACCCTCGATCAACCAACATTATGGACTAAATGTTAAAATTCTGTTGCTGCAAGATTATTTTGCTTTAACAATACTGGTCAAATTAAGAACCTACATTGGTACTTTTGGTTCCTGAGAGTGATGATCGGTATTAAAAATAAAGAATTTCAACAATTACAGTAGGGTGATATTTGGCATTGTAGCAAATTCCACTCCAACAGTCTCCCCCATCAGAACTCAATTTCTGACATACTACGACAACATTCCCCAATTAACAAAGGCTATCCAACACAATGCCTATTCCATTCGACAGAGACACTGCATACAGAATAGAACTTGCGAATTCTAAAAATAATTCCCAAAGTAAAACAGTGAGAATTCTGAGTGAAAAGGCAAAAATCCATGCTGGGCCTCAATGACGCCCATCAGAGGCCAACTGCGAGTGGGGCAGAGAGGGATGTTGATCAGAGCAGGGGGTATGGTGGAAGCTGTGGAGGCCTCATTCAGCCCTTGTTATCCCAGCCATCCCTTGGCTCTGCTTTCTTTTGACCCAGCAAGACATCGCTGTTGCCACCATAGCATTTCAATCAACCTTTTAAGTGCAGAACAAAATGCGTGGAAGGGGAGGTAGGGGAGAGGTTGGAGGGGGGGAAGGAGTCAGAACTGCGGGTGATTTCCAGTGAATATCTCTGGAGAGGAGAGGAGGACCTAGGGAGGATTTTAAGAGAGGACCTAGGGACAATTTTAGGAGAGGACCTAGGGAGGATATTTAATCAGTAACTGCGTGTAGTGGGTTTTGCTCCATGCATCGTATTGTTCTGTTGTGCTGGAGTATAAATATAAACTTGTGAGATGCCATTCATTTTCAAAACATTTTCAAGAGATATCCCAGTGATTTGGAATTCTGATGACTAAGGAGAAAATTAAACATCAACTAAAGAAGGCTGTGGCAAGATCAGCCTACAAGATTACAAGATGAGCAATATAATGCTTAAAACATCCCCTTATCCTACCATTGAGCAAAATGAGAAGTCTATACCTGCCTAAAAGAGGGAGAAAGCAAAGGGGTAGAGAGAGGGAGAGCTCTGAAGTCTGCCTTGTGCACAGCTGCATAAAAACCCCAGTCCCCAGCATAAATCCACACGCTAACATCTACAGGAAAATGAGACTCTCTGTCTCCTGTTGAGGGGTGAGAGGCTTCAGATTCTCAACGTTTCGTTTGTTGAGTGACTGAGAGAACAGCTGTGAAACAGAGGTGTGAGGGGGCTCTCCACTCCTCGAAAGAAAATAGAAAATAGAGAGGATGGGAGGAGGGGAGGGCGGCAAAGAGGCTGAGAAAGGAGAGGTTGCGCAAGATAAACACTTCCCACAGCGTAGCTGAAATGTTATTGTAAGGTCACTTGTAAGGGTCTCACAGGACACACCTCCGGGCTCCCTCCCTCCCAATGGCTACAGCCCCTCTTTCTGCCCAAGGGTGTAACACAGCAGCCATGCCCTCCATATCTACAGGGAAATTTGCAGCTGGAGCTTGGAACTCTTATTGTTTGTTATAGTGATACTATGACATTCTATAACTTGGAGACCAGTGGGTGGAGGATTTAATAAGATATCCCTCAATTCCAATATTGAATCGAAGGAAACTATGTTTTGTTAATCTCAAACAATCAAACAAAAAAACACATGCAGGTGAATACCGTTTGAATGATGACATGTCAATCAGACCAGCTCTCTGGTCCATTGTAAACAACTCTATGAGATCAGTATGGGTTAAGTAGGGCACCATGAATCCATTTTGTCTGTCTATCACTCCATTCACCCAGCAGGGATAGAGTGTGTGGCCTGAAGTCACACCCACCCAGAGCCAAACAAACTCATGATGTAGGCCTACACAGACAAACCTTCATATGACAGGCAGATTATAAACAATCCTACTCACACTTTATTCTACCAATTTCCATACAGCTGAGATTAACAACAGTGAATGGGAGCAGACAATAAGTAAATCATTGAGATTCCATCAGAATGTTAATTAGAGCGCCCATTAAGTAAGACCTTTAAACAGGTCAACATTCACAAGGCCGCAGAGCCAGACGGATTACCAGGCCGTGTACTCAGAGCATGTACTGACCAACTGGCAAGTGTCTTCACTGACATTTTCAACCTGTCCCTGACCAAGTCTTTAAAACCTAAATGTTTCAAGCAGACCACCATAGTCCCTGTGCCCAAGAACACCGAGGTAACCTGCTTCAATGACTACTGACCTGTAGCACTCACATCTGTAGCCATGAAGTGCTTTGGAAGGCTGTTCATGTCTCATACCAACACCATCATCCCAGAAACCCTAGACCTTAGAAGTGTTAACCCTTGCAAAGCTGCTGGCCCAGACAGAATCCCTAGCCGCATCCTCAGAGCATGAGCAGATCATCTGGCGGGTGTGTTACAGGCATATTCAATCTCTCCATATCCCAGTCTGCTGTCCCCACATGCTTCAAGATGGCCACCAATGTTCCTGTACCCAAGAATTCAAAGGTAACTGAACTTAATGAAGATCGCCCCGTAGCACTCACCTCTGTCATCATGAAGTGCTTTGAGAGACTAGGATCATATCACCTCTCCCTTACCTGCCACCCTAGACCCACTTCAATTTGCTTACCGCCCCAATAGATCCACAGACGATGCAATCGCCATCACTCTGCACACTGCCCTATCGCATCTGGACAAGAGGAATACCTATGTAAGAATGGTGTTCATTGACTATAGCTCAGCATTCAACACCATAATACCCTCCAAGCTCATCATTAAGCTCGAGGCCCTGGGTCTGAACCCCGCCCTGTGCAACTGGGTCATGGACTTCCTGAAGGGCCACCTCCAGGCGGTGAAGGTAGGAAACATCACCTCCACTCCACTGATCCTCAACACTGGGGCCCCACAAGGGTGCGTGCTCATCCCCCTCCTGTACTCCCTGTTCACCCATGACTGTGTCATGACTGTCCTGATCAGGTCAGGTTACAGGAGACCACAACCAACCAAGTCTCTCCAGGACACTATTCTGGTGGTCAACACACACGCTACTCTCCTGAACAAAACTATCCTGTCTGTAGGAAAGCTAGCAGAGGTCATGAACCATGACTATGCCCATGTCCAATTGGTTCAATTGTTACTGGAAGCTTTTCTCTGTGAAGTTAGCTCTTCTATGGACCACTTGGCCATGAATAGAATCCCTCATATCTAGTGCCCCTCTCAATGGTGCACAACATATTGACCTCAGCTACTTCAACCACAATAAGGCCATTACAGTCACATTTGGCCTATAGTCTGGAATCGGCCATCCCAATACAAGTTGATGTTGATCGTAATGAAGTGGGATTTCTACTGACGTTGCCGGTTGTTGAACTGGAGAATATCTATAGATTGAAAACAGTTCTCAATGTAGGATTTTGGCGCGACAGTACCCACGTAAAGATTGCCACGCCCCCAGTTGTAGCTTACCAGGAAAACAACCCAGATTTCTATCTCACCCCTAACCTGTTAATGTGTACTCAAACCAAAGATGTCCACTACCTCTGTCCTAGCAAACCGTTTGTCAGGGATAACACTGAGTGTCTTTGTGGTATTAAAGCTATCACCAGCGAAGAACGCTGTAGAGCCAAACTAACAGCCAGGGATGGGGCCACCACCACACAAGTGGAGGTGGTAGGGAACCGATGATTGGTCAACACGACTTACGAACGCCATGACGACAGGACACCGAGATTGAAATGCCAGACGCTTTTGCTAAACGTTCCCTTGAGGTATCACAAGCCATTCAAAACCAAATCCAGTACGAGGGACCCGTGACTGTTGATCTTAGCTTACTGGATGAGGCACTTTCAGTTGACCCAACTGACTACAGAGCAAAAGATTGGTCTGTCGCCCGCTCTTGGACGTACCGGACAGTATCCTGACTGTTACCATGATCCTTAGTCTTATTTCCCTTGGCGTGTGCACCTACGACGTACACAGGCGCACACGTGCAATGGAAGACCTAATGAGGTCTTATGCTAGGATCACCCGTTGGATGGAAGCGATTCCGATTTTTGGAAAGTTGGCAATAGATCCTGAAACCCCCTTAAGGGGCCCAGTCCCAGCCTCCTCTCCCGAACTCGTTAGGTCAGCCCAGTAATGTGCCCAATGTAAGCTTTGGCCTTTAGGGGCCAAATTTTCCCACGTGCCTTAACTACCCACCTGCAAGTAGGATCACCCTAGACATGACATTAGAGACAATGGCATGATAGAGTCATTTAGCCAAGATCTTGGACATATATAGAACATAGTCCAAATTAGATGATTAAGGTGTGGTAGACACATTTTGTATACCTTTATGTTTTTATTACATTATTTTTCGTTTCATTTCCTTTGACACTTAGGAAGCAGTAGAGCCCAATGCCGCTCGTTTGGGGAGGAAATGTAACAATGTATTGCCTGAGTGTTGTGCGTTGTTAACGTCTGCCAAGTTACTGCCTAGGTCCACTAGCCGGGATAACCGGACGACAGGCCGGAACACAGAGCCACTGCCGGACCTCCCAGGTCCATTCTGGCGGTGGTCCGCAGCTTTCGGAAATCCTACCAGGGTGAACCACCAAAGGGGGGACTGCTATGATGATCCACAAACCAGGACATCTGATGGTCATTCTTATGGTGGGTTGCAACATGCAGAATCAATCCAAGTTGAACCTACCAGAGGGGGACTGTCATGACTGTCCTGATCAGGTCAGGTTACAGGAGACCACAACCCTACAGATTATCTCTCAACCCCAACAGAGGAGGAGAGATCTAGTTGGTCTGAAGCTGTGGGGTTTTTATGACCCCTCATGCTCCTGGTAAATCTTAGGCCACAGACAAATTCCTTTTGTCCTGTTACTATGGAGAACCAGCCTCAGAACATTAAACATGAAATAAAGGGATTTTGGAAAACAATGGTTTCCGTCAGCCACAATGGTGGTCATGACGATAGATGGAATATGAAAATGTATGTCATTTTTGTTTTGTTATTAAAGGTTAATAGTTGACATTATTACAAAAACATTGTAACGTCAACAGTTTACCTAGTATATGTTTGATGTTTATACATTGTACGTTGTATGGAAAATGTCCAAGTCAAAGAGAATGTTTTGGTAAAGATGAAATGTGAAATTGGATTTGAATTAAATCTAGACCTTGCCCATAACTTGGTACGCCCAGAGAAGGGCCCTAAAGGCGATTACGCCCACTTCTGACACGAGGGTATAAAACCTGTGAGTAAATAATTTACAGATGAGACTACGTGACCCAAGCTGCAGCCGAGGTCTAAAAAGTAAACGAACCCAAAACGCAACGCAAGTTTGAAGACAAAGAATCTTTTTCTACCCACGCTAGCTTCCACTTCCCATCAAATCGTGGTATCTACACTGTTTCAATCCAACGCTGTGAGCTCTGAGCTACAGATCGGTTCTGTCCTCCAAAGAGGCCTTCCAGAACAAGGGCGAGGAAACAGACTCCTAAGCCAAAAAGCTCCTAAGCTCTGGACGACCAGAGAGGTGCACCGGAGAAGTGCGTCATTGAGCAGCCTGAACGGTCCACGCGGAGAATCCACAGAGACCTTCCCTACGTAATTATATCATTATATTCTGACCCATAAGAGCGGCAGTTTGGGGCAAGGCTAGGGTTAGAATAAGCATAGCTGACAAATTCACCCAAATGTATATTTCTCTCGTGTACTTTCTCTTTTTCTCTCTCTTTTAAATCCCCATTTTGGGTAACACGTGCCATAGTGTGTTGGCCCGTTATACTAAGTTCTAATCAATAGCCAAGAATGTGTTTTTTTGTGTATGTGTATCTTTTATCATCATTTTAGCTTTCTAGTAAATAAATATTAAACTAAGATTGGTGTGGTACGAACTCATTGGTGAGACCCGGGTCCGTGCAGATTCCCGGATTATACGACGTTCAGAACGAGACTGTAGAGGTAACTGGTTAATTAGCGGCTGTTGTAAAATCGATATTCTGATATTCTTAGAGTTAATTTGGGAAATAGACACTCAATAAAAACTTATTTTCCCATGGTGTCCCAGGTTAATGAGTTAATAATTGCTTGATTCAGTTAATCACGTAATTAGAAACTTTTAATAATTCGATGAGCAACATATTCACTAATACAACGTCACGACAACTGCGTGGCCAACCACGCCTCCAACTTAATCATCAAGGTTGCAGACTACACAACAGTAGTAGGCTTGATTACCAACGATGACAAGACTCCCAACAGAGAGGAGGTGAGGGCTCTGGGAGTGTGTGGTGTCTGGAAAACAACCTCTCACTCAACGTCAACAAAACAAAGGAGATTATCAAGGCACAAGGCAAGACCCAGATGCAGAGACAGGAGGCAGATGGTTGGAGTCTTACAATATTTATTAATCCAAAGGGGTAGGCAAGAGAATGGTCGTGGACAGGCAAAAAGGTCAAAACCAGATCAGAGTCCAATAGGTACCGGAGGGTAGGCAGAATCAAGGTCAGGACAGGCAGGATGATCAGGCAGGTGGGAAAGAAGTCCAGAGTCAGGCAGGGATTAGAACCGGGAGGACAATAACAAGAAAATAGAAAAGGAGTATGGGAAAAACATACTGGTTGACTTGGCTGAACGTACAAGACGAACTGGCACATAGAGACAGGAAACACAGGGATAAATACACTAGGGAAAATAAGCAACACCTGGAGGGGGTGGAGACAATCACAGGAACAGGTGAAACAGATCAGGGCATGACAGGAGATGATTGTGGACTTCAAGATCAGCAGCAGAGGGTTCAGTGGAGAAGGTGGAAAGCTTCAAGTTATTGACGTACACAACACTGACTAACTGAAATGGACCACCCACACAGATGGTGTGATGAAGAAGGCGCAACTAAGCCTCTTCAACCTCAGGAGGCTGAATAAATGTGGCTTGTCACCTAAAACTCTCACAAACTTTTACAGATGCACCATTGAAAGCATTCTGTCAGGCTATATCACCGCCTGGTACGGCAACTGCACCACCCGCAACTGCAAGGCTCTGCAGAGGATGGTGCGGTCTGTCCAACGCATTACCGGTGGCAAACTACCCACCCTCCAGGACACCTACAGCACCCGATGTCACAGGAAGTCCAAAAAGATCATCAAGGACATCAACCACCCGAGCCACTGCCTGTTCACTCCGCTATCATCCAAAAGGCGAGGTCAGTACAGGTGCATCAAAGCTGGGACCGAAAGACTGAAAAACAGCTTCTATCTCAAGGCCATCAGACTGTTAAACAGCCATCACTAGCACATTAGACTAGACTAATGCGTAGACTCGAAATCACTGGTCACTTTAAGTAATGGAACACTAGTCACTTAATAATGTTTACATGTCTTGCATTACTCATCTCATATGTATATACTGTATTCTATACTATTCTACTGTATCTTAGTTCATTCCGCTCTGACATCGCTTGTCCATATATGTATATAGTCTTCATTCCTACTTAGATTTGTGTGTATTGGGTATATGTTGTGTAATTTGCTAGATATTACTATTACCGCAATAGCATCTGCCAATCACGTGTATGTGACCAATAAAATTGGATTTGATTTGCGACCCACTCCAATTCTCATACAGCCCCAACAGATCCACAGATGACGCAATCTCTACTGCACTCCACACTGCCCTTTCCCACATGGACAAAAGGAACACCTACAGCTCAGCATTCAACACAATAGTGGCCTCAAAGCTTATCACCAAGCTATGGACCCTGGGACTAAACACCTCCCTCTGCAACTGGATCCTGGACTTCCTGACGGGCCACTCATAGGTGGTAAGGGTTGACAACAACACATCTGCCACGCTGATGCACAACATGGAGGCCCCTCAGGGGTGCATGCTTATTCCCCTCCTGTATTCCCTGTTCATCCACGACTGTGTGCTCAAGCATACCCCCATTCTCATCGACTGGGCTGTAGTGGAGTAGGATGAAAGCTTCAAGTTCCTTGTTGTCCACATCACCAACAAATTATCATGGTCCAAACACACCAAGACAGTCGTGAAGAGGGCACGACAATGCCTATTCCTCCGCAAGAGATTGAAAAGATTTGGTATGGGTCCTCAGATCCTCAAAAATGTCTACAGCTGCACCATCGAGAGCATCCCGACTGGTTGGATCACCTCCTGGTATGGCAACAGCTCAGCCTACGACCGCAAGGCACTAAAGAGTGTAGTGCGTATGGCCCTGTACATCACTGGGGCCAAGCTTCCTGCCATCCGGGACCTCTATACCAGGCAGTGTTAGAGGAAGGCCCTAAAAATTGCCAAAGACCCCAGCCACCCTAGTCATAGACTGTTTTCTCTGCTACCGCACGGCAAGTGATACCGGAGGGCCAAGTCTAGGTCCAAAAGGCTTCTTAACAGCTTCTACCCCCAAGCCATAAGACTGCTGAACAGCTAATCAAATGACTACCAGGACTATTTGCATTGACACCCCCCCCTTTTTTTTTTACGCTGCTGCTACTCTCTGTTTAATATCTATGCATAGTCACTTTACCCCTACCTACATGTATATTACCTCAATTACCTTGACTAACCTGTACCCCTGCACATTGACTCAGGACCGGTACCACCTGTATGTAGACTCATTAGGGTTATTTTATTGTAACTTTTTATTTTAATTTTTACTTTAGTTAATTTAATAAATATTTTCTTAACTCTTATTTTTCTTAAAACTGCATTGTTGGTTGTATTTGGTGCATGTGAGAAATTTCATTTGATTAACTCTGTCAAAGCTGGCACTGTTGCTCATGCAGATTATGGCCCACTAAAGTAAACACAATTGACCCCCATTATGGCTGCTTATCACAATTTCCCTCATCACCACGTATAGCTCTTTCCATTCTCTCCTCTCTGTGGGGTGAAGTCTGACACCTTCCTCTTCCAGGTCCATTCCTAGACTTCCTCTCCCTTCCATAGATTTGCCAGGAGCAGCAGTGTGTGGTGGTGGTAATGATAGATGCAGCTGTATTTGTTAATTGTAGACACAGTAGTTGCAGTGGTAGTAGTAGTGGTATGATGTAGTACAGGGTTCACCAACTGGAGGCCTGCGGGTGGTATTATTTGGCCCCCCAAGATTTCTGAACAAAAAATGTAACAAAAAAAGTACATATATTATATATACAGTGGGGCAAAAAAGTATTTAGTCAGCCACCAATTGTGCAAGTTCTCCCACTTAAAAAGATGAGAGAGGCCTGAAATTTCATCACACTTCAACTATGACAGACAAAATGAGAAAAAAAATCCAGAAAATCACATTGTAGGATTATTAATGAATTTATTTGCAAATGATGGTGGAAAATAAGTATTTGGTCAATAACAAAAGTGTATCTTAATACTTATATACCCTTTGTTGGCAATGACAGAGGTCAAACGTTTTCTGTCAGTCTTCACAAGGTTTTCACACACTGTTGCTGGTATTTTGGCCCATTCCTCCATGCAGATCTCCTCTCGAGCAGTGATGTTTTGGGGCTGTTGCTGGGCAACACGGACTTTCAACTCCCTCCAAAGATGTTCTATGGGGTTGAGATCTGGAGACTGGCTAGGCCACTCCAGGACCTTGAAATGCTTCTTACAAAGCCACTCCTTCGTTGCCCGGGCGGTGTGTTTGGGATCATTGTCATGCTGAAAGACCCAGCCACATTTCATCTTCAAATCCCTTGCTGATGGAAGGAGGTTTTCACTCAAAATCTCACGATACATGGCCCCATTCATTCTTTCCTTTACACGGATCAGTCATCCTGGTCCCTTTGCAGAAAAACAGCCCCAAAGCATGATGTTTCCACCCCCATGCTTCACAGTAGGTATAGTGTTCTTTGGATGCAACTCAGCCATCTTTTGTCCTCCAAACACGACGAGTTGAGTTTTTACCAAAATGTTTTATTTTGGGTTCATCTGACCATATGACATTCTCCCAATCTCCTTCTGGATCATCCAAATGCTCTCTAGCAAACTTCAGACAGGCCTGGACATGTACTGGCTTAAGCAGGGGGACACGTCTGGCACTGCAGGATTTGAGTCCCTGGCGGCGTAGTGTGTTACTGATGGTAGGCTTTGTTACTTTGGTCCCAGCTCTCTGCAGGTCGTTCACTAGGTCCCCCCGTGTGGTTCAGGGATTTTTGCTCACCGTTCTTGTGATCATTTTGACCCCACGGGGTGAGATCTTGCGTGGAGCCCCAGATCGAGGGAGATTATCAGTGGTCTTGTATGTCTTCCATTTCCTAATAATTGCTCCCACAGTTGATTTCTTCAAACCAAGCTGCTTACCTATTGCAGATTCAGTCTTCACAGCCTGGTGCAGGTCTACAATTTAGTTTCTGATGTCCTTTGACAGCTCTTTGGTCTTGGCCATAGTGGAGTTTGGAGTGTGACTGTTTGAGGTTGTGGACAGGTGTCTTTTATACTGATAACAAGTTCAAACAGGTGCCATTAATACAGGTAACGAGTGGAGGACAGAGGAGCCTCTTAAAGAAGAAGTTACAGGTCTGTGAGAGCCAGAAATCTTGCTTGTTTGTAGGTGACCAAATACTTATTTTCCACCATAATTTGCAAATAAATTCATAAAAAATTCTACAATGTGATTTTCTGGATTTTTTTTCTCATTTTGTGTGTCATAGTTGAAGTGTACCTATGATGAAAATTACAGGCCTCTCTCATCTTTTTAAGTGGGAGAACTTGCACAATTGGTGGCTGACTAAATACTTTTTTTGCCCCACTGTATATATATATATATATTTTTTTTTTTACCATTTTCAATGCCGGACATAAAATGCTGTAAAAATACCAGGACATAATTTCCTTGTGATTTTAATTTAAAAAAAATCTGTTCCCAAGTATTTCCATGCATAATAAAGAGACACGTGATCGTATACAAATGTAAGCAAGGTTTGAAATTATTATGTTTCAGTCAAATATTATATATGTTTGAGCTTCTTGCGGTCAATTTGCAGTTTACAAAACAATTTGTAATTATGTTCGGGTCCCCTGACCATCCGCTCAACAAAATATCGTCTGGCGGCTGAATCTAGTTGATGTAGTAGTAACTATTAGTGGTGGAACTTTTGGAGAGGGAATAAGTGTTGCTGTAGCTGGTAACCAGTGGTGAAAAAAGTACCCAATTGTCATACTTGAGTAAAAGTAAAGATACCTTCATAGAAAATGACTCAAGTAAAAGTACAAATAATAAAAATTCCTTACATTAAGCAAATCAGATGGCACAATTTTCTAGTTTTTTAAATTTACGGATAGCCATGGGCACACTCC